>NC_136274.1:62835088-62900088 GCF_964187855.1 Myxine glutinosa | reverse complement strand
TTAATATTTAAAGGTTGTTGCACTTGACAATTGTACAACACTTGATACTTAACTCTGTTTTATTCACAAACCGAAGAATATTTGTTTACCTAAAGTAAGACCCTGATTTTTTTCTTTTCTTTTTTGTATGCCTAAACGAGGCTCGTGAAAGAGCTAGTACACTGAACGGTTCAGTTCGCAGCAGGACAAAATGAACAGTTGAAGGGGGGGGGGGGGGGGGGGCAACAGCAGAGTTGAAGGCCAAAATAGAGGCTTACTTAGACAAACAGTGGGTATGGGGAGGAATGAGGGGCAGCAGAGGATGCATAGGGTGGACAAGATGGATAGAAGAGGAAACTCTCAAGAGGGAAAACTGGACGTTTGGAAGGAGAGAATGGGATGGGGTGTGTGGAAGGGGTTAACAAGGGTAGACAGGATCATGGTTTTGAATTGAGGACGATCTGAGATGGTGGTGATCAGCTGTATTGAAGACCTGGAGGGAAGAACGAGATTGAAGAGAACGTGGAAATTGGTTCCATTGGTGGGAAAAGGAGGGGCAAATGAGTGGAGGTGAGCAGTGATCCTGGATTTAGCTAGTTTCACCAGAAGGGGGTTGATGGTGGACCATGTATATGCCCTGCAGAAACATGGGGAGGTAGGTGGGGGAGTGGGAGGGGACAAAGCATGGAAGGAGCAAAGGGTGCAAGACCAAAAGGACATGGTCGAAGACAGAGAGACCACCGACCTGTCTGTGATGGCAAAGTGATGGGCTGATAGACTCAGCTTCACCAAAGGAGACTCCAATGATCCTGAATGCCTTAGTTTCCACGGCCTCAAGCTAAGCAAGATGTGAGGCAGGGGGCTCAGAGTGGAGAGCAGTACTCCATCAGGTTGGGGATGAAGGCTTTGTTGGTAGATATAGGAGTTCAGGTGTGCTGATGAAGAATGTTGTACAATGGAGGATGCTCAGTCAGCGGCTGGCTTTGGAGACCAACCTGGAAAAGTGATTTGCCTAAGAAATATCATGGCTGATAGAAAGACCTAGGTGTTTGAATTACTGAACTTCCTCAAGAGGATTGTTAAGAAAGTAGATGTTAGCGTAGAAGATCCAGACAGTCCTTTCAGAGATAGATGGTGAGTGTGAGATTCGTCAGCATTGAAAGACATATATTGGAGCAACATGTGGTGAGTGGCAAGTGTTTGCCTCGCTTGTGATTTTTTGCAAGGTTTTGAAGAGAGGGAGGTTGAAGCCTTCCTGTCTGAAGGATGAGGGATGTCACAGCAGTGGATGGAGCCATCAGTAAATAGAAAAAGGGGATTTTCCAGAGAGTCAGAGAGATAAGGAAGAGGATCAGGCCAGAAAACTGCTTTGGGGCACTCCAGCCTTGACAAAGGGAGAGGAGATTAAAGGATTCCATTGAGAGCCACACGTTGCCTACGAGGGAAGTCAGTAAGATATGTGCGGAGATGGACTTGGATGCCACAAGCAGACAGTTTGGAGGGCAAAGTGGGATGCCAAACTGTATAAAAAGCACGAGATATGTCCAGAGAGATGGCCGTGGTCTCATGTCTGACAATGAGGGCCTCCATCCATTGTTGATTGAGTAGAAGCAGCATGACCAAGGTGGAGTGACCTGGTCTGAAACCAAATTGGTGATCTGAGAAGAGGTTGTTGGAGAAAAGGAAGGATTTCATAACATCTGCAATGATGGATTCTTCACTTCAAGAAAGTGAAGATCGACGAAATGCAGTTTGGATTTATGCCAGGAAGGGAAACGACAGACACGCTTTTTATTGCAAGGCAGTTGCAGGAGAAGTACATGGAGAAGAGGAAGAAGTTGTTTCTTGGGTTTGTTGATCTGGAGAAAGCATTCGATAGGTTCCACGCGAAGTATTGACATGGGCATTGATTATGTTAGGAGTGGAGGAATGGTTGATCAGAGTAGTGATGGCAATGTACGAGAGAGCTCGCACAGCTGTAAGGACGAAGGACAGGAACAGTGGTGAGTTTGAGGTGAAGGTGGGAGTGCATCAGCGGTCGGTACTAAGTCCACTACTATTTGTAGCTGTGATGGAGGTGCTGGCTCGGAATGTAAAGTTGGGTTTACTGTGGGAGTTGTTGTATGCAGATGATCTGGTGTTGATTGTGGAAAGTATGGATGGACTGAAGGAGAAGATGAACAAGTGGAAGGAATGTATGGAGACAAAAGTCTGAAGATGAATATCGGAAAAACGAAGGTGATGGCAAGTGGTAAAGCATGTTGTGAGGGGGAAATAACTGGGAAGTGGCCGTGTGCTGTGTGCAGGAATGGTGTAGGAGTGAACTCCATTCAATGTACAATGTGCACTGAGTGGGTTCATCAAAAATGTAGTGGTCTGTGAGGGTCATTAACAAGTGTGGCAGCTACATTCAAGTGTAAGGTGTGCACAGAGGGAGCTGCAGATGGAGGAAATGTTGAGTTGGATCTTGGAGACGGTGTGAAGCTGGAAGGTGTGAAAACATTTTGCTACCTCGGAGACATGCTGAATGGAGAAGGTGGATCAGACTCGATGACGGTTGCAAGAGTGAGATGTGCATGGAAGACGTTTCGGGAACTGAGTGGCGTGCTGACGAGGAGGGGAGTGTCGTTGAAGCTGAAGGGAAAGGTGTATGCTGCATGTGTGAGAAGTGTTATGATTTATGGGAGCGAGACATGGGTAATTAACGTAGAGCAGCAACGAAGGCTGAAAAGGGTGGAAATGCGAATGGTTCGGTGGATGTGCGGAGTATCGTTGAGAGAGAGGAAGGCAAATGATGAATTGCGAAGAGATGGTGGGAATGGAGCCTGTAATGGATGCTGTGAAGAGAAACAGGTTTAGATGGTTTGGTCATGTGTTGAGGAAGGACGAAAGTGACTGGTTGAGAAGAGTGATGGAAATGAATGTAGAGGGAAGTAGAGGACGGGAAAGACCGAGAAAGACTTGGCTAAAGGTGGGGGAAGAAGAAATGCGGGCAAGGGGGTTAACAAGGGGAGATGCAGAAAATAGGGCAAAATGGAGAAGATTGCCATGGGGCCCGGAAGGCTCACCCCCGCTCGAGCAGGGAAAATGGCCTTAAAATGCCTGTTGTTGTTGTTGTTGTTGTTGTTGCAATGCTGGATTCCATGACCTTGCTGAAGATTAGAAATAAGCTGATAGGCCTGTATTTATGTTGTTATGGTCTTTTTCACCTTTTTTGCAGTGTATTGATGTGATGTTGGTGGATTTCCAAGCAGATGGAAGATGACCTAGTGCATGTGACAGGTCGAAAAGGCCAGACAGAGGATGTGCAAGATTAGCAGAGCAGGCTTTTAGGACACATGAACTGATGTCGAGCAAGGCAGTCTGGTCCAGTAGTAGTCAGAGTCGAGGGTTGAAAGGACCTTCGCCACCTTCTTCGGTGCAATGGACACCGAGTCCAGGAGCAGTTGGGTACGACAGAGAAGGGTGGTTACTGAGAGTGAGTGGATGGGGACACAAAATCTGGAAGCAAACACAAAATTGATAAATTTTGTGAGAAATTGATAGACTCTGCAACTGCATAGAACATTAGCTGGGCACGTTTCAAGGTTTTGACCCTTTCAGTTGAGAATTTCTCCAACCAGGGGGTCCATAACCTTTGCTGTGTCCAGATAAATCAGTCAATCCGACAATGCAATCTCACTATTCAAACCTTTTACTTAGAGCATTTCTTTCTGATTCCGATGCACCATACTCTGTTATAGAGCATCGATGCGACAGATGCAGTTTCTTGGCGGGGATTACATTGGGTGATTTGCCATTGCATTTCCTGCAGTAATAAAGGCAGGAATTTGTCATTTGATCATGGTGCCGGCAAAAGCTAACCAACTCTTTCTTCATGAAGGACACCGTGGGATCATTAACGTCCATCGACTAATGCCAACAGACAGGACACCAGTTTGACGTCTATCCGAGGGATAGTGCACACACTGGTGAATCACATTGCCTATTAAACACTGGGTGACAGTTTATGGCTGCATTGGGATTCAAATCCAGACTAGACAGCTTGGAGGCAGACTAGAAAGTCATAACACTATAATACTGCAGTAATTAATAAAACTACAATGCTACAGTCATAACACTACAAGAATAGAATCATAAAACTACAATACTGCAGTAATAAAACTCCAACAATAATACTACAGTCATAAAACGACAAAAATACTGCAGTCATAAAACGACAGTAATACTACAGTCATAAAACGCCAACAATATTACAGTCATAAAACTCCAACAATAATACTGCGCTCATAAAACGACAACAATACTATATTCATAAAGCTACAACAATACTACATTCATAAAAAACAACAATAATACATTCATTTTAAAAAACAATACTGCATTCATAAAACTCCAACAATACTAAAGTCATAAACCTCAAACAATACTACATTCATAAAACTCCAAAAATACTAGTCATAAAAACAACAATAATACATTCATAAAAACAACAATAATACATTCATAAAAACAACAATAATACATTCAATAAAACAACAATAATACATTCATAATCTCCAGTCATTGTACTGCTACATTCATAATAATACATTCATAATCATTCATAAAAATCCAACAATACTCCAGTCATAAAACTCCAACAATATTAGTCATAAAACTAAAACAATATTACAGTCATAAAACTAAAACAATAATGCACTAATAAAACTACAATACTGCACTCATAAAACTACAACAATTCTACATTCATAAAACTACAACAATACTGCATTCATAAAACTACAACAATATTACAGTCATACAACTCCAACAATATTACAGCCATACAACTCCAACAATATTACAGTCATACAACTCCAACAATATTAGTCATAAAACTAAAACAATACTACATTCATAAAACTACAACAATATTAGTCATAAAACTACAACAATATTACAGTCATACAACTCCAACAATATTACAGTCATAAAACTAAAACAATACTACATTCATAAAACTACAACAATTCTGCATTCATAAAACTACAACATATCCACATTCATAAAACTACAGCAATATTACAGTCATAAAACTACAAAAATACTACATTCATAAAACTACAAAAATACTACATTCATAAATCTACAAAAATACTACATTCATAAAACTACAAAAATACTACATTCATAAAACTACCAAAATACTACATTCATAAATCTACAAAAATACTACATTCATAAAACTACAAAAATATTACATTCATAAAACTACAAAAATACTACATTCATAAAACGACAAAAATACTACATTCATAAAACTACAAATATACTACCTTCATAAATCTACCAAAATACTACATTCATAAAACTACAAAAATACTACATTCATAAAACTACAAAAATACTACATTCATAAAACGACAAAAATACTACATTCATAAAACGACAAAAATACTACATTCATAAAACTACAAAAATACTACATTCATAAAACTACAAAAATACTACATTCATAAAACTACAAAAATACTACATTCATAAAACTACAAAAATACTACATTCATAAAACTACAAAAATACTACATTCATAAAACTACAAAAATACTATTCATAAATCTACAAAAATACTACATTCATAAATCTACAAAAATACTACATTCATAAAACTACAAAAATACTACATTCATAAATCTACAAAAATACTACATTCATAAAACTACAAAAATACTACATTCATAAAACTACAAAAATACTACATTCATAGATCTACAAAAATACTACATTCATAAAACTACCAAAATACTACATTCATAAAACTACAAAAATACGAGTCAAAAACTACAACACTGCAGTCATACACCTATAAGCCTATAACAATACTATATTCATAAAACTACACAAATACTACAGTCATAAAACGACAATACTACAGACTACAGTCATAAAACTACAACAATACTACATTCATAAAACTGCAAAAATACTACAGTCACAAAACGACAATACTTCAGACTACAGTCATAAAACTACAACAATACTACATTCATAAACTACAAAAATACTACAGTCATAAAACTACAACAATACTACATTCATAAAACGACAGTACTACAGACTACAGTCATAAAACTACAACAATACTACATTCATAAAACTACAAAAATTATACAGTCATAAAACGACAATACTACAGATTACAGTTATAAAACTACAGCAATACTAACCTTTTGCTATTTTGGTACTTCTTCCTTACCACCCGACGGATTGTTCTGAAACTTGACACACGAATACAAGATGGTATCCCACACAATCGCTCGGGGTTCGATTTTGAGGAGGGCAGGGGGGAGGGGGGGAGGGGTGAGGGTGGGGGTTGTGGGACTGGGGGGTGGGGCTATTTTTAAAGAACAATTCACAATTATTTTTTGTTGTCTGGCTCTTTCACGTTAAATGATGGTGTCCTCAGAGGTCCTCAGAATACACTGTAGATTCAGGAGCACAGCTGATCGAGGAGGGAGGGGTGACTCCTAGGGTAAATCCGACCCCCAAATTAGGGTGGAGGAGGGGAGGAGGAGAAATGAGGTTACCCCTGATGTAGATCCGACCCCCAAATTAGGGTGGAAGGGCAGCGGGGTTACTCCTGAGGACAATCCGACCCCCAAATTAGGGTGGAGGAGGGAGGGGAAAAGAGGTTACCCCTGAGGTAAATCCGACCCCCCAAATTAGGGTGGAAGGGGAGCGACGTTACTCCTTAGGAAATCCGACCCCCAAATTAGGATAGAGGGGGGGGGGGGGAATGAGGTTACCCCTGAGGTAAATCCGACCCCCAAATTAGGGTGGAGGAGGGAGGGGGAATGAGGTTACCCCTGAGGTAAATCCGACCCCCAAATTATGGTGGAGGGGGGGGGGGGGAATGAGGTTACGCCTGAGGTAAATCCGACCCCCAAATTAGGGTGGAAGGGCAGCGGGGTTACTCCTGAGGAAAATCCGACCCCCAAATTAGGGTGTAAGGGGGAGGGGGTTACCCCTGACGTAAATCCGACCCCAAATTGGGATGGAACGGGGAGAGTAGGGAATACCGAATCGAACTCGTTTCCAAAATGCGCTCTCATGTCCGGGCAGGGATACGAGACCCCGGGGGCTTCGCGCGCTTACATCGGGATTCCGGCACGCGAGCGATGGAAGGAGGGACGGAGGAGGGAGGGACCAAGGGTGGCGGCACCAAGCACGGCCGGGAAGAGGGACGGATAAAGCTCTACCCGAACCCTTCATGCCGCACTTGTCTTGAGCTCGTCCGAGCACCCGTCGTCATGTCGCGTCCGCTCCTGCCGGTTTTCCACCCCTCCGGGGTACCCGAACCGCCCGAGCAGCTCGCTCGAACGGGAACGAGGCTCCCCGAGAAGTTCGTGCTCCTCCTCGCCCTGAGCGCCTTCATCACCCTCTTCCTCGGCGCGTTTTTCTTGCTGCCCGAGCGCGTCCGGCCGGAGGGCCTGCGCGGGCCGGGAAGAGGTCTCCATGGAGAAAGCGAGCCGGGATGGGAGCTCTCACGAAGAGCGGACGGGCGAAAGGTTCGCGGCCCGAGGGGAGGCAAGGGGGAACCGCCGAGCGTCGGGCAGCGCAACGAGTCACGGAGGAGCGGGGACGTGGACCGGGAGACCCCGCGGGAACGCGGCGAGGAGCCGACACGTGAGGTGTTTGCACCCGCGACCACATTGGGGGAACACGTGGAGGGACCGAAGGAACGGAGTCCCGAGAAACCGACCCATTCTGTGGAAGAAGTATCGGCTCGCCGGGCCAAAGTCCGTGAGGTGAGAGACCATGCCGACGCCACCCCCGCCATGTTGATGTTGTGCGGTCATTGTGAGTCCGCGTCCACACCTCAGACCATCACGTTCCTCATTGAGAGGAGCAGGCGATACCTTCGGTCGATTTATTTACCAAGATCCATTGTATTTATAATGGCGATATTATCACCATGGCGACTATACTTACCTCACATTGCTGATTTATACGATGTTATTATTATTATTATTATTATTATTATTACGTCATAACATTGCACCTAATTACGACATACAACAAGCATCACTGTAGCCTGCAGGGACATCACGGCTGTAAACCCTGTAATAATTATTATCACTCATCCGTAGGTCACTATCATTATCGTGATATAGTTGTCATAACTATAATCATTATCATGCTAATAATGCTTATTATAATTATGATAACAGTCGTCAAGATGTCTGGATGATCATTTTGCAATCAACACTCAGTCTCACATTCCGAGGTCTTTGAAGACCAAACAGGCTGTATACGGTGGTGCATACGTGGTACATACGTGGTACATACGGTGGTACATACGTGATGCATACGGTGGTACATACATGGTACATACGTGATGCATACGGTGGTGCATACGTGGTACATACGTGGTACATCCGGTGGTACATACATGGTACATACGTGATGCATACGGTGGTACATACGTGATGCATACGGTGGTACATACATGATGCATACGGTGGTACATACATGATGCATACGGTGGTGCATACATGGTACATACGGTGGTACATACATGGTACATACGTGATGCATACGGTGGTACATACGTGATGCATACGGTGGTGCATATGTGGTACATACGTGGTACATACGGTGGTGCATACATGGTACATACGTGATGCATACGGTGGTACATACGTGACGCATACGGTGGTACATACATGGTACATACGTGATGTATACGGTGGTACATACATGGTACATACGTGATGTATACGGTGGTGCATACGTGGTATATACGGTGGTACATACATGGTACATACGTGATGCATACGGTGGTACATACGTGGTGCATACGGTGGTACATACGGTGGTACATACGTGATGCATACGATGGTGCATACGGTGGTACATACGTGATGCATACGGTGGTACATACTATGATGCATACGTGGTATATACGGTGGTGCATACGTGGTACATATGTGATGCATACGGTGGTGCATACGTGGTACATACGGTGGTGCATACGTGGTACATACTATGATGCATACGTGGTGCATACGTGGTACATACGTGATGCATACGGTGGTGAATATGGTGGTACATACGTGGTACATACGTGGTGGCGTTGTTCGAATAAGTTGGACCTGTTTCAGGTGGTCACCTGCTTCTTCACCTCCATGTAAATAAAAAGACGTAAGATCGTGTCCGCAGCACCGCTCACTCCAACAGGCGAGACGTGTGATCCTAAATCACCAACGACGTAATGGAAGAAAGGATAATGAAAAGGGTGCTGATGGTGGAAGCGGTGCATGACGGGACGTGCAGGATGCATGACCCAGGAGGAATGAGCGGAGCGAGCTTTACCAGCCCCTCGTTCAATGGTCACCCATCGGTCACCCATCGGTCACCCATCGGTCACCCATTGGTCGCCCATCGGTCACCCATCGGTCACCCATTGTTCAATGGTCGCCCATCGGTCACCCATCGTTCAATGGTCGCCCATCGGTCACCCATCACCACACGGCCCTGGTCGTGGAACAAGAGCACGATCCCTGCACCAAACTCCATCCAGAGCAATTCCTTCAACTAGATCCAGGAGCGCCACCTGTTAACTTACAAGTGAACATTAGACCTTGGCGGTGTTATAACGAGCGTAGACCATGCAGGTGCATCCGATACGGTGAGACAGAGACACAAGGTGTAACGGGAGGTTCTGTATTCCTTTGGTGTTTACCGATGCCAAAGGAACGTTGCATTTGCAGCTTCTGGCACACGCTGCTGGAGCCTGCGGTACGTTGGTACGTAGAGCGTGGCGTGTGGGCCGAATGTGTACCATGGATGGTGAGAAAGATTACCTTTCGGTGAGATGGAATGAAGAAAAACATGGATGCGGCGAAAGGAGAAGGTGGATTAAATGAATCCCGAGACAGCGCATGGTGCATGGATCGCCTCAAGGCATTTCACAGGGAGCCAAATGTGGACGTAGTTAAAGTTGTAATTCATTCGTTTAATAGTTGTGCAGCACCTCGGTGACTGCTTGCCTCAAGACTGAGGTGCTTCTGCGTTGTGCACCTGCACATCAGGGCAGCAATTTTTGAATGTGTTCAGGTGGCGCAGGCTCAGGATGGCCTGGTCTTTGTGAAAGACGACGTGAGGACCTTTGACATCTGCCGGTAAATGCTGACAAATGGGACAGCCGGCTTCAAGTACCATCCGCCGGTAAATGCTGACAAATGGGACAGCCGGCTTCAAGTACCATCCGCCGATCAATGCTGACAAATGGGACAGCCGGCTTCAAGTACCATCCGCCGATAAATGCTGACAAATGGGACAGCCGGCTTCAAGTACCATCTGCCGATAAATGCTGACAAATGGGACAGCCGGCTTCAAGTACCATCCGCCGGTAAAAGCTGACCAATGGGACAGCCGGCTTCAAATACCATCCGCCGGTAAATGCTGACAAATGGGACAGCCGGCTTCAAGTACCATCCGCCGATAAATGCTGACAAATGGGACAGCCGGCTTCAAGTACCATCCGCCGGTAAATGCTGACAAATGCGACAGCCGGCTTCAAGTACCATCCGCCGGGAAATGCTGACAAATGGGACAGCCGGCTTCAAGTACCATCCGCCGGTAAATGCTGACAAATGGGACAGCCGGCTTCAAGTACCATCCGCCGGTAAATGCTGACAAATGGGACAGCCGGCTTCAAGTACCATCCGCCGGTAAATGCTGACAAATGGGACAGCCGGCTTCAAGTACCATCCGCCGGTAAATGCTGACAAATGGGACAGCCGGCTTCAAGTACCATCCGCCGGTAAATGCTGACAAATGGGACAGCCGGCTTCAAGTACCATCCGCCGATAAATGCTGACAAATGGGACAGCCGGCTTCAAGTACCATCCGCCGATAAATGCTGACAAATGGGACAGCCGGCTTCAAGTACCATCCGCCGGTAAATGCTGACAAATGCGATAGCCGGCTTGAAGTACCATCCGCCGGTAAATGCTGACAAATGGGCCAGCCGGCTTCAAGTACCATCCGCCAGTAAATGCTGACAAAAGGGACAGCCGGCTTCAAGTACCATCCGCCGGTAAATGCTGACAAATGGGTCAGCCGGCTTCAAGTACCATCTGCCGGTAAATGCTGACAAAAGGGACAGCCGGCTTGAAGTACCATCCGCCGGTAAATGCTGACAAATAGGACAGCCGGCTTCAAGTACCATCCGCCGGTAAATGCTGACAAATGCGATAGCCGGGTTGAAGTACCATCCGCCGGTAAATGCTGACAAATGGGACAGCTGGCTTCAAGTACCATCCGCCGGTAAATGCTGACAAATGGGACAGCCGGCTTCAAGTACCATCCGCCAGTAAATGCTGACAAATGCGATAGCCGGCTTGAAGTATCATCCGCCGGTAAATGCTGACAAATGGGACAGCCGGCTTCAAGTACCATCCGCTGGTAAATGCTGACAAATAGGACAGCCGGCTTGAAGTACCATCCGCCGGTAAATGCTGACAAATAGGACAGCCGGCTTCAAGTACCATCCGCCAGTAAATGCTGACAAATGGGACAGCTGGCTTCAAGTACCATCCGCTGGTAAATGCTGACAAATTGGACAGCCGGCTTCAAGTATCATCCGCTGGTAAATGCTGACAAATAGGACAGCCGGCTTCAAGTACCATCCGCTGGACTGAGTACTCATCGCCGCATCGTCACGACTGTAGAGCGTCATCGTGGTGACCGTTGGCATCTGATACCCCGACTCGCCCACCTAAAAGTGACTTCGTTGTACTTCCGAGCTCAACGTGAGGCCAAAATCATACCGAGCAAATTCAACATTTTCCTAAAAATATGAAGTTTAATTAAATAACCGGATTCGAAAGATATTTGCACACATATTGCAAATATCTTTCCGCCATGAAAAGGTGCCATTTTATCCGCTTCCGTTATCTTCATGAAAAGCCATGAGCCGGGTCTTCGTGTTGAATCCCTGCCAGAACAACCTGTATCGCATCGTGTATGGTTAATATGGTTATTTTATGGTTAATATGGGAAATTAAAATCCTTCAAAATTGGAAAACGCATTCAATAAATGGGATATTGGAAATTTAGGATCTGGAGGCAATTATTAATGATTATTTTCTCCGCCACTGAAGGTGGGTGGACGTTTTGTTTTCACCACTGTTTGTCTGTTAGTTTGTTTGTTTGTGAACAGGATATTTCAAGTTGTGGATGGATTCAGACCAAATTTGGTGGAGAGGCTGGGTATACGACAAGGCCGAAATGATTACATGTTGTTGATGATCCGGATCCTGGTGCTAGAATTTTCTAAGTAATTCTTCACCATTGAGAGATAGGGCCAAAAACGATATATAGCGCGATATCTCAAAAAGTTGTGGCTGGATTCGAACGAAACTTGGTGGAGAGGTTGGGAGTGTGACGAGGAAGAATTGATTTGGTTTTGGTGAAGATCCGAAAACAAATCCGGATAGGAGAATTTTAAAGTGATTCCTCGCCATTGAGAGATGCGGCGAAAACGACATATAGCATATGGTATTTCAAAAAGTCTTGGACGGATTATGACAAAACTTGGTGGACGAGTTGGTTAAGTGACAAGAACAAGCAAATTATGTTTTGGTTCAGGTCCGAATCCAGATCGAGCCTATCAGTGGGATACAAAACGTAAACTGTTCAACCTTGTGGAGGTTTGCGCACCACAGAGTGCCATTCTAGGTGTTTTTGTAATCAGGAGTAGTAACATTACTGTCATTCCGAATCTCCAAACCTCCTTTAGCCACACCCTAATTATTCCCACCTTCTTGTCAGATCTACCGAGGAATATTTTTGCCCCAAGTCTTTCACACCCGCCTGGCCTGATGCTCAACTGAACGTGGCAGGAATTTGTAATTTGCTCAGGGTGCCGGCCATAACATACCTACTCTTTGTGCAAGTTAGCATGGGATCTTTAACATCCAGCAACAACCAGTACTGGTAGACCAGTTCTCCGGCTTAGCATCTATCTGATGGGCGGCACACACATGGATGTTTTAGACCTGTACGCAAAACACCAGATTCTAACCCAGGCTAGAAAGCTCAAAGGTGTTGTATATATATATATCTATATATATCTATATATATATATATATATATATATGTGTGTATATGTATGTATATATACATAAGTTCAAACCACACCTGGTCACAAGTGTGCCTCACTGACCGGGTCCTCAGTCGAGGTCCACTTGTGACCAGGTAGATATATATATGCTGACAAATAGGAGAGCCGGCTTCAAGTACCATCCGCCGATAAATGCTGACAGATGGGACAGCCGGCTTCAAGTACCATACACCGGTAATATACAGACTTGGCATTTAATATGGAATATTTTTTTTGTGGGGGTGAACTTACTTTTCAAGATGACTTAGAACAAAAAGTTCATTGGAATTATGTTGAAATTATTCTAGATTTTGTTGATGTGACCTTTAAAAGAAACAAAAACCACATTTGACATTTCGAAGCAAATAAATTGATCCTTGAAAGTGATGTAAACTGATATCGAACTCAATTCACGGACAGTACTGTGTTAAACTTCTGTGCGTTTTCCAGAAGTATCTCTTTATTTTGCACATTAGCCATATTTTTTTTTAACAAAAACAAAAGTTAAATTACGACTGGGATTACGGACAGTAAAATTACAGTTCTGTACTTCGTGTAACCCCCACGAGCATTCAGGAGAGCACGTACACGTTGAGGCATGCTGTTCACGAGATTTGCCAAGGTTTGGACAGGAATTGCTTGCCATGCAGTTACAATAGCCTGCTGCAATTCACGCACAGAAGCAGGCTGCTGGTCCAAGTTGTCGATTTGACACGTTAATTCTGCCCACAAGTTCTCTATCGGATTCATATCCGGGGACATGGCAGGCCACTCCATATGCTCTACACCATGGTCAGCAAGAAAGTGTTGGATCATGCGAGCACGATGAGGCCGTGCATTGACATCTTGGAACACAAAGTTTCCTTGAAAGGCTGCACAAACAAATGGAAGCAATGTTTCTTCCAGAATGGCCCTGTGCTTGAACTGGTTCAGGTTTCCATTCAGAACAACCAGGTCAGTTTTGCCCCCTGCATGAAAAGCAGCCCAAACGGTCACCCCACCACCTCCAGCTTGGACTCTTGGCACTATACAATCTTCTTTGTAGGCTTCATGCACTTGTCTGCGCACTCGGATGCGGCCATCTTGACGAGAGACCAGAAATCTAGACTCGTCACTGAAGATCACGTGATTCCAATGTCCTGGCTGCAATTAACGGTGCTCTCTGGCCCACTGCAATCGGCGCTGGTGGTGTTGTCTGGTCAGACGTGGCTTTCTCGGGGGACGCCTGGCACGATAGCCTGCTTGAACCAGTCGTTGGTTGACTGGCCTCCTGGATACAGGCACATTTGTCAGTTGCTGCCACTCAGCCCGAAGCCGATTAGCTGACTTGGTACGGCCATTGCGGACTAACCGGTGCAGCTGGCGAACATCCCTCCTTGTGGTTCTGCGGGGACGTCCTGGCCTCGGTATTGGAGTATTGACACCCCTCTGAGCATTTCGTTTCAGGATATTTGACACCTGACCTTGAGTGATGCCATACTGCCAAGCAATAGCACGCTGTTTCATGCCCGAATTTCGTAAAGCCACCACTAAATGACAAACAGCATTGTCGAGTTGACGGACCATCTCCAGGGGAAGCGGAAATAACTTTTGTAGACGCGCAGCAGTTGTTTTCCACTAATACAGAACGCAACAACCCTTATATACCCGATTGTGAAGCCAATCGTCAAATGTACCTGTCCGTAC
The DNA here is from genome assembly GCF_964187855.1 of Myxine glutinosa. Classification (NCBI taxonomy): domain Eukaryota; kingdom Metazoa; phylum Chordata; class Myxini; order Myxiniformes; family Myxinidae; genus Myxine; species Myxine glutinosa. The sequence goes on along the minus strand of NC_136274.1, from coordinate 62,885,270 downwards.
ATTTTCTGTCACGCCACCTGTGATATGATCCTGTTATTGACTTCTTGCTGCGACAGACAATCAGTGACATGGTTCTTTTAACAAAGAAATCACCGAAGCATAAAATAAACTCACCAGATTGATATATCGAGTTCAAAAAGTAAACCCAAGTCAAGAAAAAAATATATTCCATATTAAATGCCAAGTCTGTATATATATATATATATATATATATATATATATATATATATATATATATATGTATGTATATATATATATATATATATATATATATATATATATATGTATATATATATATATATATATATATTGTTACAGACGCGGTTGTGGATGTTGGTTTACCGAGCGGTTTGGTATGACCACGTCTGCACAGTTTACCCGATTCCACTCGAACGTTGCCGAGTCGCGCTACGCTGAATCAATGAAGGAAAAGGACACAACGGCTGGGTTAAAATGACACGACACCAAGGGTTCAGTTCTCAAGACCTCCGGAGGAGGTTATATTAGGGCGGAAGGTCAGATTACAAGAATGAGAGGGACAGCATAGAAAGACAGGCACTTAGACACACTTATCTTATTCCCTGACAGACGACAGATAAACAGGACAAAACTGACTCACACGGGGATTGATGGCAAGGAAAGGCAGAATCGATGGCTCCAGGTGCACCTGGGCTCAGGGCAGGATCGACCCGGTCCGGTCTAGAGATGCGGGGAGGTCGCAGCGCTCGGATGTGGTGATTGTCTTCTCAAGCTGGGGGCGCATCTGACGTCACATCCGGTCAGTCGCCGCGTATATCCGGCGGGGAGTGACACGCCCTCGGCTAGTTAGCTCCGCCCCAGATGGAATCGGTCCGCCCTTCTTATTGGGTGCGGGGGGGGGGGGGGTTACTGGCTCCGCCCCTGACGAGGAGCTGACAGCCAGCCCCTTCGTGGTAACCCCGTGGAGCGCATGGGCAATGGCGGCTAACCACGCCGGTGTGAGGACGCACACTCCCCGCACGCCGCGCCGTTGTTGTAGTTGTTGTAGTTGTTGTTGTAGTTGTTGTTTGGGGAAGAAGATGGGAGGAGGTATGGGAAGGTCCTAAACTCACTACTGGTGCCATATAATCACATTCTGGTGCAACGAAGAGTCAGAATTAATGGAAACGAGTCCTTAACTGACATAGACTAAGAATAACTAGCAAGATGTCCGAAAGTTGTCTACGTGAGATGCGGTGGACCTGGGCACGACATTTAATGGGGGAAAGAGGGGAAGGTCGGTTCTACAGAGTGTTGTTTACAGACAATGGGACTAGGGAATGGGGGATTGGGGATAGTTGGGGAGTATTGGGGAAATAGGGGAATATTTACAAGCGGATATTGAGGCCAAATTCCATATTCGCAACATTGCACCCTTCTCTACCCTCGGGGCGTCCCGACCCGATAAATTTTTACCTATTTTAGTGTGGCACTCAGATGTAGTTCCCTCTACTATTAACTCTACCCTGAGTGCGACAGTTTTACAGATATTCACAAATGAGTAAATATGTCCCCCTGCGACGTTGCACCCTTCTCCTCTCAGAAACACACCCACAGGATAACCGAATCCGGAAAGAATTCGCAAACTAAACATACAGCCGGTAGGGAGCATTATTTACAAGACTACGCTGATATTTACACTACGATCCAGGACCTGTTTTTGGAGGAACACATGCAGATGTTATGCATAGAGAGAGCACGCATGCCAGCATCGATACACCAACCCACGAGTGCTCTGTGGCCTACGGCCTTTAATAATGTGCAGAGCACCCCTTCCCAGCACCAAAAGCACCACCCCAGCACCAATCGGTGCAGTCACCATTGTTCAATGAATAAAAATAACTTCAACAACCCCTAACCCTGCAGGTGTCTCTTGCTCTTCGTGTGGTGCACGTGGCCTTCTGGCTTCTTTCAAAAAAATAAAGAAAGGCGCCAACCGCGTCCATTTCCTTATTGTGGCCGTCAGGGTGCCAACTATTAGTGGTTCACCTGTTTGGCATAGGTGCCACGTTGACCCATAGGTCCTTCCACGGGTGGTGCTTGGCCGCAAAAGAACTGCGGTCCATTGTGGGTGGCCACAAACATTGCGGTCCATATGGTGTATCGATCCAAGCAGCAAGCAGCGAAAGTGCAGGCCCACAACTGCGGAGCCAGCACCTCTCTCTCCTCTCTCTCTGCCCCAAAGCCAGATCCTCGGAGGTGGGAGACAAAAGAAGCAGACAAGTGAGTAAGGTGGTAAGGGCGCAAAAGTGCACGCAATATAAGATGATGCACACTGGGGGCACATGGGAACCAGGTGAGACAGGTACGTTCCTACCGTACGCTCCCCCCCCACCAGGTAACCTACATGGCCCCTCCCTTACCCCTTACTGTATCCACAAAACACAACACTACCCATAAACATCTACTTTACAAATCAACAAACATCCCTACTGTCTTCCCCGTTCCTCCCATAAACCAAATTCGTCTTCTCTCCCTCCTAACCAATCAAATTTGCCATTTTCAACTCTCATCAAAATTTGCCATCTCCAACTGAACATCAAAATTTGCTATCACCAATTCATCATCAGTCCCTCCTAGGGAGGGAGAGATGGAATCACCCCAATGTCTCATCCACGTCGTGATGCGTCTCACAAATCCTCACAGCAATTCTCATTTCCTGCACCAAAACAAAGAAAACACAGGTGTGGAGTCATCATCATCACCACAGGTAAGTGGCTGCGTATGGTGTGACAGGTTCATCAATCCTAACTATTTCCTAAATGACTTTAACAACTTTACACTACCCGGGGTCTTTCTCCTGCCAAACCATTGGCCCTCTTACACTATGGGTTCTAAAAACCAATTCCCATTGGCCAAACTGTGGTGCTCTTCAATTTGGGGTCTCACTCCCCCGATTCATCTCCCGGTGCCCTCGTACAATTTCTGGGCTGCGACGTGTACCTCTCCCAGCGGGTCTACCCACCTGCACACCTCCACCACTGCAGTTGCCTCCGAGCTTACCTGCTCCTTACCCTAACCTAACTACCTGGGGAAGGCCCTCTGGCGCTCTCCCCACTCGGTGCCCTCTCTGGCACTGGGCTGCCCGATCCACACCCGGGATCCTCAGGCACCCACTCACAACTACCGGCTCCCAGAGCCCACCTGCGGCCTCACCTGGCCGACATCCTCACAGTGGTGGAGTGCCCAACCAACTACACACACTAACAGGCTACACGCCCAGCCATTTCCACAACACTAATGCACCCATCCGCAATACCATTCTGTCACCCGCACCACAGATGCCAATATCCAACCACAATTTACCTGTACCCTCTACCTAACACTTACACTACCCGCCCCGGGTACTCGTGAAAGGGGTCCACTCTTCCCCCATCCACACCTTCGCACCATGCACACCACTCCATACCACTTACTCCAACTCTCTCCACACCACTCATTCTCTGCTCCATGTATTCCACACACCTGTGCTCTCACACCTGGTGCCACCTGCACCCTTCTCTCCCCAAGCGCATTCGCGCTGATCCACACACTCACTACTCATCCATTGCTCCACACACCCGTCCAGTTGCACACCTGCGCAATCACACCTGTTCCATCCTCACACACACGGCATCATCTCAGCTAACTACTCCCTTCTGAAACTTGCGCTTCCCAGTCGTCCCTTTAAACTATTGCGCTCCCACGTCATTATCATCCACACTAATCTACCTGCGTCCCCACTACAGGTATCAGTCACTAACTAAACTTATCGTCACCTAATGTCATCTTCTAGGGCCCTATCAATATAACCTAACCCACCCGGGCTAGTTTTCACTGCCATACACCCCATAAACTATAGCGCATTTGCCCCCCTCTGGGAAGGGTGGCAGGGATGCCACTCTTACCCACCGGGCACATCGCTCACTACCAATTTTGCACATCAAATTTCAACAAATTAAAAATTTGGCCAATCACTGCCCATCATCTTCATCTGCCAATCACTTGCCAATCATCAAATTTTGTTTTTCTCTAATTTTGGGTCCAAAACACTAACCTCATCACCCAGTCTACTCAATAATGCCTCTCGGTGCGCCAATTCCTGTCCAAAGCCCGGCTTCGTAAAGCCAAGCCATGAATGCGGGTTGTTCTGTGCCAGCGGCTGGATGCGTCCGGCACTCGGTGCAGAGACGGGGGCTTACCCGGGCCGAGATCCCACGCACCCCCTCGGCGTGGAGCCATCCCATGGCTCGATCTCGACCTGCCGGAATGCCTCAACAAAAAGTGGTCGCCATGACGACCCTTTCTATCGGGCTGCCCGCTCCGCCTCGTGGAGCACGGACGCGGCCGTTCAAAGCGAGGCCCAGCACGCACCGAGGGCCCGCTTCGGCTAAAAGTCGACCTAACCTCTAACCTGGTTACCGTCGATGCTTCACCTGGATTCTTACACCCCGCAGCCCGTTCCTTGCTCACACATCCAGCCGTCTCCATGCTCCTCGTACCTTTCCTTACACACCTCGGTACACTCATTCCACTCACAGCCTTGGTCACACACCTGACCACCGAACACCTTGGCACACATTCGTCACTCGCACACCTCACCAATACACCTCTTCGCGCCCCCTCCTCGGTCACCTCCTCTGTGACAATCACAGGTGTGCCCTCACTCGCACATCCAACCACGTGCCTCACTACCAATTCCAGCGTGCATTCCCACTCACGCTCTACCATTCCAGGTGTGCATCCTTCCATTCCAGGTGTACATCCTCGCTCACCTGTCACAACCAACTCACGCTCCGTGCCACTCGTACTACTCTCACCTCCACTCTTGACAGCGCACTCACCCTTACTCTTGACAGCGCACTCTTTCCCCATGCACCTGTCCATCACACACCTTTCTCGCGCACACTCTTGCGCACACTCTCCCGTCACACCCTCTGTAACACTCACCACAGGCGTGCATTCTTCCTTGCCTTTGACAGCGCACTCTTTCCCCATGCACCTGTCCGTCACACACCTTTCTCGCGCACACTCCTGCGCACACTCTCCCGTCACACCCTCTGTAACACTCACCACACCACGCTTCCATGTGCTCCCTCGCACACGCGCTACGACCGCCTCACTCTCGCCAGCATCCTCACTCCTTGGCACGCACTTTTTCCTCACACACCCCAGAGTCGGACTTTCTTGCACACCTCCTTTTTCGCACACCAGACCTGTCGCACACTTCACCCACGGCCTCTCACGAACACCCGGGTCCATCTCGACCCCCAAGCTTCTTAAATCCCCTGGCGCATCATACGCACGACCATATTGGTCACCACTTACACCGGGTCCTCTTCCTCTTCGCTTCTCCTCCATCACCTGCGAATCCCTCATCCGGTTAATGAGCACATCATCACGATCCAAACACAGACTTTGGACCAATTCTTTTATCTCCTCTTTTATTTCTTTCTTATCCCCTCTCCGTCGCTTCTTAATTTCGCTCATCCCTTCTTCCACTTCTTCTAGTTTCTGCTTCACCTCTTTTATTCCCCGGTACGTCTCCTCCAGCTCGTCCTCCAAGGCTACCTTGACCGTTTCCATGTGCGTCCTCACCTGCCGGTCCTTCGTCTCCATTACCTCTATCACCTCGTCCAACCTCGTTGTCAGTCCCTCACGTACCATCTGACATTCCCTCTTCGTCGCCACCAAGTCGTTTTTTATGTCGTTTTGTGTCGCTTTTAACCCTCCTAATACCGCAGTGTTCCTTTGAACCTGCTCCGTTAGTTCTTTTTGTCCCTCCGTCAGCTGTTCCACCTCCTGCGTCAGGTCCTCTATGCCCCCTTGCAATTTTACAGTCCCCTTTCTCACCTCCTTCTCCATGTGCTCCTTACAGTGCCTCACCTCCTCGCGCACTCCTCCGACCTCCTCACTCACTCCTCTTCTGATCTCCTCTCCCATCACTTGCATCTCCTGCCCAGATGCCACCCTCATCTGCTCCATTTCCTCCCTGTGAGCATCCAGTTTGGTTTCTACCCCCATTCTGACCCCCTCTATCTGCTGCCCCATTTGTTTAACTTCCCTTTCCGCTTGGTCCCTCATGTCCCTCAATTTGCCTTCCATACTGTTTTCTAACCCCTCTAACCCCTTTTGCATCCCTTCCATTTGATTCTCTTGAGCGGCCATTCTGTTTTCTACCCCCATTAACCCCTCCTGTATTTCCCCTAATCTATTGTCTAATTTCCCAAATTTCTCGTCTAATCCCTTAAAATTATTGTCTAACTCCTCACCGGTACCCCTCGCTTCGTCCCTCATTACCCCCATTTGCTCACTCTGAGCCCTCGCTTCGTCCCTTATTACCCCTATTTGGCCCTCCAATCGCTTACTATCAGCCCTCATTTGCTCACTATTCTGGGCCATAAGGGCCTTCATTTGTATTAAAAACAAGTTCAAATCCACCGGGGGCGCTGCCACGGTCGCGGGCGCGGTGACCAGCGAGGCGCCATTTTGCGCTCCCGCAATGTCGGGCACAACGACGCTATTTTGTGCGTCTGCTACCCTCGCTGCTTCGCTCTCCTCCTGTCCCTCATGTCCCTCAATTTGGTCCTGGACCGACCCTGCCTCACTCTCCTCTACCGGACCCCAGCTGTCTTGATCCGCCATAGCGCGACCTTCAAAATTCGGGTTTTTATTTTCGTAAAACAAATTCAAATTTCGCCGTTATAATTTCGAGCGGGAAACGCGCTCCGGGTCGAATTCTACCTCCCCAACACCAATTGTTACCCTAGTGGTACAATTGGTGTTCCAAAATTTGGGCCTAATAAATTTAGTCCCGGGTCCGAATCCCACTCCTGACACCAATTGTTACAGACGCGGTTGTGGATGTTGGTTTACCGAGCGGTTTGGTATGACCACGTCTGCACAGTTTACCCGATTCCACTCGAACGTTGCCGAGTCGCGCTACGCTGAATCAATGAAGGAAAAGGACACAACGGCTGGGTTAAAATGACACGACACCAAGGGTTCAGTTCTCAAGACCTCCGGAGGAGGTTATATTAGGGCGGAAGGTCAGATTACAAGAATGAGAGGGACAGCATAGAAAGACAGGCACTTAGACACACTTATCTTATTCCCTGACAGACGACAGATAAACAGGACAAAACTGACTCACACGGGGATTGATGGCAAGGAAAGGCAGAATCGATGGCTCCAGGTGCACCTGGGCTCAGGGCAGGATCGACCCGGTCCGGTCTAGAGATGCGGGGAGGTCGCAGCGCTCGGATGTGGTGATTGTCTTCTCAAGCTGGGGGCGCATCTGACGTCACATCCGGTCAGTCGCCGCGTATATCCGGCGGGGAGTGACACGCCCTCGGCTAGTTAGCTCCGCCCCAGATGGAATCGGTCCGCCCTTCTTATTGGGTGCGGGGGGGGGGGGGGTTACTGGCTCCGCCCCTGACGAGGAGCTGACAGCCAGCCCCTTCGTGGTAACCCCGTGGAGCGCATGGGCAATGGCGGCTAACCACGCCGGTGTGAGGACGCACACTCCCCGCACGCCGCGCCGTTGTTGTAGTTGTTGTAGTTGTTGTTGTAGTTGTTGTTGTAGTTGTTGTTTGGGGAAGAAGATGGGAGGAGGTATGGGAAGGTCCTAAACTCACTACTGGTGCCATATAATCACATTCTGGTGCAACGAAGAGTCAGAATTAATGGAAACGAGTCCTTAACTGACATAGACTAAGAATAACTAGCAAGATGTCCGAAAGTTGTCTACGTGAGATGCGGTGGACCTGGGCACGACATTTAATGGGGGAAAGAGGGGAAGGTCGGTTCTACAGAGTGTTGTTTACAGACAATGGGACTAGGGAATGGGGGATTGGGGATAGTTGGGGAGTATTGGGGAAATAGGGGAATATTTACAAGCGGATATTGAGGCCAAATTCCATATTCGCAACAATATATATATATATATATACATTCATATATGTGTGTGTATATATATATGTGTATATATACAGACTTGGCATTTAATATGGAATATTTTTTTCTTCTTGACTTGGGTTTAATTTCTGAACTCGGTATATCAATCTGGTGAGTTTCTTTTACGCTTCGGTGGTTTCTTTGTTGAAAGAACCATGTCACTGATTGTCTGTCGCAGCAAGAAGTCAATAACAGTATTATATCACAGGTGGCGTGACAAAATGTACGGACAGGTACATTTGACGATTGGCTTCACAATCGGGTATATAAGGGTTGTTGCGTTCTGTATTAGTGGAAAACAACTGCTGCACGTCTGCAAAAGTTATTGCCGCTTCCCCTGGAGATGGTCCGTCAACTCGACAATGCTGTTTGTCATTTAGTGGTGGCTTTACGAAATTCCGGCATGGAACAGTGTGCTATTGCTTGGCAGTATGGCATCACTCAAGGTCAGGTGTCAAAGATCCTGAAACGAAATGCTCAGAGGGGTGTCCCTACTCCAATACCGAGGCCAGGACGTCCCTGCAGAACCACAAGGAGGGATGATCGCCAGCTGCACCGGTTAGTCCGCAATGGCCATACCAAGTCAGCTAATCGGCTTAGGGCTGAGTGGCAGCAACTGACAAATGTGCCTGTATCCAGAAGGCTAGTCGACCAACGACTGGTTCAAGCAGGCTATCGTGCCAGGCGTCCCCTGAGAAAGCCACGTCTGACCAGCCAACACCGCCAGCGCCGATTGCAGTGGGCCAGAGAGCACCGTCAATGGCAGCCAGGACACTGGAATCACGTGATCTTCAGTGACGAGTCTAGATTTCTGGTCTATCGTCAATATGGCCGCGTCCGAGTGCACAGACAAGTGCATGAAGCCTACAACGAAGATTGTATAGTGCCAAGAGTCCAAGCTGGAGGTGGTGGGGAGACCGTTTGGGCTGTTTTTCAAGCAGGGGGCAAAACTGACCTGGTTGTTCTGAATGGAAACCTGAAGCAGTTCAAGCACAAGGCCATTCTGGAAGAAACATTGCTTCCATTTGTTCGTGCAGCCTTTCGAGGAAACTTTGTCTTCCAAGATGACAATGCACGGCCTCATCGTGCTCGCGTGATCCAACACTTTCTTGCTGACCGTTGTGTAGAGCATATGGATTGGCCTGCCATGTCCCCGGATATGAATCCGATAGAGAACTTGTGGGCAGAATTAACGCGTCAAATCGACAACTTGGACCAGCAGCCTGCCTCTATGCGTGAATTGCAGCAGGCTATTGTAACTGCATGGCAAGCGATTCCTGTCCAAACCTTGGCAAATCTCGTGAACAGCATGCCTCAACGTGTACGTGCTCTCCTGAATGCTCGTGGGGGTTACACAAAGTACTGAACTGTAATTTTACTGTCCGTAATCCCAGTCGTAATTTAACTTTTGTTTTTGTTAAAAACATTTTTGGCTAATGTGCAAAATAAAGAGATACTTCTGGAAAACGCACAGAAGTTTAACACAGTACTGTCCGTGAATCGAGTTCGATATCAGTTTACATCACTTTCAAGGATCAATTTATTTGCTTCGAAATGTCAAATGTGGTTTTTGTTTCTTTTAAAGGTCACATTAACAAAATCTAGAATAATTTCAACATAATTCCAATGAACTTTTGGTTCTAAGTCATCTTGAAAAGTAAGTTCACCCCCACAAAAAAAAATTCCATATTAAATGCCAAGTCTGTATATACATTGCGTATCAAAAAAAAAGGTAATCCAAATTCAAGGGGTTAATATGCAAGGGTTATTTAGTTTGACAATTTACATGTGGTTTACCAATTATGAGGAGATCCTCAGCTTTTCATTGATGTCTTTCATGCATCATTGCTGTCACACATGACCGAGTACATGTTCATTGAAAATGACAAGTTCAAATCGCATTTTTACAAGTTTGGCTAATCGGTGCAAGACAGTTTGAAATGGCGCATTACTCGTCGACTGCCAAGTTGATTATGTAAAATTGTTAAGTTGGTCTGGTAATCGTCGGTTGCGTCATCCTTTGTTTAAGATGGGCCTACAGTGTATGGGTTTGGAGACAGTCTGAGTCATTGAAAAGATGGTTCAACTTACGACTGAACAGCGGACCTTCGTGGTTACAACCTTTCACCAAACTGGAAGTTTTCAGCGAACTCGTGATGCGTTCAGGGAACGTTTCCCAGAACGGGAGCGTCCAGGAGCCAACACCATCTGGGCGAATGTTCGAAAATACCAAGAGCATGGCACTAGCCTCAACCGCAACAAGGGGAATTCTGGTAGGAGGCGCACTGGGCGATCGGAAATGAACATTGCAGCAGTAAGGCAGCAAGTTTTGGAGCATCCTAGGGATACCAGCGCAAGACGAAATGGGACGGGATTGCCTTCGGCAACATTCAACCGAATCACAAGACTGGACCTCCACCAACATCCATATCGGATTCACATCCGGCATCAACTTATGCCAGGGGATTTTGCCAGGAGGCTGGTGCTTGCCGGATGGTTGATAGCACGTTGCGAAGCAGATGTCAATTTCCTGCAGTATCTTGTTATCGGCGACGAAGCTGCTTTCGCCATGGACGGCAAGGTCAATACCCATAATGTTCTTGAATATGCACCGACAGGACAACCCCCGGAATTTAATTTTGACACCAACATGAATCGACAAAAGTGGACTGTTTGGTTGGGACTTTGTGGAAGTGGTCAGGCGATCAGACCATTTTTCTTTCAAAGGAATGTCAATGATAACAGGTATCTGCAGATGATCAATGATGAAGTTTTACCGCAGCTGGAGGAGAACCTTGAGCGACAGGTTCGTGGTGTCTTCAGATATCTCTGGTGGGCCCAAGACGGCGCCCCAGCACATCGTCTTATCGCTGTCCGAGATCGACTGAGGGAACTCTTTGGAGACCGAGTCATCGCCCTCAACCATGCATTGGAATGCCCGCCAAGATCACCTGACCTCACACCATGTGATTATTTCCTTTGGGGACTTTTAAAGAACAAGGTGTTCGTAACTCCTCCCCGTGATCTTGACGAATTGCAGGGCCGTATTCGACATGAAGTGGATGCTTTGCGTAATGACCCGGCTTTGGTGAGACGAGCAGTTCAGGGCATGCTCCACCGCTGTGAGCTTGGTGTTGAAAGGGGAGGTGGACATGTTGAAGGTGTGGGTGCATAAAGGCCATCCATTCCTGAGAAAAGTTCACATCTGACGTTCATTTTGCACCAATTATCCTGACTTGCATCGATTAGCCAAACTTGTAAAAATGCGATTTGAACTTGTCATTTTCAATGAACATGTACTCGTTCATGTGTGACATCAATGATGCATGGAAGGTATCAATGGAAAGCTGAGGATCTCCTCTTAATTAGTAAAAAAAAAACAAAAAAAAAAAACCACCTTTAGAGGCCATTTTTCCCCGCAAGCGGGGGTTGGCCTTTTTCGGGAACTGTGGTTGTTGTTGTTTTTCGGTCCCCTTTTTGAAGCAATGTTTTACGGCCGGATGCCCTTCCTGACGCCAACCCTTTTTGCCGCCTTTAACGACAAGCAGGGAATTACCAGTGAACTGGTACTCAAATGTAAATGTAAATTGTCAAAATAAATAACCTTTGCATATTAACCCCTTGAATTCGGATTACCTTTTTTTTGATACGCACTGTATATATATATTAGCATGGATCGGCTCGCTACGCTCACCTCACCATACGTCACTACAGAGGCACGGGCTTGCTTTAACTGAGGACAATGACCAGACTGAATTTGAGTTGCTGTGTTGTCATGATTTACACCAATCATAATACAAACATTTATTTTGCACAAATGTATTTGTTATATTGGTAATATTACATTTTTCTAAGCAATTGAAGTTGAAGATTTAAGTTGAAAAAAAAACAAAACAATATATTTTCAAAAAATTTAAATTAAATAAACCTTAGGACATTACATACACACCAGAGAAGTAGATGCAGAGCTAATGTGTGCCAACCTCTATGCTGTCATTTTGAATATGCGACTAACACAACCACCACAATTTGTTACAGTGGTAGTGCATCTCTGTGATTTGTGTGGGATATGTACATTGTACATGCCGCTTGTATTGTCAGTGCTGCATTTGTATTAGATGTGTGTGCGTTGCATTGACTGCTCTTGGCAGTTTGTTAAACGCACCTTGATACTTTTTGAAAAAGAGCAGGTCATTGCGTGCACATGCCCCAAGTTCTTAGCAAATTATTGCATCACGTAAGAGTTCCTAGCCTGGAGCTTTCTCGTTGTATACCTGCGAGACAAGACAGAGCTTTACCTGTTTGGCATTCACACCTGTGCTCATGCCCCATCGAGCCTGGATCCTCGGTTCAAATCTCCATACACTGTGTTGATTAGTTTATTTACTACAAATGTCCTTGTAATTAAAGTACATCCATGCCAACAGCCTCTAATGACATTGTCCTCAATGTAAGTGATGTGCAAGTTCATCTTCAAGGCTTGGAGAAGTTTTTTCGACAGTTTGTTTAAAACACAATAGGATGGTGATTACAAGAATGACAGCATCGTATGGCGCATCACATCATAGCTTTTACCCCACAGAATGCGCTTATATAAAACCAGACATTATAACTCGAGTACAAAATACCATCATGTAGGTAAACTCAAACGTGTGGAAAGGTTCTGTTGATCGCTCCACTGAGTTTTAAACTACGACGCTTGCTCGAGAATCGAGGCTTAGCATCCATGTCGAAAGATTTGAGTGTTTTTGTGAACAGGCTACACGGGTGAGCAACACGAGCAGGTTGTACGAGGTGTGTTCATGGGCAGCCTTCACCTGCAGGCCTGTGTGGGTCACAATGGTCACAGAGCACCTGCAGTTGGAGGCACCGTCGTTGACATTTTGAAGCCAAATGAAAGCAATTGCTCCGTTGTCGGCCATTCTTAGTGCTAACTCTTCCTACAAGGTGGGTCGGTTTCTTACAATTTGATGTGCTTTTTAAATGGAAGCAAATGCACAGGTGGCCTACAACAAAGCAGCATCCTTCCTGTTGTCCAAAAAATTTCATCTTTTTCATGCTTAATATTGTCAAAGTAGCATGGCGTAAATATATGTATATGTAGATCATAGACATAGTTTGACTTCTCTACTTGGGGGGGGGGGGGGGGGGGGAGGGGCAAGGGGTTTATATTTATAATGGGTAGCTAGGTCTGACTTTCAAAATTACCATTTGTTAGAGTGGTAACAGTGTACGTGAAATCACAAATACAGTTTACGTTCATTATTATGACACGTTTAAATTAGGGATGTTTTTATCTTAATAGTAAACTACTGAAAAAAATTAAGGTGGGGGCATTGCCCTCCCTGCCCCCCCCAAACTCTGCCGATGATGTAGATGTATGTATGTGTATATATAAATATATATATATATATGCATATATATTGTTGCGGTTTTGAGAACCCACACTTGCTTGTAAATATCACATCATTAAAGGTTAAAGGTAGCACCCCTTAGATAGGCCACAAGCAACACGTAGGTCACCATAGGACATCAGTTATTTCTTAGTATGTGTTAGATAAGGCCATTTTCCCAATAGTTGAATCTGCGTTGCGTCAATCAAATAAGAGTAGGTCCCCATTCGTTCATTTTGCAGCCTCCCTCCATGCGACGCCATTAAGCGCGCTCCCCAGTCTGTGCCCCATGGCCCCTCCCAACTTGGTACGCTCCTTGGCCAGCAGCCTTCGCTGCCCGTGAGCTCGCTCAACGCTGCTATAAGCCACGAGGTGAAGCCCGGAAAAGGGGGCGGAGCGCCAGGGAGAAGGTGTGGCCACGTCACCCAGCCGTCAGGGCGGGGCCGGTAAGCCATAACCAGCCAACCAGGGCTGGAGTGACATCGCCTGACAGGGCGTGGTTGGGGCTCGCGGAGCGTTCGCTGGCTTAACCTATAAAAGCCAGCACACAAAGCCCTTTTACAGGACTCTCGCTAAGGACTTATGCGCTTGATCAAAGAGAGCATTGGGATTTCCAAGAGACGCGCTGTGGCAACCCGTTGTACTAAGTGCGAGCGCACGGCACGCATTTGCCACAAACTGCAGCGTGCAGGACATTGGGAAGTGGGCGCTTGGAGCGAGTCGTGCGCATATTACGTACGCCAGTATACCAGCCTTCCCCCGTCATTATAATTGTCCATTCGCGTTACGCTACGAGAAGAGCTGCCTGCCGGGTTTTGTCTGCTGGACCGGAGCCGGACTGGAGCCTGGACCCCATCGCCGGACCTTCCGCCCTACCATCTGCAATCCCCGTGTGAGTGTCTGTATGTGAGACGGGCCCGTTTGTCCAGGGAATAAGTTAAGACTGTAATTAAGGCTGCCCTGTGTACTTTTCCATCCTTTTCTTTCTTGTACATTCCTTTCGTTTCCTCTTCTTCTAGGTACATAATTAATAAACCCATCTGTTCTTCCTATTTTCCTGGTTTCCTCTCCATCCGATCGCATCAGTCTTTTCTCTAATTGGGTAAGCGTGGCATGATCGCAACCGCTTATAATCGGGTTAGCCATTGTTAACAGCTCGGATCGCGGATTGCTATCCGCTCGGCAATATTCCATCAATATCCGTGATTCAAGCGGGAGTTATTCCCTCGTTTCCGGTTGGCGTTAGTACTTAGGTAGTAGCGAACCCCTAGGCCTTACAAACCCTACCTAACAACATGCCGGGAAGGACGTTATAACTTCCAGGGTCGCGTCGGCCAGATCAAAGACAAGGGGATTAACCCCCTCTTGATAAGGGGAGAGCCGACGTTTCTGAGATCCGCAACAATATATATATATATATACAGTCACGTGAAAAAGTAAGTACACCCCATGTAAAGTTTGGACTTTTTCAACATATTTCAACATACAGCTATTTGATCTTCATTTCAACAAAATTGATAGATAAAAGTGATATAATATAACAAATATCATGAAACATTTACATTTTGTAGTCCATTGTATAATTTAAATAAACATAAATGCTAATTTCGCATGTGGAAATATTGATCACGGTGTGTACCCCGATTTAGAATTGGTACACCGTATCCCTGCGCATCGTAAGAGCGCGACCAAGGGTTGGCATTAGGAAGGGCATCCGGCCATAAAAACATTGCCTCAAACAGGGAACCATGATTGTCTTGGGGCCCGCAAGGCTAACCCCCACTCTAGCAGGGAAAATGGCCTTAAAACGATCATTCATATTTGTTATATCTCATATTTGCATCTTACAGACAGTCGAATGATTGATTTCAAATTGTTTGGAGATCTTTTTAAATCCATTCCCAGACTCGTAGGCATCAATAACCTTCTTTCTGAAGACCTCAGAGAGCTCTTTTGATCTTGGCATGGTGACGCCGCACACTTCAACAACAAAGAGAAAACCAAACTAAATGTCTGAGGTTTAAATAAGACAGGTTCCTCCAAGATCCTCTCCAACGATGTTCTAATCATTTGCACCTGAGCTGGTGCACCTGCACCTGATTCTAATTTTAGGTATTTGAAGTAGTGATAAATGTAGGGGTGTACTTACTTTTTCCACATGCGAAATTTGCATTCATGTTTATTCAAATTATACAATGGACTACAAAATGTAAATGTTTCATGATATTTGTTATATTATATCACCTTTATCTATCAATATTGTTGAAATGAAGATCAAATAGCTGTATGTTGAAATATGGTGAAAAAGTCAAAACTTTACATGGTGTGTACTTACTTTTTCATGTGAGTGTATATATATACACACACACACACACACACACACACACACACACACACACACACACACACACACACACCATACCACACAGACACAGAAGTTATTGCAACTAAATTATAATCTCGTGCGATGATTGTACGGTTTTTATTATTTTGCTTTAGTTAATGTTGGGAATGGTTATATATGGTAATGTGCATGCAATATGTATGGCAGGACAGGAGATAAATGAGTTGCCATTTTAATCCGCCTAGCATGGGGTGGTAATGTGGGAGGTTTGCTCAAATCTGCTCTCACTTTTCCTACCTGCTCGTCGTTTTTTTTTTCCACACATCCGAAGTTAGCCATGCCGGCTTTCCGAAGAAATGTAGGCTTTCAAATTGTCTATTCACCTTGGCACTTCAGAGACTTCACGCACAGGTGGTCTGCAATTTATTGCATTGCAGGTACAATTGAGGGTTTGTGGAATGGCTGTACAATATTGTCGAATGCAAAAGAAGTTTTTGATTTCTCGGTACCATGAAACAGTATGTGATCATCAGAGGATTCATTATGCAAGGAAAGGTGGAAGTTAGAACTCAAATTTTGGTAAAATGTCGAAGGTCATGCTTCCAGTCACTCATGGAAGTCACTCATGGATTTTCCTTCCAGTCACTCATGGAAGGAAAATTTCAGTGTTTTTCCATGGACCACAAGAAAGAATGTGAATATGAATATGAATTAAGTAAACACCTGAGTAAAGGATGTGATGAAATAATGTGTTTCAGCCATTGGCTTCGGAGTTTGCAGCCCAGCAAGATGTTTAGGGTAATTTTGAGTGGTTATACACACCATACATGCAGGGCAAATATATAAGAATGCATGAATTAACCTTAACATGACTTGCATGGACATTAGAAAACAACACCGGAAATCACAAATATGCATATCTGATTTGAACTTGGTATGATAACATCATGAGTAGTATGCTCAGCTGGGTACACGAAACAACCCAACTCACATTTGCGGCCAACCTAACATCTAAAGATTCCATACTGTTTGAGGGATCCTGCTAGGGGATCATCTTACTATAATTCACCAAATGTCTGTCTGTCCGTCTGTTCCCAGGTACCGCAAAAACGGCTGAACCGATCGCAACGAAATTTTGGGTGGATAATCCTGGGACCCCCTGGAGTAAAATAGGCTATATTGTTTGTCCAATTTTTTCCCGAATTTTCAAATTTTTCCAATTTTCCAATTTCTAGTTTTTCCAAATACGATGGAATAATATTTACCGATATGAACAGTAATGTATGTGGCTTTTATTCTACAAATACTATTTAGATTTTGATGATTTGCGTGTGATATGATTTAACGGATGTTTATATAAATCGTTTAAAATAAAAAAAAAGCCTTCAATTTCTGATATTTTGACTTTTCATTTGGGCCTCCCAATTGAAGCTCCACCCGTAGGGTGTGTACCGTTGCTAGTTTACCTTATACTGTGGTGAGGGAGGCATAAATCCTGCTATCTTTGTAAACTGGAAATAGCTCTTTACTCAAGCTTCCAAAAAAACAATTGTAAAGTACAATTTTGTGCAGCAAGCAAAAACTTCACTTCAGTATCTGTGCATTCAACAATTAATTAATTTGCTTCTTCATTTATTCACTGTGTGTGTCATTGGTTCTTTATATGCGGGTTTCAGAAGGTGGAACAGAGTCATCCCAGGACTTTAGGTATCCACCTCCGTGTTGGTAAAGGATCACGATTCATGGACCGAGCTGTGAAGTTGGGTTGTTTTCTGAGTTTTGTTCGAAGGGCTCTTTTCAGGATCGTCACCGAGCGCCAGACAGCATCCAACTGTAGCTAGTTTGTGGTAATGTTCCCGGGAATGATTGTAGGATCTTTCTAAGGTTATTTTTTATCATCCCCGTTGCTCCAATTTTCACTGGTACAGTTTCGGTGCCCATCGGATTCGAGATCTTTTCACTTCACTTATGAGATCCTGGCCAAAATTTGGTGTTATTTTGGCCAACATCACTGGTTACTGATAGATCAATTATCAATGCCTTATTTTCCTTTGTTTATCTGCGTACTATGTCCGGTCGCGGCGTTTTGTTACCTCCACCACCAAAGGTGGACAGAGATTATGTTTTCACCCCGGTTTGTCTGTTTGCTGTCTGTCTTGTTTGTCTGTGAGCAGGATATCTCAAAAAGTTATGGATGGATTCAGACGAAACTTGGAGGACAGGTTGGGTGTGCGACAAGGACAAATTTATTATACTAGCAACAGTACCCACCCTATGGGCGGGGCTTCAATTGGGAGGCCCCAATGAAAAGGCTAAATATCAGAAATTGAAGGCTTTTTTTCTTTTAAACGATTTATATAGACATCCGTTAAATGTCGATCGGTGCAGCCGTTTGTGCGGCAGCTGGGAAAATAACGTCATGCGGGAGCAAGTATCAGCAGGATGTGGCAGTGTGGGAGTCCACGTTTCTGATCTTCCTTCATCCCGAAGTAGCCCATCACTTCTCCAAGCATTCCGCTCTTCAGATCTGCCATGACAGATTTAAGCTTGATACTGAAGACGTGTGCAGTTAGTACTCCTGATGTCGTTTGTACTCCCGATATGTGTTTCCTTCATTGTAAAAACTTCCAAATCAACAGTTAAAAGGATTTTGAGCCGATAGCTGTTACGGCCTTGGCAAGATCGATGGAGACAGCGATCTGATAGCGTATTCACCGCCCAAATAGCTATGTCGAATTCTCTCATGTAGAGATTAAACTCACGTCATTTGAATTTTGGCCGAGGTCATTATTTACTTTTGATGATGTTCATATACGAATCGAAAAGAAGATAATTGGTTTTGGGTTGTCCTTTCCGCATATCTGGTGGAATTGTAAGTTGGAGAGACGGCCGTGATGGCGGCGAGGGGGTTGGAATTCTCTCAAGCAGGGATTCAACCCGTGTCCTTATAAAAGGTCTTTGTCCGAGGTCACCGAGTCCGATCGGTGCAGCTGTGCAGCGATCGGTGCAGCCGTTTGTGCGGCACCCGGGAAAACAACATCATCACAATGAGAACATCGTCACAATGAACGTTATGCGAAGGTGAATGTTATGCGGGAGTCCAAACCTGAGAATGCTGGAAACTAAAGCTGAAATTGGGAAAACTAAATAGCCTATTTTACTCCTGGAGATCCCAGGATTATCCACCCAAAATATCGTTGCGATCGGTTCAGCAGTTTTTATGGTACCTTCGAACGGACGGACGGGCAGACAGACAGGCGGACGGACGGACATTTGGTGAATTATAGTAAGATTTTACCTTTTCATTTTGGCCTCCCAATTGAAGCCCCGCCCATAGGGCAGGTACCGTTGCTGGTGAGAACAATGAACGTTATGCGAACGCGAATGTTATGCGGGAGTCCAAACCTGAGAATGCTGGAGACTAAAGCTGAAATTGGGAAAACTAAATAGCCTATTTACTCCTGGAGATCCTGGGATTATCCACTCAAAATATCATGAGATCGGTTCAGCAGTTTTTATGGTACCTTCGAACAGACAGACAGACAGACAGACGGACGGACATTTGGTGAATTATAGTAAGATTTTGGAGAAGATCTGAATCTGGACACTAGAATTAAGTGATTTCTCATCATTGAGAGATCGGACAAAAAACTTCATATAGCACAATATTTCAAACAGTTATGGACAGAGTCAGACAAAACTTGGTGGATAAGTTGGGTATTTGACCATAACAAGTCGATTATATTTTGGTTAATGTACGGATGCAGATTCGACCTATTAGTGGGATACAAAACGTAAACTGTTCAGCCTGGCGGAGGTATGCAGGCTACCGAGTGCCCTTATACTCTTCTATGATAATGCTTGATGGGGTTGTGTGTGTGTGTGTGTGTGTGTGTGTGTGTGAGATGCCAAAATCTCGGAAAATTTTTGGCACAACAAATTTCACATTCCTGTGACACCTTCAGGCGAACATCAGGCATTGACCGCCAGTTCGTGAATGACTTGGGCAAAAAACGGCAAATGGCAACCATGAACCAATAAATCCCACATTCCTGTGCCATCTTCAGTCACCTATGGACACCCGGTTCAATGTTTCTACACGTGTTCAATGGTGAAACTACAAATGCCAAATTCGTGAATGTCACAGGTGGAAACCCTCACGTCATTTCATCATTCTGCTTTAAACTCAATATCTCTATATTTCCATTTCAGTCACAAATTATTTCTATAATATTAATATTACAAAATACAATGTTACAAACACTTTAGATAAACGAATATAGAGTCCGATCTGACGTGATAACCAATACAGACTAATCTGCCGGCGAGAAAGGGTGGATACGAAACACTTAGTATGAATCAATTCAAAATCATGATTGTATTGCGAAATTTATGAAACTTCCCACCCACCCAAGGATGGATAAAAGTGTGTGTGTGTGTGTGTATGTATGTATATATATATATATATATATATATATATATATATATATATATATATATATATATATATATATACATATATGTATACATATATATACACACATCAACAACAACAGGCATTGTAAGGCCATTTTCCCTGGATACGGGAGGGATACGTTTCCGAGTCACGAAAATCCGCGAATAGAGAGGAACAAACTGCGAATGGCGTGGCAAAATCTGAGAATGGCGGGACAAAACCCGTGAATGTCGACGAAATCCGCGAAGTGCGATGAAAATCCTGTGAATGTATGCCGCAGCATGTTTCAATTGGGAAAAGGGGGATACGTTATTGGTTCCTGGCGGTTCCTGATGCATCGAGGAAAATTTTTAAGGTTTAAAATATTTTCGACTGCAAATGCACTGATTACAGTTTCACAAAAAGTGCTTACAAAAAAAAAAAAAAAGACAACACCAGGTACCATTTCCAGCAGTCAACGTGTGGCCCTGAATGGGTTTCTCTCATCTCCTCTTCCTGTTCATGCTGGAGTTCCCCAAGGCAGTGTTCTGGGCCCAGTGCTTTTTCTGGTCTTCATCAATGATCTCTCTGACTCTCTTGAAAATCCTCTCTATTTCATTGCTGATGACTCCACTCTCTGCTGCTCCATTCCTCATCCCTCAGATCGGCAGTCTGCAGCCTCCTCACTCTCTGCGGACCTGAACAAAATCACAGACTGGGCAAACAAGTGGAACATGTCTTTCAATCCTGACAAATCTCACACTCTTACGATGTCTCTCTGAAAAGACCGACTGGACAACCCTCCCATTCACTTTCTGAATATTCCTCTCCAAGAAGATCTGTCACTCAAGCTTTTGGGTCTCACTATCTGCCATGATCTTTCCTGGGAAAACCACATTTCCAAGCTGGCCTCCAAAGCCAGTCGCCGACTGGGCATCCCCCATCGTGCGAAGTCCTTCCTTGGCACACTTGAGCTCCTCACCACATACAAGGGTTTCATCCGCAGCTCAATGGAGTACTGCTCTCCCCTCTGGGCTGGTGCTCCTGCCTCACACCTAGCGCGTCTTCACGCCATTGAAACCAAAGCGTTCAGAATCATTGGAATCTCCCGCGATGAAGCTATCTCTGAGGGCGTTTCACTTACTCACCACAGGCAGGTTGGTGGTCTTTCCGTCGTCTACCGACTCCTCTACGGCCTTGCTCCCCCAGCTCTCTCTGGGCTCTGTCCCCCAAATATTCCTACAGGTCGCACAAGATCTGCCTGCAACCCTGTTATGGTTAAACTGCCAAAATCAAGACTCTCTGCTCACCTTCACTCCTTGATTCCTCTTTTCTCCTGCCTCTGGAACAAACTCGCTCACTCTCTTCAATCCCACTCCTCCCTCCAGGTCTTTAAAACAGCTGAACAGGAAGGGGAGATGAGAGAAACCCATTCAGGGCCACACGTTGACGACAACTAGAGAGGAAGTCCGCCAGCCATGCGTGGAGATTTCCATGGATACCATAGGAGGAGAGTTTGGTGAGCAGAGCGGGGTGCCAGACCGTATCGAAGGCATGTGATATATCAAGGGAGACAGCTCTAATTTCCTGTTTGGCATTGAGGACCTCCATCCATTGTGGAGACAGCAGAAGTAGCATGTCCAGAGTAGAGTGACCTAGTCTGAAACCAAATTGATGATCAGAGATCAAGCCATTGGAGAAGAGGAAAGATTTCATATGAGAAGCAATGATGGATTCCATGACTTTGCTGATAATTGGGAGAAGGCTGATTGGTCTGTAGTTGCAAGGATCTGTTTTTGCACCTCTTTGTGTAAAGTGGTGATGTTGGCTGATTTCCAAGCTGATGGCAGATGACCTTGAACAAAAGAGAGGGTGAAGAGAACAGAGAGAGGGAGTGAAAGAGCGGCAGAACAGGATTTTAGGACCCGTGGGCTAATGCCGTCAGGTCCAGTTGCAGAATCAGTCGAGGGTTGACAGAAACTTTTCCACCTTGTCAGGAGGAAAGCTCACAGAGTCCAGGAGCAGCTGGGTACGACTGGATACGATGGGTACAGAGAGGGATGGGTTTGGGACACAAGATTTAGAGGCAAACACAGAGTTGAGGCACTCAGCTTTTTCACGTGCGGAGTCAGCTGTGTAGCCGTTTGAGGTAAGGAAGGGGATGGAAGGGGAACAAACACCAGACACAGATTTGACCAGACACCTCCAGGATTTGGAAGAGGGAGCCAGATTTGAGAGTTCGGTCTTGAGAATGGAGAGATATTTTTCCTGGCTCTCCTGAGGGTAGATCCACACTTGTTTCGGGTTTTGTGAAAGGAAATTAGATTTCCTTCCGTTGGATTTGCTTTCCAGGAGGCAAAGGCAAGTTATTTCTGGGCAACCACCTCACCTCAAGATTCCGTGTACTACTGTACCATGGACGGGAGGAAGGGTATGACAACTGAAGATGATTTGAACGATGAGCCGCCATGATTGAACGTTGAGGAGAGCGAGAGTCAAAAATTCAGGTCAAAGCAATGGGACGAGAAGGATGATCGAGACCCAAGACAGTCTATATATGTAGGAATGCAAGCATTGTGGGTGGCTGCCGGAGGGGTTAATACCCTAGACATTGTTTGTGGGGGATGTTATCGAATGATGCCATATTGAGCCAATCTGCTCATTTCAGGAATAGTTTTAATGAAGCATTTGCATTCTATGAAGTGAAATGAAGCGTTTTCATTGTGTAAGATCTCAGATGATGCTTTAACATAAATTGAAAACTGTAATAGATTTGATGAAGCGTTTGCATTCTATAATTTGCAGGGTTGACCTGTTTTCGTATCTGGCGGAACATCCCGTGAAGCTCTCGATTATAGTCTGGCTAAAATTTGCGGCCACAAAAGCCATGAAAACGCAAATCACACAGCAGTGAATGTATAAGCAGGTCATGCTCGCGGCTCTTAGATATTTATTTTGCGTACATATGTCCAGCTGCTTTATACATGGCTGGTGAAAGATGGGTTTTATGAATGTGTCAAGCTAACGGCTCGTGAATTTTTTTTAATGCCACTGCAAAACCACAAATTTGTGGAACACTGTCGCGAATAGGGGAGAAAAAAACCACGATTTCGCGGAACACGGCCTCAAATAGAAAAAAAACCGCGAATTTGCGGGACTCTTCCGTGAATAGAGAAACATGTCGCATTTTATCAACCGCGAATACGCCGATCCCGCGAATAGCGGGGTCTGACTCTCTCTCTCTCTCTCTCTCTCTCTCTCTCTCTCTCTCTCTCTCTCTCTCTCTCTCTCGCTCTCTCTCTCTCTACATATATATATATATATATATATATATATATATATATATATATATATGTATATATATATATAGGCTTGGTTCGAATCCGGCGGTTTGCATCGACATAGCGAGCGCAACGGTCGACTGGTTCAAAGACGTCCTCACCAAATTACTTGCCTAAATACAAGGATACCATGTGAATTGGAAGTCCCAAACTGGTCCAGTGTCACACCGATAGGCGTTATGTGACTGTATCTAATTCATGCCGAGCAACGTGAGCCAGTGAACCATGTGACGCGGTCTTATAAAAGGTATGGACCACAACCAATTAATCCCTTAACGGGTGCTATATGACCACTAAATAATCAGCTTCCACAGCCAGATTGAGACTAGGTATCTATAATAATAATAAAAGAGAGTGTGTGTCTGTTTACCAGTCAGTCAGTCTCCTCCATAACTCCAAAACGATGAAACCTAGCAGCCCCAATCTTTGCATGCATACTTATGAAGCTGTAAGTGCGTCCATGAATGAAAACTGGGTGTTTGTGTGTGTGTGTGTTTAAACACCCCTTTTGAAGATCATTAACTGGCCTCTTTAAATAAAACAAAAACAGGCTTCATCCTTGGTCAGAAAATTTTGTGTCAATTGGACCAACTGTTGCAGAGAAAATGAATTTTAAAGGGAATAAACCAGCAAAATACAGGCGCAAGAGACATACGTACATATATACACCGGACCGACAGACAAGTGCTGTAAAAAATAGGGGCAATACGCCTGGGCTCTCACGTGGTTGAATAATGATACTGAGGAGGGTGATGAAGGTTGTAGTCAAGTTTCGTCAAAAATGTGTATGTAGTTTCAGAGAAGAGGTCGAATACCTATTTTGGGGTGCTCAAATCCCCCGCCCCTCCCTTAGAACTCCATAGACATCGATTGTTTTTTTTAATGCCGTGAACAAACATTGGTACATAATGGCTGATGAAGGTTGTGACTAAGTTTCAGCGAAATTATGTGTGCAGTTTCAGAGAAGAAAGCAAATACCTATTTTGGGGTGCTCAAATCCCCCGCCCCTCCCTTAGAACTCCATAGACATCGATTGTTTTTTTTAATGCCGTGAACAAACATTGGTACATAATGGCTGATGAAGGTTGTGACTAAGTTTCAGCGAAATTATGTGTGCAGTTTCAGAGAAGAAAGCAAATACCTATTTTGAGGGGCTCAAACTCCACGTAGATTTTTTTTTTCTTTTTTTTTTTTGGATACAAGATCGAGGCTCGTGAAAGAGCTAACATTAATCACACAAAAAGACAAACCGACACACAAAACACAAAAAACAAGGGGAGCGGCAGACAAGATGGGGAGAGAGGGGGAAGGACACAAAAGAGAGGGGGAAGAGGGGGAAGGACACAAACACAACATTTGAGAGCAGGGACATCGGGAGGACTTGGGGGGACGTGGGAGAGGAATAAAACATATGAACACTGCAAGGACTCTGGGGTGAATTACCGGGGGTAGAAAAGATCAAGGTTTTCGATGGGGGAAGATAAGAGATGGTGGTGAACAGCTGTTTTAAAGACCTGGAGGGAGGAGTGGGATTGAAGGGAGTGGGGGAGTTTGTTCCAGAGGCGGGAGAAAAGGGGAATGAAAGAGTGAAGGTGAGCAGAGAGCCTAGACTTTGGCAGTTTAACATAAGAGGGTTGCAGGCAGATCTTGTGCCATCAGACCTTGATTTTTACTCCCGCCAGGGAGTAATGCATTCACTCGTGTCCGTGTGTGTGTTCGTGTGTTTGTGAACAAGATATCTGGAAAAGTTCTGAACGGATTTGGATGAAAGTTGGTGGGATGATTGCCCTTGGGATAAGGAAGAATTGGTTAGTTTTTGGTGAAGCTCAGGATATTATTCCCGATCCAGGAATTTTTTGAAGGATTTTTTTACCAATGGAAGATAGGGCTCATTTTTTTTAACATTATCTTATATATATTCTATATTTAACATTGTGATATGAAAATAGTTTTCATATTTGTTGTAAATGTAGTTTAAACTCGTGGTTATGCGTTAGAGCGGTGTATTTTTTTTTTGCAGCGTCGTCTTCAATGTTCATTTTTTTTCTGATAAAGACATATTCTGTCATTTTAAAACCACCAAAGTGTGTATTAGGTTTCCCCATTTCATAAAATGTATCGTTTGATACGTATAATGCTTAAATTTTTTTTTTTATTTTTTTTTTTTTTACCTCAGAAGAGATATCAACATTTAGCTCAGCGAATGTCATTCGCAGTGTCAGTATTTGATGAACTTATAAAGACTTAGTTCCAGGTTTGTCAATGGCTGAGGTATTTTAACAAACGAATAAAACAGATTTGGCAAAATTCCAACTTTTAAAAAAAGATCGCATATTCACCCAGGGTTGTGAGAGACTGACGAAGAAGAAACCTCGCATGGGCTTCCCAGACCAAATAAATAATTCTGGTTCTGACTGCGATTTTCAGGTTTATTACTCCCGCCAGGGAGTAACACATTTGATCGTGTCCGTCCGTGTGTGTGTGTGTTCGTATATTCGTGTGTTTGTGAACAAGATATCTGGAAAAGTTCTGAACGGATTTGGATGAAAGTTGGTGGGATGATTGCCCTTGGGATAAGGAAGAATTGATTAATTAGTTTTTGGGGAAGCTCAGGATATTATTCCGGATCCAGGAAATTTTTTGGGAAATTTTTTTGGGAAAGATTTTTTCTGTTTTACTGCATTAAAGCTTTTATTCTTATTCTTAAATGATGTTTTTCTCTTCTAATTCCGAGATATATCAAAATTAATTCTCTGACAGTTAGGGCTTACTTTCTTTTTCATTTATTGTTTTGGGGAGAGGGGATGTTAAACAAAACGTATTATTCCAACTAAACCCACCGGCGGGAGTATGCGCTCTACTGAGTGGCGTTCTAGTCTTAATGCTAGGGAACAAACTTTGTTACATCACAGGTGATGAAGGTTGTGGTCAAGTTTCATCGAAATCGTGTTTGTAGTTATATTTTGTGGGGTCAAACCTGGACCCACTTTAACTCCCGGTCGACCCCCTTAGGCCCTGACCTTTTTGGGGTCATGAACAAACTTGAGTTCCAAAATACGAAATGTCATTTTAGCCAAGCTTGGTCACAATCCCATCAGCAGTTTCGGAGAAGAAGTTGCAAGTGTTTACGGATGGACGGATGGATGGACGGATGGACGGACAGCCGACACGCCACACCATAAGTTCTCTGGAACTATGTTACAGGTGAGGTTATAACAGGCAGGGCCGGCGCCAGACTATTTTGCGCCCTAGGCAAGGCCAGCTACTTGCATCCCCCTCTGCCCCCAAATTTTTTTTTTGCCAACTTCGATTATTAAAAACAGATATTTTGTAGAAAAAAGTAAAAAGCAGAAAACTTGAAATTGCTAAAAAAAATTAAATTGCAAGAATAAGTACCTTAAGATGCCAACAGCACCAATATTAAAGGTGCAATATCCATTAATATGGCAGTGGCCCTGTTAGGGTTGGGCTTTTCACTTAAAATGGGCTTTCACTTAAAAAAATATGACACTGCATGTGGTTTGCAATGCAAAATAAAGAAAGTGGTCCCTTTATGAGTGTGTGAATGGAAATTACAGATAAACAAAACAGTTTTTGGTTTGAGCAATAAGTTTTAGATATGCAAAATCAAAATTTTAAATAATCAATCTTTGATTATCTTTCGCAAATACAAAAGAAAATATTTTGGCACACAAATCATTTTGAACTAAAGGGCACTCGGTATAATGCATACCTCACCCATTGGCAACACAACATTCAAACCTTTTACTTCACACACCTTTAAGTATATATACCATTTAAGGATACTTGGCGTAACCAACCCGTCATGTTACCACAATGTTTCGCTTACAGTCAGACAGAGAAACAAACAAAAAAACAGACAAACAGAGTTAAAAACGTCTCATAAAAGTTTCAATTTCAGACACATCAAAATCTCACTTTGCGTGCCTTTTCCTTTGCAAATTTTGTGACCAATTCAACCAGATCAAGTGCTGATACCTGGGCATGTTCAATTATTGATATAGTTGCCAAGCCAACTCGTCTCTTTTCCAACATTGTAGAGCGTATGTAAGTTTTTACAAGTTTGAGCTTTGAGAAACTACGTTCACCGCTTGCCACTGATACTGTATAAAATAATTTGTATAAAACTGTGACCCTTTAAGGTTCAGTAATGCGCCCCTCTGATGTCTGCGCCCTAGGCGGCTGCCTAGTTGGCCTAATGGTAGCGCCGGGCCTGATAACAGGGAGATATTGTAATTGGATCTGTCTGCCTCTCTGTCCGTCACGCTATCTCCTAAACAGTTGTGCAGAAATTCACCAAACTTGTTCGTTATGGTCACCACATGGGAAGAATGTACAGAGCAGTATCAGCCCCCCCCCCCCACCCCACACCCTTCCCCACCCCCCAGGTGGGATCAAACGTTCCAATGCCAAAAAATGCCATTACAGGCACATTTTCAAACATTTTGTAATGAAACTTTGTATATGCAATCAACATTGGGGGACGCATGAAATATGTAACCATTTTTTTGGATTTAACCCCCCTCTCCACCCCCACCCTGTTCATGCCCCAGGGGTTGTGGATTTAAAGTCACAGAGGTCAAAACTGAATTTTTTTTAAACTCAAATTTTGATATTGGGTCATTCCTGGTGGAACTCTTTGTCATCCTTTTCAACTTTCCTTTAGGTGGGAAGTGTGGGGATTTGCAATGGTGTGCCATAGACTTCACTCTGGTTGGCTTTTCAAAAATGTTGAGGAAAGGCCTGAGGCCTGATGGAGGATGCCTTTGAGTTGTGCTGAGCCTCCAGACTCGCTCGATTTCTTTTCCCACCTCAATTGCGAACCGCACAGGCCGTGGTATACGTGATCCTCATTTGTCGCATGACAAAAATAAAATGTAATTTTTGCGCCAACAAATGACTAACGATTCGCCTGCCCTCTTGGTCTTGATTTTGGAGCTTGTATTGTAATAAGTAAACATTTGCACAACATGGGAATAAACATTCCCAGAATACACTACTTTACAGTGCAGTTCCGCTCCCACGCAACTGCTTTACATTCGCTCAGAGGCATTTAAATGTAAAATGAATTGAAAAAAAATTACATTGAATTTTACACTTTAATTCATATGAGTTGAACAAATTGTGTATAATTTCAAGAAGATTCAGTTTCCATTCAATAAGTCAGCAGGGTTTGACTGGTCCTCCATCTCTCGTGGTTCCAAATCACTCGGTGATAAAAAGAAACAGTAAAATACGGTTAATAAATGGGGTATTGTTATTAGTCCCCTACTGGTGTACACCGGAGGGGACTATGGGTTTGCACGCTGTCCCTCCGTCTGTCCGTCCGTCAGTCTGTCAGTCCGTCACGCAAAGAACAGCGTTCCGGACCTTTTTTCTAAATGCTTAATGCTAATGATTTCAAACTTGGCACATGGTTTCCTCATGATAAGTTACAGATAAAGTTCGAACTTCACGACGTTTCGATCATTTTTGACAAAGTTATGGCACTTTGAACTTTGGTAATAATTATATAATTCACACAGTGCAAAACGTGCAGGCGACTCCACGGAGCGATCTTGCAGGCTTATTTTAACTCCGATTTACATTCTGTTTCCACTTTTAGTGAGAAGTAAGGGTCTGTGCAACCATTCATTAACTTTATTTGGTGCACGTCGGATAATTTTTAGCCGAGTTACCTCAGACCGTGGGTTGGTAATTATATAATTCACACAGTGCAATACGTGCAGGCTGCTCCACGGAGCGACCTTGCGGGCTTATTTTAACTCCGATTTACTTTCTGTTTCCACTTTTAGTGAGAAGTAGGGGTCTGTGCAACCATTCATGAACTTTGTTTGGTGCAAATCGGATAATTTTTGGCCGAGTTACCTCAGACCGTGTGTTGGTAATTATATAATTCACACTGCCGGTAGGGGACATGTATTGCAGCGCAATACTCAGAATGCTTGTTTTTATCTAGTTTTACTCATATTATTTTATTTTTTTTGTATACAAGATCGAGGCTCGTGAAAGAGCTAACATTAATCACACACACAAAAAAACGGACACATAAAACATATAATAAGGGGAGCGGTAGACAAGATGGGGAGAGAGGGGGAAGCACACAAGCACAACATTTTAGAGCAGGGACATCGGGAGATCTGTGGGAGGGAGAGGGCTTGGGGGGAGGAGGCGTGGGAGGGGGGGGGGAGAAGTATAAAACACATGGACACTGCAAGGACTTCCAGGAAAGAAGTTGGTATTTCAAAAAAGTGGATCTGGGGTGAATTAGCGGGGGTAGAAAATGTAAGGAAAATCGACTGTACTCGCTTGTATGCTGCTATATGTACGATTTACGATGCAAATAATGCATATTACTGAGGATTGTATTGAAGCGCGGCGTTACGCGCGCTGCTTGCGAGCAAGGAGGAAGCGGACAAGCGGTAACTTATAAGCGTCTTTATTTCAGGAGCTCACTGTAACACTGGCGCGCTCCGGGCTGCGTGCCCGGTGTATATCATGAGGCCACGCCTACCCCTCGGGCGTGGCCACCGCCCACTTGGTGCGCGGAATGATGTCACCACGCCAGTGGGCTTTTGTGTCCGCCACACGCACCCCCCCAGAATTCCCGCGCACCTGGAGGGCCAGTTTGCGGGGCAGACGAATGACCCGGCCGAAGCGCCCCCTGGCGATCCGCGGTGTCCGGGGTGCAGGGATGCCAGGTGGGATGCCCCTGGCTGCCCCTGGGATGGGTGCAGGACCGGGGGGCGGCGGGGCTGGGCGGTGCCGGGGGTCCGCCCGCAGGGGGGCGGCCCCGACGTGGGGGTCGGGCCACTGGCGGTGGATGGTCCACGTCGAGGTGGGCCGGCTTGAGGCGGTCTACCGAAACGCGGTCAGGAGTACCGCCGATGTCCAGGGTGAAGTGCTTCGCCCCGGTCTCCAGCACGCGGAAAGGCCCGTCGTACGGGGGCCGCAGTGGTGTCCGGTGGGCATCGTGGCGGACGAAGACGTACTCCGCCGTGCGAAGCTCCGGGGCGACGTGCGTCGGTGGGTGCCCGTGGCATGCCGTTGGCACCGGGGCGAACCTCTGGGCGGTCTCTTGCAGAGCGGAGCGCTGCTGTGCCGCGGACCATGGTGCCGTGGAGTCGGGGAGGAACTCGCCCGGCACCCGCAGCGGTTGCCCGAAGACCAACTCCGCCGCGGATGCACGCAGGTCCTCCTTGGGCGCCGTCCGGAGGCCCAGCAGGACCCAGGGGAGCCTGTCGACCCAGCCGCCGTCGCAGAGGGTGGCCCGGAGCGCGGCCTTCAATGAGCGGTGAAATCGCTCACACAGGCCGTTAGCCTGGGGGTGGTAGGCCGTGGTTCGGTGCAGCCGGACCGCGAGCCCCTGCGCGACCGCCCCCCAGAGCTCCGAGGTGAACTGGGGGCCGCGGTCGGACGAGATGTCTGAGGGGGCGCCGAACCAGGCGACCCAGGTGGCGATGAAAGCCTGCGCGACATCGGCTGCCGTTGTCGACGCCAAGGGCACGGCCTCCGGCCACCGGGTGGTGCCATGGTGAGGACGTAGGTGAAACCCCGCGAGGGGGGCAGAGGTCCCACCAGGTCCACGTGGACGTGGTCAAACCGGCGTTCCGGCACCGTGAACGGGGCCAACGGGGCCTGGGTGTGCCAGTGCACCTTGGCGCGCTGGCACGCGAGGCACGTCCTGGCCCAGCCGCGGACGGCCTTCCGGAGGCCATGCCAGACGAACTTGTCGGCGATCAGCCTTTGGGAGGCCCTCGCGCCCGGGTGGGACAGGCCGTGGATGGCGTCAAACACCTGGCGCTGCCAGCCCGCGGGCACGATGGGGCGAGGACGCCCGAGGGAGACGTCGCACAAGAGGGCCGCGCCCGCGCCGTCGAACGCCACCTCGGTGACGCGGAGGCCCGTGATGGCGGTCCGCAAGGCCTAGACGTCGGGGTCAGCGGCCTGGTCCGCTGCCATCCGGGCATAGTCGATGCCGAGGTGGACTGCGTGGGCGACGGCCCGGGAAAGGCAATCCGCCACTGGGTTGTCCTTCCCCGCGACGTGCTGGATGTCCGTCGTGTACTCGGACACGGCCGAGAGGTGACGCTGCTGCCGGGCCGACCACGGCTCGGTGACCTTGCCCATCGCGAAGATCAGCGGCTTGTGGTCGACGAAGGCAGTGAACGCACGGCCCTCGAGCAGATGGCGGAAGTGCCTGACCGCCAAGTGAAGCCCGAGCAACTCGCGGTCGAAGGTACTGTAACGGCGTTCGGGCGGGCGAAGCTGCCGGCTAAAGAACGCCAGCGGTTGCCAAGCTCCACGCACCCATTGCTCGTGCACCGCGCCCACCGCGTAGTCCGAGGCATCGGTGGTGAGGGCGATCGGTGCATCGGGCGCCGGGTGCGCGAGCATGGTGGCGTTAGCCAAGGCGAGCTTCGCGCCCGTGAACGCCGTGTCCATCTGCTCGGTCCAGGTAACGTCGCCTTTGCCCGGCTTACCTCGGAGAGCTTCGTGCAGGGGGCGCAGGAGCTGGGCGATACGAGGCAGGAACCGATGGTAAAAGTTCACCATGCCCAGGAACTCCTGCAGCCCTCTGATCGTGCGGGGGCGCGGAAACCCCTTCACCGCCTCCACCTTGGCCGGCAGGGGGACGGCTCCATGCCTGGTGACACGGTGCCCCAGAAAATCGATTATGGTGGCGCCGAACCGGCACTTTGCGGGGTTCACAATCAGGCCATGCTGGCCCAGGCGTTCGAAGAGCGTGCGGAGGTGGCGTAGGTGCTCTTCGCGGGACGCGCTGGCGACGAGGATATCGTCCAGGTAGACGTAGACAAAATCCAAGTCACGCAGGACGCTGTCCATCAGTCGCTGGAACGCCTGAGCCGCATTCTTCAGACCGAAGGGCATGTGCAGGAACTCGAAGAGTCCGAATGGCGTGATGACCGCCGTCTTCGGGACGTCCTCCGGCCTGATGGGGACCTGATGGTAGCCGCGTATGAGGTCCACCTTCGAGAAGAAGGACATGCCCGCCAAACGGGCGGAAAAGTCCTGAATGTGGGGGACGGGGTAGCGGTCGGGAGTCGTGGCGTCATTGAGACGGCGATAGTCCCCGCACGGTCGCCATCCCCCGCCGGGCTTCGGCACGATGTGCAGCGGCGACGCCCAAGCGCTCTCTGAGCGCCGAACGATGCCGAGTCGCTCCAGGGTAGCGAACGCCGCTTTTGCCACTGCCAGCTTCGTCGGCTCGAGGCGGCGTGCCCGGGCATAGACCGGTGGCCCGACGGTGGGGATGTGATGGGCCACCCCGTGCTTGACGGCCCCCGTCGAGAAGGTGGGCCGCGTGAGGGCCGGGAAGCCGGCGAGGAGGTGGGTGAATGCGTCCGCTGCCGGAAGCGTACAGACCAACGTGGCCGGAACCGAACCGTTCGGCAAGCCGCTTGGCAAGCCGCTCGTTGAGCTGGGCAACGCACAAGCGAGCGAGCTGAACGTCTCGGCCTGGACAAGACGTCTGCGCTTGACGTCGACCAGGAGCCCATTAGCGCACAGGAAGTCCGCGCCAAGCAGTGCCATGGGCACGTCGGCGGTGACGAACGTCCATCGGAAAACCTGCCCTCCGAACCGCAGAGAGAGGCAGCGTTTTCCGTACGTACGGATGGGCGTCCCGTTCGCGGCAAGCAGCGCGGGGCCCTCACCCGCGGCGTGCTTGTCTGACGTGCCGGCGGGAACGACACTCACCTGCGCTCCCGTGTCGCACAGGTAACAGCGCCCGGAGAAGGTGTCCGTTATGAACAGCAGGCTGCTCGAACGGCCGGCGCTCATCACCACTATTGAGCGCCGGCCCAGGCGTTTCCCGACCTGTTGAAGGAGCATGGCGGATGACACTGCCGAGCTTCGTGGCCGAACTTGGCGTGGAACCAGCACCAGGTGGTGGAGCTGGAGGAGCGCGGCTGGCTCCGCCACGCCGGTGGAGTTGGCGGGTTTCCCCGCGGTGGCAGTTTTCGCCGCGGCGGTGGGCGGGGCGTGGCGGCGGTCACGAGGTGCGTATCAGCATGCTGCGTATGCTGTATAAGCTGATGCTGTGGATCAGCAGCATCAGCAGCAGCATCAGCAGCATCAGCCACGAGGGCCGTGACGGCCACGCCGACTCTCGCCCGCGTGTCCGAAGCGGCGAAGTACTTGTCCGCCTCGGCTGCCAATGCTCGGGGTTCCGTTAGCCCGGTCCCGGCCAACGCGAGGCGAACCTGCGCTCGAAGTTGGCGACGGAAAAGCGCCCGGAATAGAGAACCGGGGGCTTCGTCGCCCAACAGTGACAGCATATGGTCCATTCGGACCGACGGGGGCGTGTCACCGAGCTCGGGGAGATCCAGGAGGCGGTCGGCCCGTGCGTCGTCCGTGAGGCCGAACGTGGCTAGGAGTAGCCGCTTGAGTGCCTCGTACTTGTGGCCGTCCGGTGGGTGGCGAAGGACGGACAAAACTCGAGTGGCCGTGCCGGGCCCGAGGGAGGCGACGACGTGGCAATAGCGCGTGTTATCGCCGGTGAGGCTCCGAAGCTGAAATTGGGCTTCGGCCTGGACGAACCAGACTTCGGCCTGAGCCTCCCAAAATTCGGGAAGTTTGATGAAGTTGGCCATGGCAATGGCGTCGCGTGTGGAAGGATCGCTCCGGCAGATCCAACGTCAAAGGGGTCACCAGTAAAGCGCGGCGTTACGCGCGCTGCTTGCGAGCAAGGAGGAAGCGGACAAGCGGTAACTTATAAGCGTCTTTATTTCAGGAGCTCACTGTAACACTGGCGCGCTCCGGGCTGCGCGCCCGGTGTATATCATGAGGCCACGCCTACCCTTCGGGCGTGGCCACCGCCCACTTGGTGCGCGGAATGATGTCACCACGCCAGTGGGCTTTTGTGTCCGTCACAGTATAATGTTTGAGGCACGATGATTACTGTGAAGTATAGAGTAAAGTAAAATGTGACAAAGGCAAACCAAGGAGCTCACGAGGTTGGTTAACGTAGCTGGGATTGTGATGATGTGCTCGTGAGCACAGGTGGACTATCATTTTGTGCGACGAGTCGGTCCATGTTCAACAAGTCTCTTCATCTGCATTGAAGGCTTGGTTTCGCGGAATGAGGTGGGGGTTCGGTTCATCGTCGGTCGGTGAATATGGTCCTGAGCATGTCTTGAACGAGGCGTTATCCTGATCCAAGGACAGCACACTTCCATGATGAAACTCAGTCTTCAAAAGGACCAGAGAACACCAACAAGCAGGTGTCCTTTCCTCAGGAATCAAACTTGGTCGACAATACTACCATCCTGAGATTATTTTTTTTTACTATTCAGATGATTGTTTTGATCATTTATCATGATTATATCATACAAAGAATATTGCATTTTGTGGAGTCGCTTGGGCAGGTTCAAGGATGAAGCAATTAGTACAATGAGCTGCCAAGTTTCTGATTGCTCTCACCCTAATCTTTTGCGTAATTCAAACGGCTTTTTAAGTGGCTCCCATGGCCCCACTATTTGACTTCCTGCAGGACCAGGTGGGTAGTTCAGGATGGCTTTCCCAAAATACCATGCTTCAGATGTCTGGAATCTGGAACTGAATCCGGGCAGGAAACCCCGAACCAGGCTGTAAAATATATGAATGATGAATGCGCTTTTGTAATGATTCAGATTTTTCTGAAGAAATACCTTTTATGATGAGATAGGTTCTAACATCAGTAATAGTTACTCCCGCCAGGGAGTAATGCATTCGATCGTGTCCGTGTGTGTGTGGGTGTGTGTGGGTGTGTGTGTGTGTGTGTGTGTGTGTGTGAGTGTGTGTGTGTGTGTGCGCGTGCGTGTGTGTGCGTGTGTGTGTGTTCGTGTGTTTGTGAACAAGATATCTGGAAAAGTTCTGAACGGATTTGGATGAAAGTTGGTGGGATGATTGCCCTTGGGATGAGGAAGAATCGATTAGTTTTTGGTGAAGCTCAGGATATTATTCCGGATCCAGGAATTTTTTGAAGGATTGTTTACCATTGGAAGATAAGGCTCATTTTTTTTTAACATTATCTTCTATATATTCTATATTTAACATTGTGGTATGAAAATAGTTTTCATATTTGTTGTAAATGTAGTTTAAACTCGTGGTTATGCGTTAGAGCGGTGTATTTTGTTAGCGTCGTCTCCAAGGTTCTTTTTTTTTTTTCGAATAAAGACATATTCTGTCATTTTAAAACCACCAAAGTGTGTATTCGGTTTCTCCGTTTCGTAAAATGTGTCGTTTGATACGTATAATGTTTTAAAACTGTATTTCTTTTTTTTTTTCTTTCTTTTTTTACTTCAGAAGAGATATCAACATTTAGATTTACCTCAGCGAATGTCAATCGCGGTGTCAGTATTTGATGAACTTATTAAGACTTAGGTGACTTATAAGTGTGACAATCATGTGCACGGGATTCTTCCCAGAATAATGAGTGGTCGCATTAGCTTTTACGACCTAAAATGAGCGAGTTTTGTTTTCACGTTTGGGCCAGTTTTACATGTTGTATCCCTGAGGAATGAAACGAACGTTTTCCTGGCTTACAATTTTATTTGAAGTCACACATGCCTCAAAATACACTCACTTATATAGAATTGAACGCTGAATCCGAAAATGTAAGTGAAATTGCCTTTTTTTTTTTAAACATTATCTTCTATATATTCTAAATATATATCTGTGCAGTGTCTGTCTTGTGTTGTCACTGAACTACTCCGTCAAACTTTTGTGAAATCGTACTATTCCAACTTGACCCACGGCGGGAGTATGCGCTCTACTGAGTGGCGTTCTAGTTATATTATAGTTCTATAGCATTCATTGTATCCAATTTCTGCATAGTCTCTGCCCCCTTCGCAAGGCCTACAAAGGCACTCTCACGCTGTGCTAATTTGCCAGCCGACTGCCCTGTTTGCTTTCAGTGCCAGCGCAAGCGACTGCTCTGGCCGGGCACTCTCCCTGATGCAGATTTCCATCCACTCCTCGTGTCTTTTCCCTCACGCATACTCGCCGTGCTTGGATGCTTTAAAATAGGCTCATTGTTTCAGGCTTGTGTCCGGGCTTCTGTGAAGACGTCTGTTGCTGTGCTAATTGACACAGAGACTGCGCCACGATATCATTATCGCCGCTGTGGACTCACTCCTCGGCCCGAGCTGGAAATGCTGCGGCCATCTCGGTCCCAGCGTGGGACAGACAGTAACCGACACATCAGCACTGGCCACTTCTTGAAAGATGATTGCTTTTGTAAGAGGAAAAATGTCACCATTCCCTTACTTAAAATGGAGGAAATTGAAGAAAATGTCCACTTTAACACATTTTTAAGTTCAATTTTGAGAACAGTGTTCTATTTTGGACATGTATTTATTTAAAATTCCATATCCGTCAGACAATTTTGTACATCGGAAGTTATTGGCAAGGATAATTTTGGTTGTCTTGCGTTGTCGGGTTAATTACAGCCAGGAGAGAACATGTAATCATAGAGGATAGGACTATGTACCATGTAGAATACGTACAGGGTCCAGGCTTGTGATCTAATGGCTGGGTGACCGTCCTTGCTGGAGAAATAGATATGATTGTGCATAGACATAACAGAAAACGGACTTTCTATTTTACTCACAATCCTCGAAAACCAACCATCGTTCAAGCATCAAATATTTTCCACAGTCATTCACATGCACCATTATCTCTAAGTATTGGTTGGGGTCACATTCAAGATTATTTGGATGCATGTTCAAGTACCCATGGGACATTTTTACTGAAGGTGGCTCTGCATGGGGGTACTACTCAACACTCATTACACTTCATGCAAATGGGACAGTTCTTGTTTGGGACAGAAATAGAACAGAAAATGGGACATTACACTTCATGAAAATGGGACACTGAGGTCCACTGTAACTGCCTTTATATACAATGCTATAAATGAAGAACACTTGCTCAATATCTTGGACTAACATTTGCATTGAATGGCTAGATCGAAGCAGGTTTCATTATCACCCAGCGTCTTCCTCCTTGAATCAGTCTAACAGGAACGCCATTCCAAGTTATTGAATATCCTCCAGCATATTGGGTAATTCTATGTCCTCCCATCCTCTCATATGTTGCCCCGAGACACATTTCGCCCTGTTCCGACATCATCATCCTGCAAGCGCGATCAATTTGTGCCTGCACAAGTCCTCGCCTAAAAAAAAAAAAGAACAGGCGTGCCCAAAAAAGAACAGGCCCAGCATGCATATCAACATGCCCTCATATATATATATATATATATATATATATATATATATATATATATATATATATATATATATATATATATACACGCACAGGCATCACGTGATACGCAACAGGGTGGGGTGCATCACGTTATATGAATGGGGTGAGCTTCGCTCACTGGGCTGCACACGTTTGTCTTTGCATTAGTTCAGTTCATTGTGAATTAGATGCCCTAATATGACAGAGGATATCGCGAGACAGAATATTTGTGCTGTACGCTTGTATTCTGTATCTGGAAATTTGGCTGAAGTTCACAGACAACTTGTCAAAGAATGTGGTGCCAACGCAATTGACAGAAGAACCATTGGCAAAATAAACAAGCAGTTTGATGAAACCGGTAGCATTCTTCCAAAACAGTCACCAGGTAGGCCTCGTACTCCAACAACAACTCGACAGTAACACACCATTCTCAACTCATCGTTTATCAAACGTCACCAACATAAGCGATCATCGATTCCAAAAATACTAAAAGACCTTAATGTGAAACCAAACATACCCAGATTCATTCACCAACTACTGAGGATGATATTGACAGGCGCGTTGAGGCATGTGAGACATTGTTTGGGTTAATGGATATGGACACTGATTTGCAGAACAGGATCTTGTGGCGAGATGAATCCAAGTTTACTTTATCTGGTTCTGTGAATCTTCATAACAGCGTGATATGGGCAGCAGACAACCCACGATTTACTGTTGAGCACAACATCCAGTATCAAGCTAGTGTGTCCGTATGGGCAGGAATTTCTTCTGGATGCATTGTTGGACCAGTATATTTTCGAAGAAAATGTGAATGCTACAAATTACCTTCTAATGTTGGAGCAGCAAGTATTTCCACTCAATGATGGCCAAATGTGGTTCTTGCATGCTGGATGCACCTGCTCATTATACTGCCAGTGTACGCCAGGCCCTTGATTTGAACTTTACAGACAAATGGATTGGCCGTCGTGGTCCTGTTCAATGCCTGCCATGGTCTTGTGATTTAACACCTTGTGATTTCTTCCTTTGGGGTTTCCTCAAACACAAAGTGTATGCGAGGAATCCTACGGCCCTTAGAGACTTGAAACAATTCATCCGTAATGAGACTGCTGCCTTAACGAATGAAACATGCAGAACTGTGTGTCAGATTGTTTCGTCACGGCTACAGCTGTGCATAGACAATGAAGGAAAGCAATTTGAACTGATCTGTTTCATGTGTATTAGACTGATTAGACTTTAACGAGTAATCATGTTTTGTTTTGCACCAAAGAACAATATAATAAACTTTGTTGTGTGTTGCAGGTATCGTTCTTCAAAATGTGCCCAGTGTTTCATTATATATATATATATATATATATAATTATATATATATGTATATGTATATGTGTATATATATATATTTATATATTTTTAGAAACAGGAATCAAATTCCTGCGAGGGGCTAAGTGTGAAAATATTCTGACTCAATGTGGGGCTCGAACCACGGACTGACATATGTCCCATATACATATGTATATGTGTATATATATATATATATATATATATATATATATATATATATATTTATTTATTTATTTATTTATCTGAGGAGTTTGTAGACAGTGTGGTGAGTGTGACTAGAGTGAGTGATAGGTTGATGATGGTGAAAATGATGATTGGAAAGCTCTTGGTGAATGTCATCTCATGATATGCTCCGCAGGTTGGTCGAAGCGATGAAGAGAAGGACAAGTTCTGGTGTGCGATAGAGAAGCTGATGGAAAACGTGAAAGATGAGGAAGTTGTTGTGGTAGGAGGAGACCTAAATGGACATGTGGGAAGGAGTATGGATGGTTTTGAGGGAGTTCATGGGGGTTACGGATATGGTGTGAGAAATGGAGAAGGTGAAAGGATTTTGGAGTTTGCTGATGGAGCTGATTTGTTGATTTGTAATACTCAGTTCCAGAAAGAGGATAATAAGCTTGTTACATACACGTCAGGTGGGTCGACAACAACCGTTGACTACCTGATGGTGCGTAGGCGAGATAGGGGGCACCTCCGGGACACAAAGGTGATCCCGGGGGAGGAGGCTGTTTCACAGCACCACTTGGTTGTCTGCGACGTAAGGGTGAAAGGTGCGAGGAGAGCTCGGCGGGTGAAGTACCAACCGAGAATGAAGGTGTGGAGGTTGAAAGAGGTGACAGTAAGGGAGGCATTAAAAGAGAGGCTGAGTAGGGTCGAGGATGCTGTGGTTGAGCTTGAAAGTGGTTGGATGTCAATGAAAGCTAGTCTGTTGGGAGCCGTTGGTGAGGTATGTGGATGGACAAAAGGACCACCGAGGCACTCGGAAACATGGTGGTGGGATGCTGAAGTTGGAAAGAGGATTGACGAGAAGAGGAAGAAGTTCAAGGAGTGGCAGAAGGCGAAGGGTACGGGAGCAGAAACAGCAGAGCATGAAAGTTATAAGGCAGCCAGGAAGGCTGCAAAGAAGGAGGTAGCAAAGGCGCAGGAGGCATGTAGGAAAATGTTCGGAGAATGCTTGGATTCGGAAGAGGGTCAGAAAGCAGTATTCAGGATTGCAAAGCAGATAGCGAAAGAGAGGTGTGATGTGATGGGGGTGAGTTGCTTGAAGGATGAAGTGGGACAAATCATTGTCGACCCAGATGGAATTAAAGGAAGATGGAAAAGATATATGGAAATGCTGTTGAATACAGAGAATGAATGGGATGGCAACATAGAGAGTAACCCAGTTTTAGGACCGGCAGAGAAGATAACTGAGAAGGAAGTTGAGGAAGCGATAAAAGCAATGAAGGGTAGAAAAGCGGGAGGGCCGACGGGAGTTGTGGGAGATATGTTGAAGGCAGCAGGAAGTTGGGGTGTGAAGAGAATGACAGAGATCTGTAATCTGGTGGTGAAAGAAGGCCGCATTCCAGTGGATTGGGAACTGAGTACCCTCGTCCCTCTATACAAGGGGAAAGGTGACCCTCTGGAGTGTGGCTCGTACCGAGCGATAAAGTTATTGGAGCATGGAATGAAGGTATTGGAAAGGGTGTTGGAGAGGAGGATAAGGAAGAAAGTGAAGATCGACGAAATGCAGTTTGGATTCATGCCAGGAAGAGGAACGACAGACGCGCTTTTCATTGTGAGGCAGTTGCAGGAGAAGTACATGGAGAAGAGGAAGAAGTTGTTTCTTGGGTTTGTTGATCTGGAGAAAGCATTCGATCGGGTTCCACGCAAAGTATTGACATGGGCATTGAGGAAGTTAGGAGTGGAGGAATGGTTGATCAGAGTAGTGATGGCAATGTACCAAAGAGCACGCACAGCTGTAAGGACGAAGGACGGGAACAGTGGTGAGTTTGAGGTGAAGGTGGGAGTGCATCAGGGGTCGGTACTAAGTCCACTACTATTTGTAGCTGTGATGGAGGTGCTGGCTCAGAACGTAAAGGAGGGTTTACCGTGGGAGTTGTTGTATGCAGATGATCTGGTGTTGATTGCGGAAAGTATGGATGGACTGAAGGAAAAGATGAACATGTGGAAGGAATGTATGGAGACAAAAGGTCTGAAGGTGAATATCGGAAAGACGAAGGTGATGGCAAGTGGTAAAGCATGTGGTGAGGTGGAAAGAACTGGGAAGTGGCCCTGTGCTGTGTATCGGAAGGGTGTCGGAGTGAACTCCATTCAGTGTACAATGTGCGCTGAGTGGGTTCATCAAAAATGTAGTGGTCTGAGAGGGTCATTAACCAGTATGGCAGCTACATTCAAATGTAAGGTGTGCACAGAGGGAGCTGCAGATGGAGGAAATGTTGAGTTGGATCTTGGAGACGGTGTGAAGCTGGAAGGTGTGAAAACATTTTGCTACCTCGGAGACATGCTGAATGGAGAAGGTGGATCAGACTCGGCAACGGTTGCTCGAGTGAGATGTGCATGGAAGAAGTTTCGGGAACTGAGTGGCGTGCTGATGATGAGGGGAGTGTCGTTGAAGCTGAAGGGAAAGGTGTATGCTGCATGTGTGAGAAGTGTTATGATTTATGGGAGCGAGACATGGGTAATGAACGTAGAGCAGCAACGAAGGTTGGAAAGGGTGGAAATGCGAATGGTTCGACGGATGTGCGGAGTATCGTTGAGAGAGAGGAAGACAAATGATGAATTGCGAAAGATGATGGGAATGGAGCCTGTGATTGATGCTGTGAAGAGGAACAGGTTGAGATGGTTTGGTCATGTGTTGAGGAAGGATGAAAGTGACTGGTTGAGAAGAGTGATGGAAATGAATGTAGAAGGAAGTAGAAGACGGGGAAGACCGAGAAAGACTTGGCTAAAGATGGTGGAAGAAGAAATGCGGGCAAGGGGGTTAACAAGGAGAGATGCAGAAAATAGGGCAAAATGGAGAAGATTGTCATGGGGACCGCAAGGCTAACCCCCGCTCTAGCAGGGAAAATGGCCTTTAAAATGCATGTTGTTGTATATATATATATATGTGTGTGTGTGTGTGTGTGTGTGTGTGTGTGTGTGTGTGTGTGTGTGTGTGTGTGTGTGTGTGTGTGTACTGTATTATAAAACAAGAGTGTCCGTTCGTCCATCCGTCAATCCCAAAACTACTGCCTCAAATTTGGGGCTAGCCCCACCAAACCTCCTGTGGAATATTTTTGGGTCCCAGCGGATGTCGTAAAGTAGGTGGGATGACGTGAGGGTTTCGGTGTCCTACCCGTGAGATTCGCATATTCGCCATTTGCAGTATCGCCATTGACCGCGTGTCGAAACATTCAGACTGGGTACGTTTTTTGGCCAAGGTCTTCATGAACCTGCTGTCAATGCCTGACGTTCGACTGAAGGAGGGACAGGAATGTGGAATTTAATGGTTCATCATTTTCCATTCGCTGTTATTTGCCCAAGTCATTCACTAACCAACTGTCCCTCCATGCCTGATGCTCGACGGAAAGCGCCATAGGAATGTGGAATTTATTGGTTCATCGTTTGCCATTTGCCGTTTTTTTCCCAAGTCCTTCATGAACCGGCTGTCAATGCCTGACATTCCCTGAAGGTGGCGCAGAAATGTGTAATTTAATGTTTCATTGTTTGCCGTTCACTATTTCCACATGGCTGTTTGCTTTCGGCCCTCCACTCGTGCATAGCACGCGCACCTCACTCGTACAGCATATATGTGTATTAGTGCTGGACCGATTACCGATTTAAAAAAATTCTAAAGTGGGATTAATTACAATTTTTTTTGGCCGAGACCAATGCTGATTATAAAGTGCTAAATAAGGACATCATAGTGCATTGTGCACACATGAAGTGGATACTTCGTCGAATCGGTGTCGGATCGGTGCCATGCCCACGATAGATGTTATTGATTGGCTGTGAATTGATACATTTTAAATCCATTCTCT
Source organism: Myxine glutinosa (assembly GCF_964187855.1). NCBI lineage: Eukaryota > Metazoa > Chordata > Myxini > Myxiniformes > Myxinidae > Myxine > Myxine glutinosa. Next base: position 62,842,176 of record NC_136274.1, on the reverse strand, counting down.
AATCGATTGGTGTACCGTCTCAAACAGCACAGAATTCTGTCATTTTTAAACTAATGATGTACTCATTCAATAAGCTATTGACGTATATAACATGAAACGTTTCATACTTGTCTGGTCATGTGAAAAGGAAGTTTTATACAAAATACAGTGCAGGGCGTCCCCGGGTTACGAAGGGATTCGCGGTTCCGAACAATCGTTCATACAGTACGTAAATTGATCGGCCATTGACTCAATGTTATAATTTTTTAAAATTATTTAATTATTATAATAATTATTATATTATTATATTTAATTTTATATTTAATTTAATTTAATTACAGTAAATTTAATAACAGTGCAGTTATAAATTTAATTATTATAAAAATAAATTTTTATTTTATTTATACTCAATGACAAACAGAAATTTTTTTTTTTTTTTTTTAATTGACTCAATGTTATAAATGATGATATCCGACGCTTTAAAAAGAAATGTAACTGACACTTTTATGCATTCGGTAGGCAGTACGCCTGGAATGTATGACGTCAAGGCCAAGACTTGACCAGGAAGGATGTACAGAAGGTTTTCGCTTTTAACTTCAGCAGCGTATGCGAGCGATCACGTTTTTCTTTGTTCCTGTCGCTGTTTCTAAAGCAATTGGTTATTATATGCCTTCGCTGACGATGCATGATGTTTACGGGTTGTCCGTCCCGCTGTCCGTCCGTCCGTGTGTCCGTCCATCCGTGATGGGTTTTTATTACCATGATTACTTCAGAATGGCTGAAGGGATCCAAGTCAAACTTAGTACAGGTATGTATAATGATATAAAGATGAACTGATTAGATTTTAGCGTCACCAGGTCAAAGGACAGAGATCATGTTAGGTTAAAATCCTTTTACCACGATAACTTATGAACCGGTGATGGGACTTTGACTAAAGTTGATACAGGTATGTATTACTATGCAAAGATGAATTGATTCGATTTTGGTGTCAAGAGGACAAAGGTCAGCGTCTGTAATAGGTTTTCGTTTCCACACTAACTTAAGAATTGCTGAAGGAAACTAAATCAAACGTGGTACAAGTATGTATAATGAAAGTCAGTGGTGGCATGAAGGGCAGCCGTCATCATACCGCCGACCTGGCCAGTGTGCTGCGCATATGTGCATCAGATATACTGCTTGATATATAACGTATACCACCTTTAAAGGTGGTATACGTTATATATCAAGCAGTATATCTGATGCTGGCCAGGTCGGCGGTATGATGACGGCTGCCCTTCATGCCACCACTGACTTTCATTATACATACTTGTACCACGTTTGATTTAGTTTCCTTCAGCAATTCTTAAGTTAGTGTGGTAACGAAAACCTATTACAGACGCTGACCTTTGTCCTCTTGACACCAAAATCGAATCAATTCATCTTTGCATAGTAATACATACCTGTATCAACTTTAGTCAAAGTCCCATCACCGGTTCATAAGTTATCGTGGTAAAAGGATTTTAACCTAACATGATCTCTGTCCTTTGACCTGGTGACGCTAAAATCTAATCAGTTCATCTTTATATCATTATACATACCTGTACTAAGTTTGACTTGGATCCCTTCAGCCATTCTGAAGTAATCATGGTAATAAAAACCCATCACGGATGGACGGACACACGGACGGACGGACAGCGGGACGGACAACCCGTAAACATCATGCATCGTCAGCGAAGGCATATAATAACCAATTGCTTTAGAAACAGAGACAGGAACAAAGAAAAACGTGATCGCTCGCATACGCTGCTGAAGTTAAAAGCGAAAACCTTCTGTACATCCTTCCTGGTCAAGTCTTGGCCTTGACGTCATACATTCCAGGCGTACTGCCTACCGAATGCATCAATAACGTATATAAATATATATATACTAGCTTGGCTCGGCTCGCGTGCTGAGGATCGGGCTTGTTTTAGCTGAGGATAATGACTGTACCTGAGTTTCTGTGTTGTCATGATTTACACAAATCATAATACAAATAATTATTTTGCACGAATTTATTTGTAGTGTTTGTGATATTTCATTTTTATAAGCAATTTAGTTTGAAAAAATAAAAATAATTAAAAAAAGAACCCCTCAGCATATACATACGGGAGGGGTAGGTGCAGACTGGAAGTTTGGGATGATTACACCTCACCACCACAAAATTGAAAACACCTCACCACCACAAAATTAAAAACACCTCACCACCACAAAATTAAAAACAGCTCACCACCATGTAATTCAAAACAGCTCACCACCACGTAATTCAAAACACCTCACCATCACGTAATTCAAAACACCTCACCATCACGTAATTCAAAACACCTCACCATCACGTAATTCAAAACACCTCACCACAACGAAATTCACAACACACCACCACGTTATTAAAAACACTTCACAACCACGGAAGCAAAAGTTTTAGGCAGTAGTTCAGTGCAGTAGTTTTATTTGAGGGAGGGATTTATTTGAGGGATATTTTTATTTGAGGGATTCATTTGATCTTTGACGAGACAAAGACACTGCCCAGATATGTAGATATATAAATAGATGACTGTACCTGAGTTGCTGTGTTGTCATGGTTTATACCATTCATAATATAAACAATTATTTTGCAAAACTGTAATTGTAATATACGTGATATTACATTTTATAAATAATTGAAGTTGAAGATTTAAGTTGAAAAAAAAAAAAAAAAAAATTTTTTTTCAATTTAAAAAATAAATAAAAATACCCTTAGGACATACACATGGGAGAGATAGGTGCACACCAGAAGTTTGGTATGATTTCACAAAAGTTTGAGGGAGTAGTTCAGTGACAAGACAAGACAGACACTGCACAGATATATATATATATATATATATATAAGATCTGACTTCCGTTGAACTTGGGGACGACTAAGAAGAAGACCTTTGTTGGTCGGAAGCTTGTCGAAAATTAAAGATCGACGTCCTGAAGCTACGTCCGCGTCTGATTTAATCTCCCGATTATTTATTTAATGCAAATGAGACGCCCTGCTCGTACTGTGGAGTTTCTACTATTTCTCACAGTTATAATTATATATATATATATATATATATATATATATGTATATATGTATATATATATATATATATATATATATATATATATATATATATATATATATATATATATATATATATAATAAAGGAGTCTTATACAGCCCCATCAAGCAGGGTAAACTACCCTCATGGCGCTTTACATTATCATGTGAACGGACACACACCGCACACACACACACAAACATACACACACACAGACACACCTTCACTCTTGCCCTATTCCTCTCCCTCCCCATTCAAAACCCACAGACGTGTACTCCTCCTCCTCCTCCCCTCCCTCCCCCGCACATGTACACAGACATAGTCTCGATCTCTGTCCCACCTCAAACCAAAGGGAAAACACGAACAGGACTTAGACTTTGAAAGACTTGTGAAACAGATAGGTTTTGAGGGAGGTTTTAAAGGCAGGAAGAGAGTCAACATGTCGAACAGAGGAAGGCAAGTCATTCCAGAGCAGAGGTGCAGCAAACGAAAAGGATTTCTCGCCAAACGACTTGGTGCTGATGCGCGGCGGCTCTGAGGTCATAGAGTCGTCGCTTGAACGAAGCCGTCGCCGAGGTTCATAGAGAGTGAGCAAATCGGAGAGATAGTGAGGTCCCGTTCCACACAATGATTTATAACATAGTGTGCAAATTTTGTATTGCACACGAGCAGAGACAGGCAGCCAGTGTAAAGATTCAAGAAGCAGAGTAACATGGTCAGACTTCTTCGCCTTACAGACAAGACGAGCGGCAGAGTTTTGAACCTTTTGTAACTTATCCAAGAGAAACTGAGGGCAGCCAGCATACAAAGAATTACAATAGTCTAGCCTTGAGAGGACAAGGGCACAGACCAGAGTTAGAGCAGCTTGAGGAGTAAGAAAGTGGCGAATGGATGCGATCTTTCGCAGCTGAAAGTATGCTGATTTGCAAGTTTGAAGTACTTGCTGGTTGAAGTACTTGCTATATATCTATATATCTATATATATATATATATATATATATATATATATCTATCTATATATTTAAAGGAGGAGTGTGTGTGTGTGTGTGTGTGTGTGTGTGTGTGTGTGTGTGTGTGTGTGTGTCTGGATGTTCGCTTATAACTCAAGAACTACAGATCGGAGAAAAGTTTTAGACACAGATTCGGAATCAGCATAAAATTCCGGTGGTTTTAGGCTACGTTTTAATTTTAATATCAATGGTTTAAAAAAACCGCGCCAGCTGCAATTCCATGGTGTAGTTTGTGGCGGCGCTAGACGTTCGGGGTGTATTGCAATGGTTTGTCGGGTTTGGCTGTGGGTCCAGAATAGCTCCCATTTCCTTATGTTCTTCCACTTTTATTTTGATTCTTCTGTTACAACGCCTTCCTTATCTACCTTATATCCCCCCGACGAGGCCTCTACATAATTTCATGCGGCAGAATTTCGTGCATTTTGAGTGAAATAAGTGAGACGACGTTGTAGGAGGAAGAAGAGGCACGGTCACTGTGGAGTCTTCGATCGTGAGTGGAAATGGCGCGAATTGCGTTTGTATCGCAAAGTAAAGGCTCTGCATTCATTTCTGAACTTGCATTGGTGGATTGTTATACATCTGCATTATTTTTCATTAAAAACCTTTATGTTGAACTTGAAGGCTCCAAGCACGGACTATATATATAGCCCTCATTGAGGTAAAATTGAGAAGGTAAAGGTAAAGCCTGGTAAAGGTAAGATAAAGCCTTTAAAGTAAAGTAAAGGTAAAGGAGGAGTTTACTTTACTTTACTTTAGTTTACTTTAGTTACTTTACTTTAAAGTAAAGTAAAGGTAAAGCCTTTACCTCATTGAGGTAAAGCCTGCTATCGCTTGCCAAGCTAGCCGTTCCCCCCTCCCCCTCCCCCTACCCCTCCACTCCCCTACCCCACCACTCCCCCTACCCCTCCACTCCCCCTACCCCTCCACTCCCCCTCCCCCTCCACTCCCCCTCCCCCTCCACTCCCCCTCCCCTCCCCTCCCCCCTCCCCCTCTCCCCCTCCCCCTCTCCCCCTCCCCTCTCCCACTCCACTCCCCCCTCCCCCTCCCCTCCCCTCCCCCTCCCCTCCCATCCCCTCCCCCCTCCCCCCCTCCCACTCCCCCCCTCCCCCTCCCCCTCCCACTCCCCTCTTCCTCCCCTCTCATCCGCTCCCCCTCACCCCCTCCCCCTCACCCCCTCCCCCTCCCCCTCACCCCTCCCCTCCACCCTCCCCCTCCCCCCTCCCCCTCACCTTCACCCTCCCCCTCCCCCTCACCTCCCCCCTCCCCCCTCCCCCCTCCCCTCCTCCTCCCCTTCCCCCTCCCCTCCTTCCCCCTCCCCTCCTCCTCCCACTCCCTCCTCTTCTCCCCTCTCCTCCTCCCCCTCCCTCCTCTTCTCCCCTCCCCCCCTCTTCTCCCCTCCCCCCTCTTCTCCCCTCCCCCCCTCTTCTCACCTCCCCCCTCTTCTCCCCTCCCCCCTCTTCTCCCCTCCCACCCCTCTTCTCCCCTCCCCCCCCTCTTCTCCCCTCCCCTCCTCCTCCCCTCCCCCCTCTCCTCCTCCCACTCCCTCTTCTCCCTCCCCCTCACCTCCCCCCTCCCCCCTCCCCTCCTCCTCCCCTCCCCCCTCTCCTCCTCCCACTCCCTCCTCTTCTCCCCTCGCCTCCTCCCCCTCCCTCCTCTTCTCCCCTCCCCCCCTCTTCTCCCCTCCCCCCTCTTCTCCCCTCCCCCCTCTTCTCCCCTCCCCCCTCTTCTCCCCTCCCCCCTCCCCCCTCACCTCCCCCCTCACCTCCCCCTCCCCCTCCCCTCCGCTCTCACCTCCCCTCCGCTCTCACCTCCCCTCACCCCTCCCCCCTCACCTCCCCCCTCCCCCTCCCCTCACCTCCTCCCCCTCCCCTCACCTCCTCCCCCTCCCCTCCCCTCCCCTCCCCCTCACCTCCCCTCACCCCTCCCCCTCCCCCTCCCCCTCCCCCCTCCCCTCTTCTCCTCCCCCCTCCCCCTCCCCCTCCCCTCTCCTCCTCCCCCTCCCCCTTCCCCCTCCCCCTACCCTCTCCTCCTCCCCCTCCCCCTCCCCTCTCCTCCTCCCCCCTCCCCCCTCCCCTCTCCTCCTCCCCCCTCCCCCTCCCCTCTCCTCCTCCCCCTCCCCCTTCCCCCTCCCCCCACCCCTCTCCTCCTCCCCCTCCCTCCTCTCCTCCTCTCCTTCTCCCCCTCCCTCCCCCCCTGTTCCCCTCCCTTCCCCCCTGTTCCCCTCCCCTCCCTCCTCTTCTCCCCTCCCCCCTCTCCCCCTCTTCTCCCCTCCCCACACTCTCCTCCCCTCCCCCCCATTCCCCTCCCCTCCCCTCCCCTTCCACTCCCCTCCCCTCCCCTTCCCCCTCGCCTCCCTTCCCCCGTCCGGCAATGCCGGGTACTTCCCATGGCCAGCTGTACGTGGGCTGCTCGAGGGTTGGAAAACCAAGCAATCTTTATGTCTTGGCACCAAGTAAGAAAACCAGAAATGTTGTATACCAAGAGGTTTTGAGAAATTGATAATTGACAAAACGTCATGTAGGAAATGTACTGTGATATTGCTCTAAAATATGCATGTTTTTTTCATCATATATTTGTATTATTCTTATTCAACCCGGGCGAAGCCGGGTACCTCAGCTAGTATATATATATATATATCTCTATATATAAAGGAGGAGTGTGTGTGTGTGTGTGTGTGTGTGTGTGTGTGTGTGTGTGTGTGTGTGTGTGTGTGTGTGTGTGTGTGTCTGTCTGTCTGTCTGTCTGTCTGTCTGTCTGGATGTCCGCTTATAACTCAAGAACTACACATCGGAGAAAAGTTTTAGACACAGATTCGGAATCAGCATAAAATCCTGGTGGTTATAGGCTACGTTTTATTTTAATATCAATGGTTTAAAAAACTGCGCCAGCTGCAATTCCATGGTGTAGTTTGTGGCGGCGCTATTGCCCCTATCCGATCCCGCGGTTGCGCGTACGTACAGTATACTGTACGTACATATTTATATATTTTCAATGTGCTTTTTATTGTATTTTAAATTGA
>NC_136274.1:62575176-62834888 GCF_964187855.1 Myxine glutinosa | reverse complement strand
GAGAGCACAAAGCTCATAATGCGCCCTTTTATCCTGACTGAACCGAGATTTCATCTCACTGCATATCACGTCAAGGAATGGTATCGCTACAGTCCTCTTCCAATATTCGGCTATGGACCCCCAATGGTATTTTTTATCCTCGTGTCCACTCAGCGATTCCTTGGATTTGTTGTAGTTTCTGAATGGAGTTTTAACAAAGACCCCAAGAGTTTCCTTTTCACGGTCACTCAAAAACAGTAAGCACGGTAAACACCAACCGCCTCTATGGTTGACGTGCGCACTGTATGCAAGCCATTTGTGGTGATCAAGCCATTTCCATTGGAATGTCAGGTACCGCCTTTTCGACTCGCGATATTGGGAATCCAGGGCATCAGACGTTGAAGGTTTCCAGCAATTGTCTATGAACCGAATCTTATCCGAGTCACTTAATGTTGATGATCCACGAATTACTTGTCCGACGTCATACGGCGAGACAGACACTTCAACTGTCGAGGATGCCACAGCGACGGCTACCGCTGTACCATCAGAAGAAATAGAATTCGCAACAACACCATGCTGAGGTTGAAGTTCTCTTGGAGCTATCGGTTCTGTGTGTTCTGCCGTTGGCTCCGTGACCATATCAATCGCCTCAGGAGCTTCAGACGTTGTCGTACCTTCGCTGGAACTAGGCTTTTTAATGAAAGCGTCCAGGGTTCCTTGGCGACGTGTTTTCTTCCTTGGGTTGTCCATTTTTCAAACGCACGCTCAAATCTGAAATAAATTGATAATCAAGTTGAATAACTGCAATAAAGATGAAACTTATGGCTATACAGAACGCCTATTCCCAAACAGTAGGATATGATCGACTAGGCCTAGGCCTAGTCAGGCCCCAGCGGCTTATCCTACACCTCGGCAGCATTAATCTAACTAGGGCCTACCTCCTGCTAATTAGAGCTTATCTTCAACCATAACGAACACTAAATTAATAGATAATATTACCAGGCGATGTAGATGGATTCCATAGGCCCCTTGCAAAACGGAAATCTGAAAGACCAAAAAAACCAATTTCCTCTGTTTTAAAACATTGCTATTCCAAAAATAGGGAGGTGACTAGTCACCCCTGTCACCCCCCCTGGATCCGCCCTAGACGTCAATGGCCTCTCCTCCAGTCCAGCTCCATCTGCTCTCTCAGCCCTCTGACCCGCCACAACAACATCACGATACATGCCAAACTCGAGTAATCCCTTCCTGGTTAAAATTCTAAAATTCAGGCTTACTGCACACTTCAACTCTTGTGTTCATCTTTTCTCATGTAATATGCTGGCTTCCTGAGGAGTTCAATCCCTCTATTCCATGCAAAGCATCAAACAGATGGTGGAAATAATTGCTCCTCCAAATGCACAATCATTCCAACGCACAATCATTTCTCCCCCCTCCCCCTCCTATTCTCCCCAACCCTCACCATTAATCCTGCCAAGATATGCTAGATGTATATGCACTCACATCTCAACTTTCCAGCCTGGGTTTGAATGTAAAACTGAGTGTCCCATCTTCTAGCTTTAGTTAGTGGATGTTAAAAATTCCATGGTGTCGTCTGTAAAGAGTAGGCAGGTTATTGCCGATACCCTGTCCACATTTCAAATTCCTGCCGTGACTCCCCTCCTTTTTCTTAATTTTACATTTATGAAAGTACTGTCCCCTCCCACGTACAATTCTTAGTGTAATATGTTAGCTTCCTGAACATATCTGCTCCTAAATTGACTCATCATTAATAATGAGAAACCACTGCCATGGAGATCAGGCCTACACTAATCAAACAATGTGGAAGTCATGGTATTATATATATATATATATATATATATATATGTATATGTATGTATGTATATATATATATATAACTGTGAGAAATAGTAGAAACTCCACAGTAGTTACGATAACTGTAAGCTGCGCTTCACTTCCACTGAACTTGGGGACGGTGAGTAAGCTTTAGCGTGGCTCTTCTTCTTTTTGCATGCATCTTCTACACATATCACACATCTTACACACATATCACGATACATACTTCTCTGATATACATGCCTGTTGTTTCTGTAGACTAAGAAGAAGAGCTGTGTTGGTCGAAAGCTTGTCGAGAATTAAAGATCGACTGTCCTGAACCTACGTCCGCGTCTTATTCAATCTCCTGATTATGTACATACATATATACAGTACATACGTATATATATATATATATATATATATATATATATATATATATATATATATATATATATATATATATATATATATATATATATATATACATACAAGAAAACAAACATGACATAAGGACAATAACACCGAAGCTTTTCGTGCTGTACTCTTCAAGGCGATTCACAGCAAAGAGACCAGAAGAAATGAGAACTAGTGCATTTCTAAGCATGTCTAAGTAACAGTGTCACTGATTGGTTCTTCAGTCATGGCATTATTGGTGTCCTGAACACCCATTGGTTGACTCGGTCACCACTGTCCCTGACTCCGATTGGCTGAAGTGGAGTTGTCAGCGATGACGCACTATTTGCATAATTACCTTGGACAACGGTCGGGGAAATACCTTTAATCTTTCCATGTTGAAAGAGAATGAGAGAATGTACAAATTCCTTTTGAAGACACAATGTATGGTCCGTGGAATAGATGAAGGTTGCTTCTAACATACGTAGATGCAACGTACTGCAACCTCAGTTCAATATCTTGAACACATCTGCATTGTACTGGTCTGCACAACCGGGGTTGGCATTCAAGTTCCGTACAATGGCAGAAGAAGAAGAAGAAATGGTCGACTGTCCTTGAACGTTCTTCCATGCTCGTACCGGTTGAGTCCTCACTCCCAAGTTATTTTTTCGAATCGCCAGGGGGACATGCTGCTTGATATGATCAGCCAACCTTGGCAAAGATTTCTTACCTCTTGATATTGTGGTTGGGAATGCCAAAGTCATAACCATGCGCCAGAGTGAACTTTTCCGTGTCAGGCAGCCGATAACCCGATTGGTTGAGCACGTGTTTAGAAGAGTCTTTGATGAGCAAACCAAATAGTTTCAGGTTCAAACACTCGATGGTTCGTTCACGTTTCTTTCACGCAGCGACCTCTGCACGTTGATCGGTCGCTGCAATATGTCGTCAAATGTCCCACTAAGATCTTTGCCAAGTTTGAACTCCTATATGCTCAACTGTCTATCCAAGGAAGCAGACGAAGCGCTGAGGGCCAGACTATCAGACTTTGCGCATGCGTACTGTGGAATCCCGAATGACGTCACGGACTTTCACATGCAACGAGACTGTCTCTTGGCAATACGAGGATTGAGGAGGAATGGTGACATTCACATTTGTAAACCTGATAAAGGCACCGGAGTTGTAATCTAGAATAAGATCGATTACATCAACAAAATGATGGATATCCTCAAAGATGAAACAAAATTCCAACAATTGGGAAATGCAGCCAAAAACGACCGCACGTCACGGTTGGAAGGTCAGATCACCAAACGGCTGTTACAGCTCCACAAGCGCGAGGAACTAGCTAAGGAGTTATACAACAGAATCAAACCTGTTGGAGCCCAATGTCCAAGAATGTACGGCTTGCCCAAGACCCACAAATAAAATGTCCCACTAAGACCGATATTGTCCATGGTTGGTTTGGCACAACATGAACTTGCCAAGTGGTTGGGAGAGGTCCTGCATCCAGTATTGGAGTCACTTTTAAAATTCGTGATCAAAGATTCTTTCACTTTTGCAGAAGCAATTTCTGCTACAACACCGACAAGTGCGGACAACATAATCGCCTCCTTTGATATACAAAGTTTGTTCACGAATGTCCCACTGATGGAGACTATTGGTATATGTGCACATCTGCTGTACCACAGTGATCTGGAACAACCACAGATCACAGAACAAGTTTTTGTGGAGTTAATGAACACAGCAACGAGGCAAGCTTAGTTTCAACAACATGATGTATGTCCAAACTGATGGAGTCGCCATGGGTTCCACATTAGGCCCAGTGCTTGCAAATATCTTTGTGGGTTATCACGAAATGCAGAAACTTACTGGTTGGCAAGGTGTGGATGCTTCCATCCTATACTATTGGTATGCTGATGACATTTTTGCTTTGTTTGAGTCTCAGATGGCATGTGATACTTCTTGACACAGCTCAACACTCTCCATCCAGCGCTGAAGTTCACCATGGAGCTGGAATCTTCAAACACTTTACCATTCTTGGACATGTTTGTTTTGTTGAAAGATCCCCAAGTGGTTTCACTACATCCATCTACTGGAAGCCTAACTTCACTGGGCAGTATACTCACTGGGATTCCTACAGCTCCACGAGTTACAAAATTGCCTTGATCAACATCCTGGTGAACAGAGTTCGGATGATTTGCTCACCTTGTAATCTTCCTGCTGAAATGGACAAAATCATGAATATACTCGGTCACGATGGTTATCCGGAGTATATAATTAAGAGATATGTGCACAAGTTTATCATCACAACAAAGGAACACAAGATCGGTCCTGACAAATGTCCGGTATACATCAGGATGCCATGGAAAGGACAATCATCACGAAGGTTTGAAGAACAAATCAAACATACGTTATCAAACACGTACCTGGCGGTGCAACCTCGAGTAATCTTCACATCTCGCCACCTGCTCACGTCAGTCAACAAGGATGTGCTGCCCACCTCACAAATCATCAATGTTATCTGTGAGTTTAAGTGCCGATGTGAAGCTCGGTACGTGGGCCGTACAACCCAAAGGTTGGCTGATCGTATCAAACAGCATGTCCCCCTGGCGATTCGAAAAAAGAACTTGGGAGTGAGGACTCAACGTTCATGTGAGGAGCATGCAAGAACGTTCAAGGACCGTCGACCATTTCTTCTTCTTCTGCCATTGTACGGCACTTGCATGCCAACTCCAATTGTGCAGACCAGTACAATGCAGATATGTTCAAGATATTGAGCCGAGGTCGCAGTGCGTTACATCAACGTATGTTAGAAGCAACGTGCATCCATTACAAGGACCCTACATTGTGTCGTGAAAAGGAATTTGTACATTCTCTCATTCTCTTTCAACACGGAAAGATTAAAGGTATTTCCCCAGCATTTGTGCAAGGTTTTACGTAATACCTCCCCAAACTCCGGTTACGGTGCCCCTCAGAGTCTCGAGAGGGAACACAGCAGAAAGATTTGTTATTTTGAGCGTTCTAATAAACCATGGTAAAACCACACCAATGCAATTGTAGAACAAAACAAGTAATTGTATAAAGAACTCTCACATGCACAATAATAACACTATTAAAGAAAGTACAATGAAAATATCACTGGCATCAAATGAACAATACATATGATGGTACCATCATTCCCCAATGCTCTCAAAGCAATAAACTCACTATACGCCAAACTTGAGTGGAATGTAACATTCCCCAAAGTCCGTGCACAGATCCCTGCGCTGGTTGAAGCCATGCAGAATGACAAGAACAGGCAGGTATCGGCACGGCGGCAGACGAGGAGTTACGAGGTGAGAGGTCGATATGGGAATTGAGCCGATATGTAAACCAACGGCGCTCCACATGGTGATGCCGATATGGGAATCCCAGTGACAAAACATGATGCATCTAGCAGACAGTCTCTTCGAGGACAAAATGGCGGATTGACCTGTAATGGAGGATCTTGGTTCCCCACCAACATTAACTCACGCTTGGTAATAAAACCTGAGACGCAGGTTTAATTGCAATTGCAATATAGGACGATGTCACGGGCAATCCCTTTCATGGGAAGCCTCAACTCATTGGCGACCGATATAAAAAAAGCCCGCTCGCAGCCTCGATGCAACTCACCGCTGTATATATCTCATGGCCATCTCCTCCTCTCTCTCTTCTCTTCCGGTTCCTTTGCCGCATTTTCCTTTTTCCTTCACAAACATTTATTTTTACCTTTTACTAAAGTCATCTCCATTTCACACAAAAATCTTAACAACAATATTACCTGAAACGAAAAATATTCTACAAGTATATAATAACAACAAAGGAGGAAGTGACGGATCCGTAACAAAGGTAATGATACAAATGGTGCATCATCACTGACACCTCCGCTCCAGCCAATCGGAGCTAGGGACAGTGGTGACTGACTCAACCAATGGGTGTTCAGAACACCAATAACGTCATGACTGAATAACCAATCGGTGTCGTGGTTACTTAAACAAGCTTTAAAATGCACTAGTTCTCATCCCTTCCGGTACCTTTGCTGTGAATCGCCTTGAAGAGTACAGCACGAAAAGCTTCGGTGTTATTGTCCTTATGTCGTGTTTGTTTTCTTGTATATTAAAGTTCTGTAGTACTATATGTATGTATGTATGTATATATATATATATATATATATATATATATATATATAATTATATATATATATATATATATATATATATATATATATATATATATATATATATATATATATATATATATATATATATATATATATATATATATATATATATATATATATATATATATATATATATGTACAGTCACGTGAAAAAGTAAGTACACCCCATGTAAAGTTTTGACTTTTTCAACATATTTCAACATACAGCTATTTGATCTTCATTTCAACAATATTGATAGATAAAGGTGATATAATATAACAAATATCATGAAACATTTACATTTTGTAGTCCATTGTATAATTTAAATAAACATAAATGCAAATTTCGCATGTGAAAAAAGTAAGTACACCCCTACATTTATCACTACTTAAAATACCTAAAATTAGAATTAGGTGCACTATCTCAGGTGCAAATGATTAGAACATCGTTAGAGAGGATCTTGGAGGAACATGTCTTATTTAAACCTCAGACATTTAGTTTGGTTTGCTCTTTGTTGTTGAAGTGTGCGGCACCACCATGCCTAGATCAAAAGAGCTCTCGGAGGCCTTCAGAAAGAAGGTTATAGATGCCTTCGAGTCTGGGAAGGGATTTAAAAAGATGTCCAAACTATTTGAAATCAATCATTCGACTGTCCGGAAGATCATCTTCAAGTGGAGTAGATTCCAAACAATTGCCAACTTGTTCAGGCCAGACCGCCCCTGCAAGTTCAGCCCGAGAGCAGACCGCAAGTTGCTGAAAGAAGTCTCTAAGAACCCCAGAATGTCATCACGGGACCTACAGGTAGCTTTTGCCACTGTTGATGTCAAAGTGCACGAGTCTACCATTAGAAAGAGGCTGCACAAATTTGATCTACATGGGAGGTGTGCCAGGAGGAAACCTTTGCTGTCCAGAAAGAACATCAGGGTAAGCCTAAAGTTAACCAATGGACACCTTGGCAAAGACCAGCACTTCTGGAACAATGTGCTCTGGACAGATGAGTCAAAGGTAGAGCTATTTGGCCACAGTACCAGAAGACATGTTTGGCGAAAACCAAAGACAGCATTTAACCACAAGAACCTGATACCAACTGTAAAGCATGGTGGTGGAAATATTATGGTTTGGGGCAGCTTTGCTGCATCAGGGCCTGGGCAGCTCACCATCATAGAATCCACGATTAATTCTTCATTGTACCAGAGGGTGCTTGAGGATAATGTGAGGCCAACTGTCAGAAAGTTGAAGCTCAAACGTAGGTGGACCTTGCAACATGTCAATGACCCTAAACATACCAGTAAATCCACCAAGGAATGGCTGAAAAGAAAGAAATGGAGGGTTCTGGAATGGCCAAGTCAAAGCCCGGATCTAAATCCCATCGAGATGTTGTGGGGGGATTTGAAACGAGCTGTGCATGCAAGAAACCCCTCAAACATCGCACAGCTGAAAGAATTCTGCATGGAGGAGTGGGCAAAAATTTCTCCCAGTCGATGTCAGAGACTGGTAGACAGTTATAAGAAACGCCTACTTGAGGTTGTTTCTGCCAAAGGGGGCAATACGACCTATTAGAGCCAAAGGTGTACTTACTTTTTCACGTGACTGTACATACATGCATACATACAGACATACATATATATATATACATATATATTTACAGTACTTCATTAAATCTCAGTTAATTTACGTTTTATCTTCAATTATACAAAAAAGTAACTTTTATCCTTCAATGCTGTTGTTGCATTTCGAGTGACAGAAACATGAAAGAGTTCCAGTTTCTATTATAACATCATTTTCCAGTTCAAAGAATTCCCAATAAAAGCCTTTACATTTTCCCTACGGTCTTGCATTGAAAGTATGTTGTTTCTCCAAGCGTAAGATTACACTGCAAGCTGTATGTCTTTTCTTGGCATGTGTTGTAGTATTCGTTGCCTCATGCTGCAGCTGGGTCTCACTGCTGTCACCCAGTATTTGGTATAATCATCAGAATCTATTCGGAAAATGTGACTCAGCAAAATCATTATCTCTTGCTGGACTGACGGGATAGCTGAGAAGTAGTGAACTCCCCTTTGAGCTGTCTTGTCTAAGTTTGATGCTTGATACAACTATAAATTGTCATCCTATTGTTTCACATGTAGGGTGCTGCACCAATCAGTATGCCCTCCGTCGGAGGGGGTGTGAGGGATGGGAGGGACAGTACGTCTCCACAATGCCTTGTGTTCCATCTGCTAGCATTCAATGGTACATGTTAAAGATGTCATTGTACATTTCAAAAACATCATGCTATTGTGTACTGGTACCCTTTGTGTGCTGGTAAATTGTGCTGAGGGAGTGAGAGATGGATGGATCTGGATATGGGATCTGAAGAATTCCTTCACCTTATTGAACAACTGATCGAATAACTATGCAGCCTATCAGGTGTGGATGTATATACAGACTTGGCATTTAATATGGATTATTTTTTTATTCTTGACTTGGGTTTACTTTCTGAACTCAGTATATCAATCTGGTGAGTTTCTTTTACGCTTCGGTGATTTCTTTGTCAAAAGAACCATGTCACTGATTGTCTTTCGCAGCAAGAAGTCAATAACAGGATAATATCACAGGTGGCGTGACAAAATGTAAGGACAGGTACATTTGACGATTGGCTTCACAATCGGGTATATAAGGGTTGTTGGTTCTGTGTTAGTGGAAAACAACTGCGGCACTTCTACAAAAGTTATTGCCGCTTCCTCTGGAGATGGTCCGTCAACTTGACAATGCTGTTTGTCATGGAGTGGTGGCTTTACGAAATTCCGGCATGAAAGAGCGTGCTATTGCTTGGCAGTATAGCATCACTCAAGGTCAGGTGTCAAAGATCCTGAAACGAAATGCTCAGAGGGGTGTCCCTACTCCAATACCGAGGAGAGGACGTCCCTGCAGAATCACAAGGAGAGATGATCGCCAGCTGCACCGGTTAGTCTGCAATGGCCGTACCAAGTCAGCTAATCGGCTTAGGGCTGAGTGGCAGCAACTTACAAATGTGCCTGTATCCAGAAGGCTAGTCAACCAACGACTGGTTCAAGCAGGCTATCATGCCAGGCGTCCCCTGAGAAAGCCATGCCTGACCAGACAACACAGCCAGCGCCGATTGCAGTGGGCCAGAGAGCACAGTCAATGGCAGCCAGGACACTGGAATCACGTGACCTTTAGTGACGAGTCTAGATTTCTGGTCTATCGTCAAGATGGCCGCGTCCGAGTATGCAGACAAGTGCATGAAGCCTACAACGAAGATTGTATAGTGCCAAGAGTCCAAGCTGGAGGTGGTGGGGTGACCGTTTGGGCTGCTTTACATGCAGGGGGCAAAACTGACCTGGTTGTTCTGAATGGAAACCTGAACCAGTTCAAGTACAGGGCCATTCTGGAAGAAACATTGCTTCCACTTGCTCGTGCAGCCTTTCGAGGAAACTGTCTTCCAAGATGACAATGCACGGCCTCATCATGCTCGCATGATCCAAAACTTTCGTGTTGACCGTGGTGTCGAGCATATGGAGTGGCCTGCCATGTCCCCGGATATGATCCGATAGAGAACTTGTGGGCAGAATTAACGCGTCAAATCGACAACTTGGTCCAGCAGCCCACCACTGTGCGTGAATTGCAGCAGGCTATTGTCACTGCATGGCAAGCGATTCCTGTCCAAACCTTGGCAAATCTCGTGAACAGCATGCGTGAACGTGTACGTGCTTTCCTGAATGCTCGCGGGGGTTACACGAAGTACTGAACTGTAATTTTACTGTCCATAATCCCAGTCATGATTTAACTTTTGTTTTTGTTGAAAATTTTTTTGGCTCATGTGTAAAATAAAGAGATACTTCTGGCAAACGTACAGAAGTTTAACACAGTACTGTCCGTGAATTGAGTTCGATATCAGTTCACATCACTTTCAAGGATCAATTTATTTGCTTCAAAATGTCAAATGTGGTTTTTGTTTCTTTTAAAGGTCACATTAACAAAATCTAGAATAATTTCAACATAATTCCAATGAACTTTTGGTTCTAAGTCATCTTGAAAAGTAAGTTCACCCCCACAAAAAAAATATTCCATATTAAAAGCCAAGTCTGTGTATATATATATATATATATATATATATATATATATATATATATATATATATATATATATATATATATATATATATATATACACATATATATATATATATATATATATATATTATATATATATTATATATATATATGAAATAAATAATAAAGGGCAGTGTGTGTGTCTCCTCCATAACTCTAAAACCATGAAACCTACTGGCCCCATACATTACATGCAAACTGGGTGTTTGGATGTGTTGAAACACCCTTTTTTGAAGATGATTAACGGGGTGCTCATAACAAAAAATAAAAAGCCACAAAATGGTGGTACACCATCTTGGTCAGCCCTCTGTGACATCACTGGCTTCTTAAGCCACCATTTTGTTTCGGCCTATTGAAACTTCCCTTTTTTTTTGTATACAAGATCGAGGCTAGTGAAAGCTAACATTAATCACACAAAAAGTCAAATCGACACATAAAACACAAAATAAGGGGAGCAGTAGACAAGATGGGGAGAGAGGGGGAAGGACACAAACACAACATTTGAGAGCAGGGACATCGAGAGAACTGTGGGAGGGAGAGGGCTTGGGGGGAGGTGGGAGAGGTATAAAAATCATATGGACACTAGAAGGACTTCCAGGAAAGAAGTTGGAATTTCAAAAAAGTGTAAATAGGAAGAAAAACAGCATGTTGTAATATACCACTGAATAAAACACTGCAGGAGAAAGTTTAAACATATTTAAACAGAACCGTGAAGAACAATCTTTATTCACAAAAATACCAACAGGGAGAGGGCCTAGAGGGACAACCACGGGTCAGGTGAACAGGGCAAAAGGTGGAAGGCAAGGAGATAATGGGGGCGGGGCGAGACAGCGCACGTGGACAGAAGCACACGATTAGACAACAGCACACGTGGAGAAAGGGAAATAAATATGTTGTTGTTGTTTTGGGGGGGGGGGGGGGTGGTTTAAAACGTTAGACAAAGACTAGATGTTCGGGGAAGTTCGGGGGAGAAGGGAGAAATCTAAGAACCAAGGAAAAATAGCGAAAGAAGGAACTTAAGTGAACAAAGTTTGATGGGGGAAGCCTCAGGCTACAAGGCCGCACATGCGGGGCAAACAGAAACGATCAATTTATGAATGATTAACCCCAAGAATCTTCCTAGGGACACACTATAGGTACACACACCGAAAGATAAATACAGTTTCGACAAAATACAATTGTGAACAATTACTTAACTTCGAAAACGTGGATAACGTGTACAACTTCGAAAAACCGTGCTATCGCCGGCAAGATCTCGCGAGGTCCCTTGGCTTGGAAACACTCTCTACTCTCACAGACTAATTTGAGCATTTGATCAAAATCTGGATTCAGATTTCATGATCGGATCCCATACACTTAATAAGTATCAAAACCTGGAGTGAAATCTGAAAAGTTTAACACATTAACAATTCTTATCATGAAGTGTATATCCTTTACTCAGATTTCAGCAAGGCTGTCCTTCCTCCTTCTCCATATTGCCAAAGCAGTAAACTTAAACTTTTTCTACTGTTCCAACAATAATATTGAGTGAAGAAAATATTAAGGAATGTGCCCAAAGTGTAACTTTATTAAGTAAAATGAAAATAATTAACCAGCAGGAATTGAGGACAATGAAAATAATTAAGCATCAGGATCGATGGCAACGCTTCCGCAGTCGCACCTGTGTACTCTGTGGGGAAATCTCCGGAGTTAGGAAGGCAAAATAAATCAAATTAAAAATTGAATTCAAAGAACGTGTCCCTCCTGCTATGCCTATAGTCTATATAATTTATTTCCTTCCTTTAAAAAGTAGAAAGTACACCGTTCAATGAACAAAGGCCTGTTTCAAGATAAACCTTTGGTCCTTTGGGGTTGTCGTTTTGATATACTTTATGCGAATTTATGCGTTACCTCAACAAAATTTTGAACAGGCCACGGTGCCTCGATCCACTCAAAAGTGCTGAAATGGGAGATGTGTGTGTGTGTGTGTGTGTGTGTTTGTGTGTGTGTGTGTGTGTGTGTGTGTGTGTGTGTGTGTGTGTGTGTGTGTCGTTGGTGTGATCTCCATTTGCGGGTTTAAGAAGATGGAATGGATACAACAGTTTTGTTGGCAGCTTTGGTGGGGGGAGGGGAGCACCGTAGTTGCGCCGATTGACATGCATTTGAGATGCGGCCTGGTGACCTGGTCTTGCCTTGCAACTTGCTAGGTTTTGCCGATGCTATCTCATCAGGGAGGGATGTGACCGAGGAAGGATGAGATTAAGGATGGCTTCGTCCATGAGTAGTAAATGTTTCCTTGCTGGGGTGAATATGGATGCTTCAGGACCAGGGAAGGTTGCATTTAGTTTTAGAGACTTGAGAATGAAGCTGACGATCAGTGACGGCGGCCCGTGTACACACACGTGTACACACACACACACACACACACACACACACACACACACACACACACACACACACACACACACACACACACACACACACACACACACACGAATCGTGATTTACATATACACATGCACAATTGTGATTTATACATATATTATACCTGAAATATTAAATACACTTATGATACACGTATGTTGTACATATTATATACACACACACACACACACACACACACACACACGCTCAACAAGGAATGGCCCCTTGCAGGAAAGCATTGAGCTAATGAACAATCAAGTACACATTTTTGTTCAACAAGGTTGAGAAAATAATTTTTTAAATTACTTATCAGGCAATGTAGATGAGGCTCTGCGTGTGAATTGGAAGATTAATTGGAGTCAACCTGCTCCACATGCAATTTTCTGAATGGTGCTTTCTATCTCAATGACATCTGAAAGGCACATATGAGAAAGATGCTGGTTTTATGTGAACATCAGCAGAGCGCATGAATTAAGAACAGCCTGCATTCATTAGCTCTGCATAGCGAAGCTGAACTAGCCTCTGTGTGCCCGAGTCTCCCCTTCTCCTTCATCTCACTCCTACAATATCAAAATTTGGTTTCCACGTGGATGGTCTACAACCTGTCAATCTGATGCAGAGTAGGTTTGCTTTTCGACAACCTAATTCCATGGTTATTCTAGTTACCCACAGTTAATCCGAGGGTTATTTTTCTGAAGCAAAAGTGATCATGCGACACAATCTGTCTGTTGGTGTGACTATCTATCTATCTATCTATCTATCTATCCTGTATATCCTATTTATCTATCTATCTATCTATCTATCTATCTATCTATCTATCTATCTATATATCTATCTATCTATCTATATAT
Organism: Myxine glutinosa; assembly: GCF_964187855.1. NCBI lineage: Eukaryota > Metazoa > Chordata > Myxini > Myxiniformes > Myxinidae > Myxine > Myxine glutinosa. The sequence continues at coordinate 62,821,154 of NC_136274.1, read as the reverse complement.
CTATCTATATATCTATCTATCTATCTATCCTGTATATCCTATTTATCTATCTATCTATCTATCTATCTATCTATCTATCTATATATCTATATATCTATCTATCTATCTATCTATCTATCTATCTATCTATCCTGTATATCCTATTTATCTATCTATCTATCTATCTATCTATCTATCTATCTATCTATCTATATATCCTATCTCCTATCTATCTATCTATCCTATATATCCTATCTATCCTATATATCCTATCTATCTATCTATCTATCTATCCTATATATCCTATCTATCTATCTATCCTATATATACTATCTATCTATCTCCTATCTATCCTATATATCCTATCTATCTATCTATCCTATACAGTATATCCTATCTATCTATCTATCCTATATATCCTATCTATCCTATCTCCTATATATCCTATCTATCTATCTATCCTATATATCCTATCTCCTATCTATCTAATCTATCCATCTATCTTATATATCATATATATAAATATATAAATATATATATATATATATATATATATATATATATATATATATATATATATATATACGTATATATATATATATATATATATATATATATATATATATATATATATATATATATATATATATATATATATATATTGTTGCGGATTTGAGAATCCTGTGTTGTAAATATCACCCTCTGTCAATTGTAGTAATTCTTGTAAATACCTCCATTTGTGTAAAGGTCAAAGGTCGTCCTTTTAGTTAGTCCATCGCATGCACGTAGAAAATCATAAGCCCTTCTAAATAGTTATTTCCTTATTCTATGTCAGTATAAGGCTCTGTTGCCCATTAGTTGACACTGCATTGCACCGAATCGAATAAGATAGATCCCCTTTTTCAAATTCCCCCAAAGCCTCCCTTTCCAACTGCATTTGCCGCCATTATGGCGTGGTCAAGCCTTGCAGAAGAAGGGGGAGGAGCTATATCAAGGGCGTTGCCCGCCCATCATCATCAAAAGGTGGAGCCAGCGAGCCCCCACCAGCCAACCAGGGCTGATGAGAGACAATCACGGGCGTGGCGCGCATTGATCTAAAAGCGCGTTATAAAAGCGCCCGCGCAAGCCTAATCCAGGGAGGCGCGTAAGAGTTCAGTGGAGGGACTGCTTGGTGAAAGAAGTGAAGGACGAAATCATTGAGGGAGCCAGAGAGTTGATGGAGCCCGAATAGAGAGCTCTGGGAAGGGAGACGCTGTTCCAACCAGCCTTGCCACGACAAGCTCCGACGTGTTGCTGCGAGCATCCCGGCTGTGTGGACCCGAGTGTGGAGAGTCGGCGGCTGCTCGCTCCCGGCCCGGCCGTTCTGCAGTCCCACCTGAACCTTCCTCTCCTTCCAGCCATTCATCCCCCACTCGTGTAAGTCTGAATGTCGTCTGTTTGTCTGTGTTGTCCCTGGGAATAAGTTAAGCTTGTATAAGTAGAATTGCACTGTGTCTTCTTCTTCTGTAAATTATTTTCGTATCTTTCCATCTCCTTTGGTTTCTTTGATTGTGTAAATAGTAATTGGTTAATAAATCCTGTTATTTCCTACCTTCGTCTTCTTCTTCATGCTCATCCGGTCGTCTTTGTGATTTCCCCATTGAACACCTGTGGCACGATTTGGCCAACGTTTAGGATCGGGTTTAGTACTGCTAATGGTTCGAGCCGCGGGCTGCTAATCCGCTCGGCAAAATAACATCTTGCCCGTGGTCTCGAACGAGGTTGCCCACCTGCCTCGTGGAGGGAGCGGGGCGGCTTCAGGAGCGGAGACGGTCAGCTTAACAGGACAAGGGGCTAACCACCTCTTGCTAAGGGGGAGAGCCGTACCCCGTATCCACAACAATATATATATATATATATATATATACAGTGGTACCTCGGCTTACGAGTTTAATCCGTTCCGTGACGGAGCTCGTAAGCCAAATCGCTCGTAAGTCAAAGCAAATTTTCCCATTCAAATGCATTGAAATGCTATTAATCCGTTCCAGCCTCAAAAAAAAAACACCAATTTTTTTTGTTAGGTGCTTTTAAATAACAAAAATGTACTTTATAAATAACAAATAATGTATAAACAAGCACGACCTCGTATATACTGTACATAATACAAGAGAATGCAAAGAAATAAACTGGTTTTATTAAGCAGAGGAGAAGAGCATGCCAGGTGAGGTGTGCGTGTTGTCGACTTGGCGAGGCAGTACGATCGTACTCCTTCTACGATATGTACGATTTTGAAGCAGAAGGAGTCCATAAAGGCTATAACGCCAGCCAAGGGCGTTACGATTATTTCAAAGCTCCGGACCTCTATCCATGAAGATATGGAGAAGTTGTTGTTTGTGTGGTTGAAGGAGAAGCAGCTCGCAGGAGATACCGTGACCGAGAGCATCATGTGTTTGAAAAGATTGAAACTCGGATATCGAGCACGGACCACGAGGTGTTTTTTCTTTTTTCTTAATCTCGGTTTCAGTGAACTTTTGCTCTGTGCTCACGTGTACTGTACCTGTACCTGTAATGGTACGTCAGAGGATGGCACCTGTTGTCATCATATTAAGTGCAAGATGTTCTGCATCGTAAGTTGGTACACCGTGGTCTTTCGGCGGTGTTTAAGCCGGCCGTCTTGGCTTCTGTCACCATTGGCATTGAGTCTTTCGATGTAGGTAGGTCGTTGTGTGCCGGTGCCTTGGCCGAATTCCTTCATTGCTGCATTGTTAGCTCACCTGGTTTTTTATACCACATCTTTGGTTATCGGACCAGCGAATGACGTCATCTCCTCCAAAGTATGGCTTATTCTCACTTGTCTTGGACGATCTTCTACTTCTAGCCTTCCACCGTGCATTTGGTGTCCACTGTACTTACTGTACAGTGCCTGGTAAAATTGATGTAATGGGTTTTTGACCGTCAACGCCATGAACCGCCATGAACCGCCATGAACCGCCATGAACCGCCATGAACCGTCAACGCCATGAACCGCTAACACTCAAAAGCCCATTTATCGCGCCTTATAAAGCAAAACGCAAACCGAAAGCCATGCCTCTCAAGCGAGGCGTGCTTCCGTGGTCACGTGATCCACAGGTGTAGCTCATTATACCCGCACGCGCGACACGCTTTGGCGGTCACGTGACCAGCCACTCTGGAGGCGGGGATCCCCGCCGATGACGTCACCGGCTGGAGCAAGGAGATTCCTCGCTCATGTATTTCGACGATTGCGTGTTTTATATCCAAGCAGAGATGCTTTCACGGCAAGATAACCACGTGACCGGAACCGGAAGCCACAACCGGAAAATTCAAAAAAATAAATTTTTTGAGCTCGTACATCGGATCTCGGCTCGTATCCCAAAGCAACAAACCGCCCGAGCGACGGCTCGTATCCCGAAAAACTCGTACGTTGGGGCACTCGTAAGCCGAGGTACCACTGTATATATATATATATATATATATATATATATTGTTACGGATCTCAGGGGTCGGCACTCCCCTTATCAAGGGGGGGGGGGTAATCCCCTTGTCTTTTTAGCTGGCCGTCCCGAGTCCTGGGGGTTATAACGTACTTCCCGGCGCGGCGTTAGATAGGGTTTGTTAGGCCTAGAGGTTCACTACTACCTAAGTACCAACGCCGGCCGGAAACGAGGGAATAACTCCCGCTCGAACCAGGGATATGTTGGAACATGCCGAGCGGTTAGCAATCCGCGATCCGAGCTGTTAACAATGAGACTAAACCCGATTCTGAGCGGTTCATAATCGTGCCACAGGTACTCAATTGAGAAAAGATGAAAGCGAAGGGATTAAGACGAAACCAGAAAGAACAGGTGAATTTATTACAAACAAAAAGAGGAAAGGAAAGAATGTACAAGAAAGGAAGAAGAAGAAGCAGGACATAGGGCAGTCTTAAAGCAGTCTTATTCTATACCCCAGACAAACATACACACTCACATGGGGGTTGTAGCTGGTAGGTGGTCAGGTAGAGGGTCCGGTGATGGGGTCCAGGCTCCAGGTGAGGCTCCAGTCCAGGCTCCGGTTCAGCGGGCGAAAACCTGGCAGGCAGCTCCGCGTATCTTGGAAATGCGACCGTACCTTACATATGGTGGAGGGGGGGGGGGGGGGGGAAGCTGGTGTCCCGTACGTGTGTGCTCCTGGACAAGTCCGTTAATAAACGCGTCTCCAACCAAACTCGCACGCATTTCCCAATCAGACTCGTATAAGCGCGTCTCCAACCCGAGTCCTTTTTACCGCCAACCTTCCACTCGAGTGCTGCCGTATCTCTCTCTCAAAGGGCTTTGCGTTCGCGCTTATATAACGCGCCACGCGATCACTACGCGGGCCTCAAGACCATGCCTGTTGGTGATGTTACATCAGCCCTAGTTGGTTGGTGAGGGCTTACCGGCCACGACTTTGACGGCTGGTTGACAGGCCACACCTTCTTCTTGGCGTTCCGCCCCCTTTTTCCTCGGGCCTGACCGCATGGTTTATGGCGGCGCTTGAGTGAACGCTAAGGCACCGACTGTAGAGGCGCGTAATGGCGTCACTTGGAGAGGGAGGTCGCAAAATGGACGGAATGGGCCTAATCTTATTTGATTGACGCAACGCAGATTCAACGATTGGAAACACGGCCTTATCTAAAACACAAAATAATGAAATAACTAAAGTCCTATGGTGGCCTACGTGCTGCTTGTGGACTAACTATGGGGTGCAACCTTTAACCTTTTAATAATGGGATATTTACAAGTAATTATTTACAAGTCAGGGTTCTAAAACTGCAACAATATATATATATATATATATATATATATATATATATATATATATATATATATATATATATATATAGATAGATAGATAGATAGATGGATATATATAGATAGATATATATAGATAGATATATATTGTCGTGTGGTTGGCTCAGTTAACACAAAGCGTCACCACGGATGGAATATCGAGCTTAATGAAGGTGTTTATTCAATCGATGGCGGTTCGATACACGGGCCGGGGGAAATACCGCGGCTTACCTTTCCGGCCCCGACGATGTCTTCTCCCTGTGGAAATTAACTCAAACCGAAACTAATGTGAAATGTACAACAAAGAAATATTTATTATGGAACCCGAGAACAAGGAAACGCGACGGTAAATAAATAATGTTCCTAAATTGTGATCCTGCACACAGACCTCATATACAGGCTGAATGGAAGAATAATAAAATTAATGTCTTGTTGTGTTTGTGAATGCGAGCTTATCTCCGTCTGGCAGTATCAGGGATCGTCTGGCTCGAGCGCGTCGTCCGACGCAGCTCCGGTAGGCGCGAACTGCCTGGTCTTTGGCGCGTAGCGGCCCTCGGCGCTCCCGCACGATCCCTCGTCAGCGTTCTAACGCAAGCCTCGCTCGTCGTTCGTTGTTCGCACACCAACGCAAGGAAGATAATCAATGGCATTCCTTCTCTCCACCGTCTTTCGAACTGCTCGTTCCTCCACCAAGTCCGAAGCAAGAGTAGGCCCAGCGCGAAGGGACAGTCAGGAGCAAGAGGCCAAGGGAAGAGAGCAAAATGCCGGCGAGCGAGTCGTTTTGTCACTCGCGGTGTGACGTCAGCCCTCCTCTCCCCCAACCAGTGCCTCGTTTCTTGGTGGTCTTTCGCGCCTTCTGACGTCACCGGCGCTTGTCCTTCAATCAGCGACCTGCTTCTAAGTTGTGGTTTTGCGCCTTCCGCACGGATTGGCCGAATGTTCGCGCCTTCCGCACTGATTGGCCGAACGCTTGGCGCCTTTCATGTCATGCCATCCGTCGGTGGCCAGTCAGTCTTGGCGCTTCCTTCCACCTTCCTTTCACCAATCAGTGACCAGCTTCTTACCCCAACCAATCACACGTTCTCCTGGGCATGGCTATTGCTTGCCTTGCACGATGTTTGATGCCCATGCCGGCGTTGTACGCGGCCGCTTCCGTCTGCTCTTCCAAAGTCATTGTGGCGGCGGGGGAATTATTTAATGTGTGGTGCGCTAATGGGTCTAGCTAATGTCTATGGGATGTATTGCCATAAGGGACACTGGGTAGATCACAGAGGGAACGACACTTAATGCAGTTAGCATATTCCCTAATTCTAGCTACCAAGCCCCGCTCCCTCGTGGCGGGGACACAGATACGCAGCTTACTCCGACATACGGGCCACAGGTCCCTGACTTACTTACATCGAGTCTACCTGGATCTAGATATTCTTACCCAACCGATATAACAATATATATATGGTAAAATATTGAGGTTGCTGGGATTATACATTTAGAAAGAAAGGTGCTTTGAACAGAAAGTAAAACTAGATTTACTCCGCAAATTTGAGCAAGTAAACAAGAGCAGATCTGGTCTCGGGTTGACGTTTCTCCCACTTCACAGCAGGCTTCCTCAGGCCAATAGATCTCGAGCATCAGCAGGTAATGGGTTTTTATTCACAATATGACCGTTGCTGGTCACGTGCCGTTGCTTGAGGTCAGATGGAGGAGTTTTTTTGTTTTTTTTTGCATACTTCAAGCAAATAAACGTCAAAGCACATCATTATCTTGCCAAAACGAAGTTTTTGCAAGATGTATCAGTCAGCTTGTATGTTTGTTTGTTTTTTTGTTTTTTTGTTTGTGGTTAATCATTTTTTTTTCACGTTTAGATCACTCTGTAGACCACAGTTATTATTGGAAACTCCTGTAACTTCGCATATCAGAGTCCTATAGAGATACCCTTCAGCACACAAAATTTTGAAGGTCAAGGTCAAAGGTCAAGGTCACTTTGTGGTCAATCATGGAGGTCAACGAAACCCTTATTTTTTGAGTAACTTTGATCGGATCGTCTCCAAACTTCATGGGAATCTAGTATATGGTCCGGCGCTCAGCTGATTAGTTTTTGGTGGCGATCGGCCTTGACCTTCATGGTTAGCGCTGGAGGTCGAAAATTATTGACCCCAAGGTCAAATTTTGAAATCGTAGGTACCATATCGAGTAATACCTCATATGAATGCCCTTGATGAGTGCTTCCCAGATCTGTAAACAGTTTGACGCTATGACGTCATTTGATGACGCCATGACGAAAAAACGGAATTTTCACATTTTGGCAAGATACGGTTCACCCTGTGGGTGACATATGTTTTATTATCTTGCCAAAACGAAGTTTTTGCAAGATGTATCAGTCAGCTTGTATGTTTGTTTGTTATCTTGCCAAAACGAAGTTTTTGCAAGATGTATCAGTCAGCTTGTATGTTTGTTTGTTTGTTTTTTTGTTATCTTGCCAAAACGAAGTTTTTGCAAGATGTATTAGTCAGCTTGTATGTTTTTATCTTGCCAAAACGAAGTTTTTGCAAGATGTATTAGTCAGCTTGTATGTTTTTTTTTTGTTTGTTTTTTTTTTTGTTTTTTTGTTTGTGGTTAATCATTTTTTTTCCACGTTTAGATCACTCTGTAGACCACAGTTATTATTGGAAACTCCTGTAACTTCGCATATCAGAGTCCTATAGAGATACCCTTCAGCACCCAAAATTTTGAAGGTCAAGGTCAAAGGTCAAGGTCACTTTGTGGTCAATCATGGAGGTCGACGAAACCCTTATTTTTTGAGTAACTTTGATCGGATCGTCTCCAAACTTCATGGGAATCTAGTATATGGTCCGGCGCTCAGCTGATTAGTTTTTGGTGGCGATCGGCCTTGACCTTCATGGTTAGCGCTGGAGGTCGAAAATTATTGACCCCAAGGTCAAATGTTGAAATCGTTATTTTTTGAGTAACTTTGATCGGATCGTCTCCAAACTTCATGGGAATCTAGTATATGGTCCGGCGCTCAGCTGATTAGTTTTTTGTGGCGATCGGCCTTGACCTTCATGGTTAGCGCTGGAGGTCGACCTTGACCTTTGACCTTGACCTTCAGATCACTCTGTAGACCACAGTTATTATTGGAAACTCCTGTAACTTCGCATATCAGAGTCCTATAGAGATACCCTTCAGCACACAAAATTTTGAAGGTCAAGGTCAAAGGTCAAGGTCACTTTGTGGTCAATCATGGAGGTCGACGAAACCCTTATTTTTTGAGTAACTTTGATCGGATCGTCTCCAAACTTCATGGGAATCTAGTATATGGTCCGGCGCTCAGCTGATTAGTTTTTGGTGGCGATCGGCCTTGACCTTCATGGTTAGCGCTGGAGGTCGAAAATTATTGACCCCAAGGTCAAATGTTGAAATCGTTATTTTTTGAGTAACTTTGATCGGATCGTCTCCAAACTTCATGGGAATCTAGTATATGGTCCGGCGCTCAGCTGATTAGTTTTTGGTGGCGATCGGCCTTGACCTTCATGGTTAGCGCTGGAGGTCGAAAATTATTGACCCCAAGGTCAAATTTTGAAATCGTAGGTACCATATCGAGTAATACCTCATATGAATGCCCTTGATGAGTGCTTCCCAGATCTGTAAACAGTTTGACGCTATGACGTCATTTGATGACGTCATGACGAAAAAACGGAATTTTCATGAAAAAATTATTTCCTCAGTTCTCATCAAAATCTTTCAATATCTCGTGGGCAGACATTCCTCAAAGAGTCGCTTCTAGTGGATAGCAGTTCTGTTCACCTCAGTGTGACCTGAAGCAAGTCACTCATGTTCACATTTTGGCAAGATACGGTTCACCCTGTGGGTGACATAGGTTTATTTTTTTGTTTGTGGTTAATCTTTTTTTTTTCACGTTTAGATCACTCTGTAGACCACAGTTATTATTGGAAACTCCTGTAACTTCGCATATCAGAGTCCTATAGAGATACCCTTCAGCACACAAAATTTTGAAGGTCAAGGTCAAAGGTCAAGGTCACTTTGCGGTCAATCATGGAGGTCAACGAAACCCTTATTTTTTGAGTAACTTTGATCGGATCGTCTCCACACTTCATGGGAATCTAGTATATGGTCCGGCGCTCAGCTGATTAGTTTTTGGTGGCGATCGGCCTTGACCTTCATGGTTAGCGCTGGAGGTCGAAAATTATTGACCCCAAGGTCAAATTACGAAACCCTTATTTTTTGAGTAACTTTGATCTTATGATCTCCAAACTTGGTGGGTATATAGGGTGTGGTATGGCGCTCAGTTGATTAGTTTTTGGTGTCGATCGGCCTTGACCTTCAAGGTCATTTTGAAGTTCATTCAATTTTGACCAAAAGGTAAAATTTTCAAGTTTCAGTTACCATATCGAGTAGTACCTCAAATTGAAGCCCTTGTTGAGTGCTTTCCAAACATATAACTAGTTTGACAATGTGACGTCATTTGACGGCGTTATGACGAAAAAACTGCACTTTTCATGTATATTGTATTGCTTTAGTTCGCATTGTTTAGGTCACTCTGTAGAGCACAGTTCCCTTTGGAAACTCTTGTAAGTTCGCATATCAGAGTCTTTTAGAGATACCCTTTAGCACACAAAATTATGAAGGTCAAGGTCAAAGGTCAAGGTCACTTTGCGGCCAATCATGGAGGTCGACGAAACACTAATTGTTTGAGTAACTTTGATCGGATCGTCTCCAAACTTCATGGGAATCTAGTATATGGTCCGGCGCTCAGCTGATTAGTTTTTGGTGGCGATCGGCCTTGACCTTCATGGTTAGCGCTGGAGGTCGAAAATTATTGACCCCAAGGTCAAATTTTGAAATCGTAGGTACCATATCGAGTAATACCTCATATGAATGCCCTTGATGAGTGCTTCCCAGATCTGTAAACAGTTTGACGCTATGACGTCATTTGATGACGTCATGACGAAAAAACGGAATTTTCATGAAAAAATTATTTCCTCAGTTCTCATCAAAATCTTTCAATATTTCATGTGCGTTGGTCATGAAGACATACTATTCACCATACGAAATTATTAAGGTCAAGGTCAAAGGTCAAGGTCACTTGGCAAGATACGGTTCACCCTGTGGGTGACATATGTTCTTTTTTATCTTGCCAAAACGAAGTTTTTGCTAGATGTATCAGTCAGCTTGTATGTTTGTTTGTTTGTTTGTTTTTTTGTTTGTGGTTAATCATTTTTTTTTCACGTTTAGATCACTCTGTAGACCACAGTTATTATTGGAAACTCCTGTAACTTCGCATATCAGAGTCCTATAGAGATACCCTTCAGCACACAAAATTTTGAAGGTCAAGGTCAAAGGTCAAGGTCACTTTGCGGTCAATCATGGAGGTCAACGAAACCCTTATTTTTTGAGTAACTTTGATCGGATCGTCTCCAAACTTCATGGGAATCTAGTATATGGTCCGGCGCTCAGCTGATTAGTTTTTGGTGGCGATCGGCCTTGACCTTCAAGGTCATTTTGAAGGTCATTCAATTGGGTCAATCATGGAGGTCAACGAAACCCTTATTTTTTGAGTAACTTTGATCTTATGATCTCCAAACTTGGTGGGTATATAGGGTGTGGTATGGCGCTCAGCTGATTAGTTTTTGGTGTCGATCGGCCTTGACCTTCAAGGTCATTTTGAAGGTCATTCAATTTTGACCAAAAGGTAAAATTTTCAAGTTTCAGTTACCATATTTACCACAGTTATTATTGGAAACTCCTGTAACTTCGCATATCAGAGTCCTATAGAGATACCCTTCAGCACACAAAATTTTGAAGGTCAAGGTCAAAGGTCAAGGTCACTTTGTGGTCAATCATGGAGGTCAACGAAACCCTTATTTTTTGAGTAACTTTGATCTTATGATCTCCAAACTTGGTGGGTATATAGGGTGTGGTATGGCGCTCAGCTGATTAGTTTTTGGTGTCGATCGGGCTTGACCTTCAAGGTCATTTTGAAGGTCATTCAATTGGGTCAATCATGGAGGTCAACGAAACCCTTATTTTTTGAGTAACTTTGATCTTATGATCTCCAAACTTGGTGAGTATATAGGGTGTGGTATGGCGCTCAGCTGATTAGTTTTTGGTGTCGATCGGCCTTGACCTTCAAGGTCATTTTGAAGGTCATTCAATTTTGACCAAAAGGTAAAATTTTCAAGTTTCAGTTACCATATCGAGTAGTACCTCAAATTGAAGCCCTTGTTGAGTGCTTTCCAAACATATAACTAGTTTGACAATGTGACGTCATTTGACGGCGTTATGACGAAAAAACTGCACTTTTCATGTATATTGTATTGCTTTAGTTCGCATTGTTTAGGTCACTCTGTAGAGCACAGTTCCCTTTGGAAACTCTTGTAAGTTCGCATATCAGTCTTTTAGAGATACCCTTTAGCACACAAAATTATGAAGGTCAAGGTCAAAGGTCAAGGTCACTTGGCAAGATACGGTTCACCCTGTGGGTGACATATGTTTATTATCTTGCCAAAACGAAGTTTTTGCAAGATGTATTAGTCAGCTTGTATGTTTGTTTTTTTGTTTGTTTTTTTTTTTGTTTTTTTGTTTGTGGTTAATCATTTTTTTTCCACGTTTAGATCACTCTGTAGACCACAGTTATTATTGGAAACTCCTGTAACTTCGCATATCAGAGTCCTATAGAGATACCCTTCAGCACACAAAATTTTGAAGGTCAAGGTCAAAGGTCAAGGTCACTTTGTGGTCAATCATGGAGGTCGACGAAACCCTTATTTTTTGAGTAACTTTGATCGGATCGTCTCCAAACTTGGTGGGTATCTAGTATATGGTCCCGCGCTCAGCTGATTAGTTTTTGGTGGCGATCGGCCTTGACCTTCCAAGGTCAAAGGTCAAGGTCACTTTGCGGTCAATCATGGAGGTCAACGAAACCCTTATTTTTTGAGTAACTTTGATCGGATCGTCTCCAAACTTGGTGGGTATCTAGCATATGGTCCGGCGCTCAGCTGATTAGTTTTTGGTGGCGATCGGCCTTGACCTTCATTTTGTTTTTTTGTTTGTGGTTAATCATTTTTTTTTCACGTTTAGATCACTCTGTAGACCACAGTTATTATTGGAAACTCCTGTAACTTCGCATATCAGAGTCCTATAGAGATACCCTTCAGCACACAAAATTTTGAAGGTCAAGGTCAAAGGTCAAGGTCACTTTGCGGTCAATCATGGAGGTCAACGAAACCCTTATTTTTTGAGTAACTTTGATCGGATCGTCTCCAAACTTGGTGGGTATCTAGTATATGGTCAGGCGCTCAGCTGATTAGTTTTTGGTGGCGATCGGCCTTGACCTTCATGGTTAGCGCTGGAGGTCGAAAATTATTGACCCCAAGGTCAAATTTTGAAATCGTAGGTACCATATCGAGTAATACCTCATATGAATGCCCTTGATGAGTGCTTCCCAGATCTGTAAACAGTTTGACGCTATGACGTCATTTGATGACGTCATGACGAAAAAACGGAATTTTCATGAAAAAATTATTTCCTCAGTTCTCATCAAAATCTTTCAATATTTCATGTGCGTTGGTCATGAAGACATACTATTCACCATACGAAATTATTAAGGTCAAGGTCAAATGGCAAGATACGGTTCACCCTGTGGGTGACATATGTTCATTGTTTTTTTGTTTGTGGTTAATCATTTTTTTTTCACGTTTAGATCACTCTGTAGAGCACAGTTATTATTGGAAACTCCTGTAACTTCGCATATCAGAGTCCTATAGAGATACCCTTCAGCACACAAAATTTTGAAGGTCAAGGTCAAAGGTCAAGGTCACTTTGCGGTCAATCATGGAGGTCAACGAAACCCTTATTTTTTGAGTAACTTTGATCTTATGATCTCCAAACTTGGTGGGTATATAGGGTGTGGTATGGCGCTCAGCTGATTAGTTTTTGGTGTCGATCGGCCTTGACCTTCAAGGTCATTTTGAAGGTCATTCAATTTTGACCAAAAGGTAAAATTTTCAAGTTTCAGTTACCATATCGAGTAGTACCTCAAATTGAAGCCCTTGTTGAGTGCTTTCCAAACATATAACTAGTTTGACAATGTGACGTCATTTGACGGCGTTATGACGAAAAAACTGCACTTTTCATGTATATTGTATTGCTTTAGTTCGCATTGTTTAGGTCACTCTGTAGAGCACAGTTCCCTTTGGAAACTCTTGTAAGTTCGCATATCAGAGTCTTTTAGAGATACCCTTTAGCACACAAAATTATGAAGGTCAAGGTCAAAGGTCAAGGTCACTTTGCGGCCAATCATGGAGGTCGACGAAACACTAATTTTTTGAGTAACTTTGATCGGATCGTCTCCAAACTTCATGGGAATCTAGTATATGGTCCGGCGCTCAGCTGATTAGTTTTTGGTGGCGATCGGCCTTGACCTTCATGGTTAGCGCTGGAGGTCGAAAATTATTGACCCCAAGGTCAAATTTTGAAATCGTAGGTACCATATCGAGTAATACCTCATATGAATGCCCTTGATGAGTGCTTCCCAGATCTGTAAACAGTTTGACGCTATGACGTCATTTGATGACGTCATGACGAAAAAACGGAATTTTCACATTTTGGCAAGATACGGTTCACCCTGTGGGTGATTTTTATTTTTTATGTGCTGCTCTGCTCTTTTTTGTTGTTACTTACACGTGATCTGGTCTTGTATGAATGTGTGTGAGCATGTGTGTGCACTTGTTGTTGTTGTTGTTGTTGTTGTTGTTGTTGTTGTGTTTCCGGAGCACAGACATGGGTGGTTTCATGTCCGGGTTGGATGTGATGAGGTGTGGGTTGTGTAATTGTTGGAGTTTATTGTGGGTGTTGTACACACATGGGTGTGGTGTTTGGGATTGAGTGTTGTTGTTGTTGTTGTTGTTGTTTGTTACCTTATCCTGTTGTTTGTACCATCCAGTTTTTTTCATTTGTATGAGAGGTGTCTATTGTGTGGGTATTTCCACAGGGTCTCCAGTTAGACCACCCTCTCTTTCTCTTCACATACCATGCTTCCAGTATCAATCTGTGTCATTTGTTGGACGTCATGTCTCGGACACAGGTCCCATCAAAGTCAAATTTGTTGCGAGATTGCAGGCAAGGGCGTGCTCTGGCTGACTGTGTCACCTTTAGCTTTCCCAGCCTAACTACTCTATCATGCTCATCCAGCCTTTGTTTCTCATTTCTTACAGTTTTACCAATGTAGAATTGATCACAGTCTCTGCATGATGATTGGTAAACTACTCCGGATTTATCATGACCAGTTGATATTGTGTCCTTCAGTTTTGAAATGACATGCCGGATGGTGCGTAGAGGCTTGTAGGCTGCACCTCTTGTGTGTGCTGTGCTGCGTGTACTATCTTGCCAATCGTTTCGGAAAGGCCCGGTAGTCGTATCCCCACAGTGCCCAAGCAAGTATCCCTTTGCTGTACCCATTTTTGAGCAGGACTCCTTCTCCTGTGCAAATGATGGTTGTAAGCAAGCAGGTGTTATTTGTTCACGAGTGGGTGATGTTGCCTGTAGGTGAGCTTGCAATGTAAGGTGGAGCAGGGGGCTGGCGTGCTGCGTTGGGATTGGGAGGTGTATGATGCAGTGTCATTTGCACGTATTATCCCTTCATTTGCACCTTGCACCATCCCGTTTTTTGCAGTCTGTATTAGAAGTGTGAACAGTCAATTATTTCACCAGTACGACCAACTTGATAAATGAAAGAATAATCATTAATTGATGCGCAAATTAGAGATTATTTAAAATTTAGTCCTGAAAGCTCAGATGCTGCAGAGGGACAAAAGCACACTTACCTTTGAGTTATCTCATTAATACTAAATTCTCAGCACACCTGTAAATTGTCACCCTGGTGCTTTGCAAACAGTGCATTGCATCAAATAGTGCGCTGTCCAATGGAGGAACGTTACACTAGATGTCCTGTCTGCTCGCATCTTTCAATGGACGTTAAAGCTCCCACGGTTTTTTACTTGCAAAATCGAAGACTTTTCAAGTATATTTGTCCATCAATTTTGTTATTCTGTCTGTTTGTTATCTTGCCAAAACGAAGTTTTTGCTAGATGTATCAGTCAGCTTGTATGTTTGTTTGTTTGTTTGTTTTTTTGTTTGTGGTTAATCATTTTTTTTTCACGTTTAGATCACTCTGTAGACCACAGTTATTATTGGAAACTCCTGTAACTTCGCATATCAGAGTCCTATAGAGATACCCTTCAGCACACAAAATTTTGAAGGTCAAGGTCAAAGGTCAAGGTCACTTTGCGGTCAATCATGGAGGTCAACGAAACCCTTATTTTTTGAGTAACTTTGATCGGATCGTCTCCAAACTTCATGGGAATCTAGTATATGGTCCGGCGCTCAGCTGATTAGTTTTTGGTGGCGATCGGCCTTGACCTTCAAGGTCATTTTGAAGGTCATTCAATTGGGTCAATCATGGAGGTCAACGAAACCCTTATTTTTTGAGTAACTTTGATCTTATGATCTCCAAACTTGGTGGGTATATAGGGTGTGGTATGGCGCTCAGCTGATTAGTTTTTGGTGTCGATCGGCCTTGACCTTCAAGGTCATTTTGAAGGTCATTCAATTTTGACCAAAAGGTAAAATTTTCAAGTTTCAGTTACCATATTTACCACAGTTATTATTGGAAACTCCTGTAACTTCGCATATCAGAGTCCTATAGAGATACCCTTCAGCACACAAAATTTTGAAGGTCAAGGTCAAAGGTCAAGGTCACTTTGCGGTCAATCATGGAGGTCAACGAAACCCTTATTTTTTGAGTAACTTTGATCTTATGATCTCCAAACTTGGTGGGTATATAGGGTGTGGTATGGCGCTCAGCTGATTAGTTTTTGGTGTCGATCGGCCTTGACCTTCAAGGTCATTTTGAAGGTCATTCAATTGGGTCAATCATGGAGGTCAACGAAACCCTTATTTTTTGAGTAACTTTGATCTTATGATCTCCAAACTTGGTGGGTATATAGGGTGTGGTATGGCGCTCAGCTGATTAGTTTTTGGTGTCGATCGGCCTTGACCTTCAAGGTCATTTTGAAGGTCATTCAATTTTGACCAAAAGGTAAAATTTTCAAGTTTCAGTTACCATATCGAGTAGTACCTCAAATTGAAGCCCTTGTTGAGTGCTTTCCAAACATATAACTAGTTTGACAATGTGACGTCATTTGACGGCGTTATGACGAAAAAACTGCACTTTTCATGTATATTGTATTGCTTTAGTTCGCATTGTTTAGGTCACTCTGTAGAGCACAGTTCCCTTTGGAAACTCTTGTAAGTTCGCATATCAGAGTCTTTTAGAGATACCCTTTAGCACACAAAATTATGAAGGTCAAGGTCAAAGGTCAAGGTCACTTGGCAAGATACGGTTCACCCTGTGGGTGACATATGTTTATTTGTCTGTCAATCGCCTACAGGTCACAATTCTAAACTGATCGTCATGGAACTTTACTAAGTTGTAGAGGCAATCACAACTGAGAAGCCTACTGATTTTAAGGTCAAAGGTCATCTTGAGGTCACATTTCTAAAATCATCATTTTTCATCAGATTGACTTGAAAGTTGAACAGCATTTGTACATTGAGTCACTGAATTGGGAGAGCAACCATTTTTGAGGACAAAGGGTCAAAGGTCAACTCAAGGTCAAACTTCTAAATTCATTAATTTTCATCTGGAAAATGGTCATTTTTCATCCCATTAACCGAAGATTTAAACAGCAATTACATAGTGCATCACTCATTTGGGAAACCAACTATTTTTGAGGTCAAAAGGTCAAAGGTCAACTCAAGGTTAAACTTCTAAATTCATCAATTTTCATCTGAAAAATAATCAATTTTTATCCAATTGACTGAAGAATTAAACAGCAATTACATAGTGCATCACTCATTTGGGAAACCAACTATTTGAGGTCAAAAGATCAAAGGTCAACTCAAGGTCACACTTCTAAATTCATTAATTTTCATCTGAAAAATAATCAATTTTCATCTGAACAATGGTCATTTTTCATCCAATTAACCTAAGAATTAAACAGCAATTACATAGTGCATCACTCATTTGGGAAACCAACTTTTTTTGAGGTCAAAAGGTCAAAGGTCAACTCAAGGTTAAACTTCTAAATTCATCAATTTTAATCTGAAAAATAATCAATTTTTATCCAATCGACCCGAGCTATGATTAAATCGTCAATTTTAAATTAATGAAGTGGACAATTTGATGTTTCCATGGAAACCTTTTCTGGGGGGGGGGGGGGGGGGGGGAGTTGCAAGTATCGTGCTCTGCACGGTCTTTCTTTTTTGTTTGTTTTTGTATCCATCATTGGGGCTCGTGCAAGAGACAATAGACGGATCATGACATAACAAGACAAAAGGAACAGTAGAGAGAGGGGGAAACACCATACAGCAGAGTTGAATGCCAAGATGGAGGGTGGTGGACAACCAATGGGTGTGAGGAGGAATGGGGGGCAGGAAAGGACAAGATTGATACAGAAAGAAATTTGGCCGATGTTGACCTTTTGGCCTGTGTTGACCTTAAAAATATTTGGGGGTTGAATTCAGTTACCAGATATGCAAATCCTCTTCAACTTTCAGGTCAATCGGATGAAAATTGAGGATTTTAGAGATTTGACAAAGTTGGTGACCTTTGGCCTTTGTTCACCGATTGAGCTTTTGACCCTAAAAACAATTGGCTTCTTGCTTATGACCAACTCTACCATTTGGTGAAGTTTTGTGAAGATCGGTTGAAAAATGTGACCTGCAGGCGACTGCCAGACAGACAGACAGACAAACAGACAGACAGACAAGCAGACAGACTAATGCACAAGACCAACAACCAATATACTTGAAAAATCTTCGATTTTCGCAAGTAATGAGTGGAGGTGAGCAGTGATACTGGATTTCGAAAGTTTCTCCAGAAGGAGGTTGATGGTGGACCGCATGGACCCTTCAGAAACCTTGGGGGGTGGGGGGCACAAAGCACAGAAAAATCAGAGGGTGCAAGACCAGAAAGGAGGCGGTAGAAGACAGAGAGACCACTCACCTGCGATGGTCTCTCTGTCTGTTTATTTCACAAGACTAGGCCATTGTGATCCAGGAACATGCCGAACATATTCTAAATTCCCGCCCCGGTCTACAACCGAGAAAGACGACGAGAAACCATCCAATGTTTCCCTTCCCATTCGGCTGCTTCAGCAGCACCAATGCAACGTCATCGATAGCAGGAAGCAGCTTGCATTAACAACATAGTCATTGTGTTGCTTTAATCAATCTGTCAAAAGCCTTTTAAATTCAAAACGGAAAAGGCAATCTTGTAAGTTCTCTAATTTAAACATTGAAGCCAAAATTCAACATTAAAACCTGGAGCACACGTGCGACAATCTATCATGCATAAATGCCTTTGCTGAGACAAACAATCATGTGGAGATGAAAAATAATAATTTGGTTGTTTAAAGATATCCATCATTACATAACAAGGCAGCATTCATGGATGTCAATTGTGTGGAAAGCCTTTCCTTTTCCCTGCTGCTCTTTTTTTGCTGTTTTTTTTCCACTGGGGGAAGAACAAAACACCTTTCCAAATTGACAACTAGCACTAATGGAGCTAGGCCCTTAAAAGCGTGCTTGCAACATGCTGTAACCGGCAGGAGTCTTGGCTTCTTGCTGTTAAGTAACAGGTCATGGAAGCGCACCCACGCCCAGGGAGCAGTGAGGGGATCCGCAATTTCCCACACTCTACTTTTTGGAATTAGGGAGGCCATTTAATTCACGTTTGCGAAGAGGGCCCCAATTAACATCCCGCTAATTAATGCCCGTTAATGAGGCTAATAGATCGTAAATTTGTTTGGCTAGCGTTGAGAGAAAACGAGGCCTTGCCTGCTCTGTATACAACGAAGCAGGGGATGACGCTGCCTATCATAATTGGGGCTTGCTCATCCTCGGTTTCAAATACGTGGCCAGGCCTGACTTTCCACTGAAGGGTTCGGTAATTGTAATTTGTTCGGGGTGCCGACGATAACTCATCTACTTTTAGCGAAACTGTCTTTAACATCCACCAACGAATGCCGCGCGCAGTCGGGACATCCAGCTCAATGTCCAGAGAAGGAGCAGCACTCGGTGATGCAAGGCCCTGCACCTGTTAAATGCCAATCCAGCAGTTTATACCACTGCTCTCCCCTCTGGGCAGGTGCTCCTGCCTTACACCTCGCTCGGCTTCACGCTGTTGAAACCAAAGCTTTCAGAATCATTGGAATCTCCCGCGATGAAGCTAACTCCGAGGGCCTTTCGCTCACTCACCGCAGGCAGGTTGGTGGTCTTTCCGTCTTCTACCGACTCCTCTCTGGCCTTGCCCCCCAGCTCTCTCTGTGCTCTGTCCCACAAATATTCCTACAGGTCGCACAAGATCTGCCAGCAACCCTCTGATGGTTAAACTGCCAAAGTCTAGGCTCTCTGCTCACCTTCACTCTTTCATTCCCCTTTTCTCCCGCCTCTGGAACAAACTCCCCCACTCCCTTCAATCCCACTCCTCCCTCCAGGTCTTTAAAACAGCTGTTCACCACCATCTCTTATGGTGTTCACCCCCATCCAAAACATTCATCTTTTCTACCCCTGTTAATTCACCCCAGATACACTTTTTTGAAATACCGACTTCTTCCTGGAAGTCCTTGCAGTGTCCATGTGTTTTTACCTCCCCACCCCCTTCCCACGCCTCCTCCCTCCAAGCCCTCTCCCTCCCACAGATCTCCTGATGTCCCTGCTCTCAAATGTTGTACTTGTGTGCTTCCCCTTCTCTCCCCATCTTGTCTCCCGCTCCCTTTATCTCGTCTTATGTGTCCGTTTGTTTTGTTTTTGTCATTAATGTTAGCTCTTAGACCAGCCTCGATCTTGTATAAAAATAAATATAAAAAATAAACTCAGTCCGTAAACTTTGGAAAAATACATTTCTTCCCACAATGTAACGCAAATAGGACAGGTTGTGTTACGTTAACCTCAAACAAGACCCTTTGCACAGAATGGTAGATGCACTACATTTGACATTTATTTACTGTATGTCACCTCACTGTTGAAAACCTGATTCGATGATATCACGAAGGCCTGAACTCCAAGTTGGCTTTTTCACCGTGCTGAGAACCCCGGGTTCAAACGCCATGCCAACTTTCTGTTGTCCCTGCAAATTGTGTATGTATTGCTTAACTCGCACAATCTTGCTTCTGTTTGCTTCCCAAACAGGGCAACGATGAAAAGCCTACAAGTTTATACGTCATCTCTAAAATATGAGTCAAGGATGTGAGAGCCAGGCAGTTGGAGGTTCTGAAGGGTTTCATGGAAGAGTTTTGAAGTTTTGACCAGTTTTAATCGAACACGAGGAGCCAGAAATGTCCAATTTGTCGTCCAATTGTTTCACTCTCAAACCGACTGTTCACAATTGCGACAATTGTTGGAGGTTTAGTCATCAATTGTTGATTTCTACATAACTCTAATGTCCATGGGGGTGTTTGTACATACATCACTTGCAGGACAAACACATTTGCAGATGGTCTACTTTGACATGAATTACAAGGGCATGAATAAACAAAGGACAAATACATGGGAGGTGGAATTTGGACAGATGGGGTGTACAAGATGGATACAGAAGCAAAGTCTCAGTCAAGAAAAACTGGAAATTTGGAAGGAGGGCTTGGGGTGGGTTGATGGGGGGTAGAAAACACCATGGTTTTGGATGGGGAATTATCTGGGATGGTGGTGAACAGCTGTCTTAAATATCTGGAGGGAAGAATGAGATTGAAAAGAACGTCGCAGTTGTATCCACAGGCGAGAAAAAGAGAAATGAATAAGTGTAGGTGAGCAGTGATTCTGGATTTTGGGAATCTCACTTGAAGGGTAGACAGCTTGTGCTATGGGGAAGGATGAGGGACAAATCACAGAAAGATCAGAGGGTGCAAGGCCAGAAAGGAGAAGGTAGAAGATAGAGAGACCACAAACCTGTTTGTAATGGGAAAGTGAATGACCCATAGAGTCAGCTTCATTGCAGGATATTCCAATAATATTGAAGGCCTGGGTTTCCATGGTGTCAAGCTGAGAAAGGTGTAAAGCAGGGGTGGCGACCCAGAGGAGAAGGCAGTATTCCATCAAGCTGCAGATTAAAGCCTTGGAGGTGAATGGTAGTTCAGGTGTGCGAAGGATGGTCTTTGTGTGATGGAGTCGACCCAGTCGGCGACTGGCTTTGGAGGCCAACTTTGAAAGATGGTTTGCCCAAGAAAGATCATGGCTCATAGTGAGACCCAGGAGTTTGAGTGACTGTACTTCCTCAAGTAGGTTGTTGTTGTTGTTGTTGTTGTTGTTTAGCCCCGGGCAGTTCTCTTGAACACGCTGCGGCATGGAGACAGCCGATTGATCTAGGAAGAGCGACCAAGAGATCCCCCACATCCAAGATGGTGTACCCCCGTCTTCACAAAGCCTGGGCCACGACAGCATTAGAGAGAGAGAGAGAGAGAGAGAGAGAGAGAGAGA
This sequence comes from Myxine glutinosa, assembly GCF_964187855.1. Lineage (NCBI taxonomy): Eukaryota > Metazoa > Chordata > Myxini > Myxiniformes > Myxinidae > Myxine > Myxine glutinosa. The sequence goes on along the minus strand of NC_136274.1, from coordinate 62,799,819 downwards.
GAGAGAGAAGAGAGAAGAGAGAAGAGAGAAGAGAGAAGAGAGAAGAGAGAAGAGAGAAGAGAGACAAGAGGGAAAGGGCCTTAAAACTGTGAAAATATTGTAGTTAGCATCAGAGTTTGCAAGAACTTCAGCTTTCCTTGTTTTATAAATTTCTAATTTCCATTCAGATATTACAACATTTGTGAGAGCAGATTCCACAGTATTTTTGGGATTTAATGGCAAACCGGAAATAAAAGTACGTAAAGAAAAATAAATCTTCATGTGGCAGCACAATTGTGATAACAAAGCAAAAAGTGGGGTCAGCCTTGCACAGTCAATGTAAGCGTGGTGTAAATTTTCAGAGGCCATACAAAAGGGGCATGAAACTGAATTTAATACACTAAAATGATGTGATACATCATTGGTAGGTAAAATCATATGTAAAATTCTCTAAGAGATATCACCAGTCGGTTTTACAATCGTCGGGACATACATGGGAACCCATTGTGGGCAAGGAGGAAGCATCCCTTTCCATCGGGATCCAAGCCTATCTTTGCACACACAAGGATTCCGAATAGTAACACAAAGGTGGTACAGGCAGTTTTTAGCAACACTAGGAAGTGGAGAGGAAGACAAGATGGCAGTTTCTGCTAATGCAGCTGATGTTATATGTACCTGAGGAAGGAAGGGAACATGCATTGCAGGGTTAGTGTTGTTGGTATCAAAATGGAGTCCCAGACTTCTGAAGATATGCAAAACTTTGGAGAGAGAGAGTGACATTTGTCAGAATTGAAAGACATATTCCAAGTGTTTTACTAGCTTATAATATTGTCAAGGTCTGGACAGAACGAAGAGGCTGCTGCCTGTTTATCTGAATGATGAGGGATGTCAGGGCAGAGGATGGAGTCGTCAGGAAATAGGTAAAGGGGATATTCCAGAGGGTCAAATACATTGTTGATGAAGAATAGGAATCAGACTTAGCTCTGAACACTGCCTTGGGGAACTCCAGCCTTACCATGGCGAGGAGATGAAAGGATTCCGTTGAGAGCCATGCACTGACTACGAGAGTAGGACAGGTCAGAAAGGCATGTGTGGAGTTGGCCTTGGATCTTATATGGCCAAGGGTCCTCATATATTTTTTATCGTGGGCCAGAACCAAACTTCCATATACCTCGTGGGCCACACAACTGAAGACATTTTAAACTAGAGTGTTCATAGAACATGACTCCCCACTCATTGTTACTTTAATCAATTTTACTTCAACTGTAATAGAATAATGATTTTAACAGATTGTTAAAAAAAGCCAACAAGTACAGATACATTAAAAGTACACCGCCCCATGCCAAATAAATAAATAACATCCTCCATAAATAAATAACATCCTCCAATTGCATAATTAAAATTAATAAATAGTAATCGTAAAATATTTTTTTAATCAATTGGCTAATAGCATACCTCAACTCCTAGTGTTTCATCCCAAGCTGTAACTTTAAAAAAATAATAAAATAGGTCATTAATCGGAAGAAAAAAAAATTTGATTAAATGACATCAATAAATAAGTAATCGATTAATTGATTCATCAATAAATCGAAAATCCCCTTTAAAGCCACATCACTTGATCACTGTCATGTCCAAATATCAGCTTCCTAACTCAAAAGGTTCCTGAGATATTGCCCAGATGAGAAAGAAAATAAATAAGTGATTAATAATGAAAATAAATAAATGATAATCGTATAATAGTTGAATTATTAATCAATTGGCTAATAGAATACATCCACCACCGGTTTATCCGAATCTGTAACTTTTAATGAAAATAATTAATTAAGTTGTTAATTGAATAATTAAATAATTAATCAATTAATTGATCAATCAATAAATCGAAAATATCCTTTATAGCCAAATCACTTGGTAATTGTCATGTTCAAATATCAGCTTCCTAACTCAAAAGGTGCCTGAGATATTTCCCAGATGAGAAAGAAAATAAAGAAGTACTTAATGAATCGATAATAATTAAGTAATTAATCAATTAATTGGTTAATCAAAAAACAAAAAATATCGTTTTGCCAAAGCACGTGCTCACTATTGTGCTGAAATTTCAGCTTCCGAGCTCAAAGGATGGCTGAGATATCGCCTGGACAAACAAACAAGAAAACAAACAAACAAACAAGAAAACAAGAAGACGTCATGCGGAGCACGATACTTGCAAAATCTGCCCTCCCCCCCCCCCCCCCCCAATGTTTTCAATTGATACAGCAAATTGTCCATTTCATCAAGATTTAAATTGACGATCTTAATCAAAGCTCGAGTCAACGGGATGAAAAGTGATGATTTTTCAGATGAAAAATGATTATTTTAGAAGTTTGACCTTGAGTTGACCTTTGATGCTTTGACCTCAAAAATAGTTGGTTTCCCAATTCCGTGAGACATATACAAATGCTGTTCAATTTTCAAGTCAATTGGATGAAAATTGATGGGGTTTCACATGAAAATTCATGATTTTGGAAGTTTGACCTAGAGTTGACCTTTGACCTTTTGACCTCGAACATAATTGGTTTTCCTATTTAGTGACACAATGTGCAAATGCTGTTTAATTTTCAAGTCAATCAGACAAAAATTGATGATTTTAGAAGTTTGACCTTTGACCTTTGACTTTTTGACCTCAAAAATAGTTGCTTTCCCAATTCAGTGAAGCAATATGCAGATGCTGTTCAATTTTCAAGTCAATCGGTTGATAAATTGACAGCTTTTCAGATGAAAATTGACGATTTTGAACATTTGACCTTGAGTGGACGTTTGACCTTTAGACCTCAAAAATAGTTCATTTCCCAATTTAATGACTCAATATACAAATGCTATTCAATTTTCAAGTCAAGATTTAAAATGGGGGATTTTAGAAATTTGACCTCCGGATGACCTTTGACCTTTGACCTCAAAATCAATAGGCTTCTCAATAGAGACGACCTATACAGCTTGGTGAAGTTTCATGACGATCGGTTTAGAGTTGTGACCTGTAGGCCGGTGACAAACAAACAAACAGACAAACAGACAGACAGACAGAACCACGCAACCGACCAATATACTTGAAAAATCTTCGATTTTGCAAGTAACAAGAAAACAAACAAGAAAGAAACCGGAGTGAAAACTGAGTACTCCCTTTCACCGCGCGTCATCATCATCATTGTCATCATCACCCTTCAGTGCCGGACGATGACGTCATGCAGCGCCTGAAGATGGAATAGGAAAGGCGCAGTGTACAATATCATCTCACTCCTCTCTGTACATGTGCGATCGGGACAAATTCAAAGACAAAGTATGTTAAAACGAAAGACTTGTCTTTCTATTCATGTTCCAATTCGTGTCCAAAATATAACATTCGATTCAAATAAGCTCTTCCTCGATCATAAACTGACGATCATATACTGATAAGATGGACGGACGGACAGATGGACATGAACCAATTGCTTAACCCATTTTTCGCTTCACTTGCGTGGAGTAAAAAGTAAAGGCTACATTCTGTGGACACCACCCTTTAAAATGGTCTTACATAAAGGTTTATCTAGTTGCTCTCCATACCCACTGCCATATTCTCTAAAGCAATTGGGGTCAATACGCGCATTAGTATTACAGTAACAACTGAATAAGTCTGAGAGACAACAGCACCCAAAATTGCCACGTCGCCTCACCATCGCCGCTACATGACAATATGATGCACCAACCTTTATTAGTGGGAACGAATAGAACAAATAGTTGATCAAAATACTGTATTGTAATTACAACGAAGCAAACTATGAACGCTCAGGGTAGTGTGGTGTATGTGAACAGGGCAGTCGCTTTTGCTCGTCTTTGATCTTGTCAACACGAGGCCCTAACCGAGAGTTACCCATATGAAGACACTTTTCAAGATGAGCGTCTGTGATGCGGGAGTGATATTTGCTCTTGGCACACTTCATATTCGAGAACGTTGCCTGACAGATATAAGTACTGCAAAAAAGGCTGATGAAGTTGCATGCATGCTTGTGATGCTTTCTCAACAACTCCACACGAAATATTCCTTGAATGTAAACTTTGTAAAGCATTCGTCCTTTAAAATAATTTGAAACATTTTAAAGTGCTCCGCTTTCCCTATCTCTCTGTCAGGAATTCATCACATGTTCTACTTGGTTGTTATCTCCATTTGCGGGTTTTAGGGGGTGGGAGGAAGTTCTCCCAGAACTCAAAATCTCCACCTCCTATTTCGGTAAAGGATCATTATGCATGAACCAGGTTTTGAAACCAGGTTGTCATAGCTTTGTTCCAAGGGCTCTTTTCAGAATCCTCACTGAACCTCTGACAGCCTCCACTTGTAGCTCATTTGTAGTGATATTCCCCGGATTTCTTGATCACTCCTGTTGCTCCGACTATCAGCTCAGTTTCAATTTCCTCAATTTCCAAGTACAATTTCAGCTTTCTTCAATTTCCAAGTCCTCTTGACCTCATTTTTCAGCTTCTGGTATTTGAGCATTTTTCTTCACCATGATCTATCACGCTTCTTCTTTTTCTTCAGAAATATTAGTTTGTTCCTATCTAATGTTCCTTTTGCTCTGTTGCAGCCTCACCTGTTCTGTCTTTAAGCTCTTCCACAAAATTGGCTATGTATACAAAAAAAATCCATTGATGGGGGATTAGGTAGGATTTGCCTTGCCGTCCGGACTGATGATGCCCATAGTCTGGATGTGGACCGTAGTCCGCCTTTTGAGGACCCTTGTTGGCAGAGAGTTTGGAGAGCAAGGCAGGGTGCCATACGGCACCAAAAGCTCGAGATATGTGCTCTACAGATTGCCTGATCTCATTTCTAATAATGAAGGCCTCCATGCATTGTTGTGAGAATAGGAGGAGAGCATATCCAAGGTCGGGTGACCATGTCTGAATTTAAATTGGTGATCTGAGATGATGCCATTTTAGAAAAGGAAGGATTTCATATCAACTGTGATGATGAATTCCATGACCTTGCTGATGATTGTAAGTAAGCTGAAAGGTCTGTAGTTATGTAGGATCGATGTAGGATCGGTTTTTGCACCTTTTTATGTAATAATGCAGTGATATTGGCTGATTTCCAAGCACATTGACAGGATAAAAGAGCATAAAGAGGATGTGTAAGACCAGCAGAGCAGGTTTTTCTTAGGAAACGTGAGCTGATGTCATACTGTCCAGTTGCAGAATCCGTCATTGGTTGTCAGAAATTTTTCCACTTTCTCAGGTGCAAAATACACTGAGTCTAGGAGCAGTAGGATGGGGGAATAATGGGCAAAGGGGCTTTCAACAGACGAGTGAAAGTTTCAGTTATTTGGGTTTAATCGATGACAGTATGAAAGGCAACAAAAACTGAAACTTAGAAAGACCTTTGCTTGAAGTCAAAAATTGAGCATGGAGGATGTTCAATTCAAGTTTCGGGTATACAGGTTCAATATCCTCATGTGGTGTTAGAAAATTGCTCAAATGTTGATGGTGTATTGACTGCAGCAAAGTACAAACAAATTTTCATCCACCATGCTATCCCCGGTGGTCCAAGACTTATTGATGCAAACTTAATCTTACAGGAAGATAGTGATCCAAAACACTAAGCTGGAATCATTAAAACTTTTGCAAAGGAAAGGGAAAGCTGGATTCCTTCAATGCATGGAATAGCCCCCTCAAAGCCCAGATCTCAATATCAGTCAAGCTGTATGGGAATATTTGGACATATAAATAGTTAAAAAATAATTCCAGCAACTTAGATGATAGGTCTTGGAAGAAGCATGGAACACCATTCCACAAAAAGTTGTAATAAAAATATTTGAAAGTGGCAAATACAGTCGCCTCTAAGCTGTCTGGCCTGGGTTTGAATCTCGGCTAGTTCAGATGGCAGAGCACTGGTATGGTTCACCAGAGGACCTAGGTTCGATTCCTGGTCTGGGAGCGTAATTTTCCCACATATGTCGATTGAGAATACCAATAAGCAATTGGACCACTAGAAGACCACTTCCAGATATGGAACCAGTTACTCAACTGCCAAAAATATCTTGCCGTTTTGCAAACAACTTATGCAACATCAGCACTGCTACTTGCATTCACATATACAACAAAGACTCTCCAGGGAAACCCTGTTATAAAGAACATGGCCATAACTCAATTTAATATGGAACTGTGTGTTTTGTGTTTGTTTATAACAAAATATAATAAAAGTATTTTCGTTGGTTTATGGGTTTTCAGACCAGTTAACTCTAATGGTTTCTACAGGACCAGTTGAACTTAAATGTTCCTATTGGTTTCTAAGAGTTTCAGACGAGTTGTGTCAAATGGTTTATATTGGTTTCATCCGAATCTGATTCGGTTTCCACTGGAAACTCTACTGTTTCCTGTAGAAACCAATAGAAGCCATGATTTACAATAGAGCCCCATAGAAATGTCCTACTGGTCTCTATTGGTTTTTATGGGATTTTCAACCTGGGTTGGCCAGATCGCTGCACGCTGCTTCAAACACTCCAGAAAAAAGAAATACCCCGGCTTATATACACTACATGGCCAAAAGTATGTGGACACCCGAACATCACACCTGTATGTGCTCGTCAAACATCTCATTCCAAAATCATGGGCATTAATATGGGGTTGGTCCCCCGCATTTGATGCTATAACAGCCTCCACTCTTCTGGGAAGGCTTTCCACTAGATGTTAGAACACTGCTGCGGAGATTTGCTTCCATTCAGCCACAAGAGCATTAGTGAGGTCGGGCACTGATGTTGGGCGATTAGGCCTGGCTCGCAGTCGGCGTTCCAATTCATTGTATGCTGAAACGTTAAGATTTCCCTTCACTTGAACTAAGCGGCCGAGCCCAAACAATGAAAAACAGCCCCGGACCATTACTCCTCCTCCACCAAACTTTACAGTTGGCACTCTGCATTCGGGCAGGTAGCGTTCTCATGGTATCCGCCAAACCCAGATTCGTCCGTCAGACTGCCAGATGGTGAAGCAAGATTCACCATTCCGGAGAACGCGTTTCCACTGCTCAAGAGTCCAATGGTGGCGAGCTTCACACCACTCCAGCCGACAGATGGCATTGTGCATGGTGATCTTAGGCTTGTGTGCGGTTGCTCGGCCATGGAAACCCATTTCATGAAGCTTCTGAAAAAACACTTGTTGTGCTGACGTTGCTTCCGGAGGCAGTTTGGAACTCGGTAGTGAGTGTTGCAACTGAGGACAGACGATTTTTACGCACTACGAGCGTCAGCACTCGGCGGTCCCGTTCTGTGAAATTGTGTGGCTTGCCACTTTGCGGCTGAGCTGTTGTTGCTCCTAGACGTTTCCACTTCACAATAACAGCACTTACATTTGACTGGGGTAGCTCTAGCAGTGCAGAAATTTGATGAACTGACTTGTTGGAAAGGTGACATCCTATGACGGTGCCACGTTGAAAGTCACGAAGCTCTTCAGTACAGCCCATTCTACAGTCAATGTTTGTCTATGGAGATTGCATAGCTGTGTGCTTGATTATATATATATATATATATATATATATATATATATATATATATATATATATATATATATATATATATATATATATATATATATATATACCTGTCAGCAATGGTAATTTGAGTACCAGTTCACTGGTAATTCCCTGTTTGTCGTTAAAGGCGGCAAAAAGGGTTGGCGTCAGGAAGGGCATCCGGCCATAAAACATTGCTTCAAATAGGGGACCGAAAAACAACAACAACCACGGTTCCCGAAAAAGGCCAACCCCCGCTTTGCGGGGAAAAATGGCCTCTAAAGGTGGTTTTTATCAGCAATGGGTGTGGTTGAAATAGCCGAATCCTGTAATTAGAAGGGGTGTCCGCATATTTTGGCCATGTAGTGTATTTGAAGCAAAAAGATGCGTGCTGCTTATGTGCATATATAATGCATCTTCGTTGTATAGCTCGGATGATTCAATTTGTGAAAATGTCACTTCTGAAGACATCAAATTGGCTTCCCAGAAAACCAATATGACAGACGCATGATTTTTCTTCTTGCCAATTGTGGATGGAGTCAAGCCATATTTCCAGCCAATGGGTTGGAAGGCTTCATACGCATGCAGCTTCATTATGTTTTTAATATATAAGATGTATATATACACGAGTATGTGTATATATATATATATATATATATATATATATATATATATATATATATATATATATGTATATATATATAAATAAAATATACAGGGGGCTGCAAAAGTAGGTATACAGTAATGAAAAACAAAATGTGCGCACAAAACGTATTTTATTGATTATACAAGCATATCAATAATAACATATCAATAATAAACATATCAATAATAAACATATTAATCCCTCAAATGTTCAAACTGTTTGCCCCCGGCATTCACACACTCCACTAGTCGAGTGTGGACACCCATGCACACTCTGGCACAAAGGTCTTTATCAGCATCAATTTCCTGGCAAGCCTCCCGTATGAACTGAATCATGGCATCAACAGAACGTGGCTTGCGTGCGAAAACCCTGTCTTTTACACATCCCCAGAAAAAGAAGTCCATAGGGGTGAGATCCGGCGAACGTGGTGGCCAGTCAACGGCTCCCCGACGTCCAATCCACCTGTTGGGAAATTATTTGTCAAGTAGCGCACGCACAGTGTGCTACTTGACACATGGTAATAATGGTAATGAACAATTATTAATTATTAATAATGTCATTATTACCATTATTAAAATGGTAATAATGATTTTGATGAATTAAATGAATTCTAGTATTAAATGAATCCTAGCACCACTATTATAATACTGGTAATACTGGTATAATCCTTACTGTATACCTACCTTTGCAGCCCCCTGTATATTGTTGCGAATATGGAATTTGGCCTCCATATCCGCTTGTAAATATTCCCCTATTTTCTCCAATACTCCCCAACTTTCCCCAATCCCCCATTCCCTAGTCCCATTGCATGTAAATAACAATCAGTAGAGCCGACCTTCCCCTTATTCCCCCATTAAATGTCGTGCCCAGGTCCACCGCACCACACGTAGACAACTTTCGGACATCTTCCTAGTTATTCTTATTCTATGTCAGTTAAGGCCTCGTCTCCATTAATTATGACTCTTCGTTGCACCAGAATGTGATTATATGGCATCAGTAGTGAGTTTAGGACCTTTCCCATACCTCCTCCCATCTTCTTCCCCAAACAACAACAATAACAACAACTACAACAACAATTACAACAACAACAGAGGGGATGGCGGCGGAGCGGGGGAGGATGCGTCCTCACACCGGCTCGATTAGCTCCAGACCATGCGCTCCACGGGGTTACCCCGAAGGGGCTGGCTGTCAGCTCCTCGTCGGGGGCGGAGCCAGTAACCCCCCCGCACGCACCCAATGAGAAGCAGCGTGCCGATTCCACGAGGCGGAGCTAACGAGCCGAGGGCGTGTCACTCCCCGCCGGATATACGCAGCCGCTTGCCGGACGTGACGTCAGATTCGCCCCCAGCTGGAGAAAGACGGACCTGCGAGCGCTGAAACAGATGCGCCTGAGTTTGGAGAGGCCTGAGAAAGAACGTCACCTCTGAGCGCTGCGACGAGACCTCCCCGCATCTCTGGACCGAACCGTGTACCCTGCTTTGAGCCAAGAGTGCACCTTGAGCCATCGCGACCTGCCTTTCCTTTTCATCAACCCCCGTGTGAGTCAGCATTTTGTCCCGTGTGTCTGTCGTCTGTCCGGGGTTAATATAAGAGTGTGTCTAAGTGCCTGTCTTCCTATGATGTACCTCTCGTCCCTGTAATCTGACCTTCCGCACGAATATAACCTCCTCCGGAGGTCTTGAGAACTGAACCCCTGGTGTCGTATTGTGTCATTATAACCCAGCCGGGTGTCTTCTCTTTCCTATTGAGCCAGCGTAGCGCGGCTTCGTCGACGTTCGAGTACGATCGGGTAATTTGTGCGGACACGACGGCCATTCCGCTCGGCCCACCTTAACATCAAAGTCGTGTCTGTAACAATTGGTGTCGGGAGTGAGATTCGAGGCCCGACCAAATTTTGAAGAAAAAAAAAAAAAAAAACGAATAGAGGAAAAAAAAAAATTTGGTCAAAATTTGGAGCGGCCGAAATTTGTTTTGTTTTACGAAACTCGAATTTTGCAAGTCGCGCTATGGCGGATCAAGACGGCTGGGGTCCGGTAGGGGAGAGTGAGGCAGGGTCGGTCCAGGACCAAATTGAGGGACGTGAGGAGAGCGAAGCAGCGAGGGTAGCAGACGCGCAAAATGGCGCCTCGCTGGTCACCGCGCCCGCGACCGTGGCAGCGCCCCTGGTGGATCCGAACCTTTTTATGTTGCAAATGAGGGCCCTTATGGAACGAATGGGAGACCAAATTGTGGGAATGAGGGCTCAGGGTGAGCGATTAGAGGGCCAAATGGGGGTAATGGGAAACCAAATGGGGGTAATGAGGGACGAAGCGAGGGGTACCGGTGAGAAGTTAGACAATAATGTTGAGGAGTTAGACAAGAAAATTGGGAAGTTAGACAATAATTTTGAGGGGTTAGACAACGGGATAAAAGAAGTGAAAAATGGGTTAACGGGGGTAGAAAACAGAATGGCCGCTCAAGAGAATCAAATGGAAGGGATGCAAAAGGGGTTAGAGGGGTTAGAAAACAGTATGGAAGGCAAATTGAGGGACATGAGGGACCAAGCGGAAAGGGAAGTTAAACAAATGGAGCAGCAGATAGAGGGGGTCAGAATGGGGGTAGAAACCAAACTGGATGCTCACAGGGAGGAAATGGAGCAGATGAGGGTGGCATCTGGGCAGGAGATGCAAGTGATGGGAGAGGAGATCAGAAGAGGAGTGAGTGAGGAGGTCGGAGGAGTGCGCGAGGAGGTGAGGCACTGTAAGGAGCGCATGGAGAAAGAGGTGAGAAAGGGGACTGTAAAATTGCAAGGTGGTATAGAGGAGTTGACGCTGGGAGTAGAACAACTGACAGTGGGACAAAAGGAGTTGGGGGACCAGGTAAAGAAGAACACAGCGGTAATAGAGGGTTTAAAATCGACACAGAAGGAGATGAAAAAGGACGTAGGGGTAATTAAAAAAGAGTGCCAGACGGTACATGAGGACCTGACGAGGAAAATGGACAAGGTGGTAGAGGTAATGGAGGTTAAAGAGCGGGAGGTGCGGGAGCACATAGAAAAAAATAAAGTGGAGTTAGAGGAAGAACTTAAAGGGGCGCACGAAGAGATGAAGGAGATGAAGCAAAAATTAGAAGAAGTGGAAGAAGGGGTGAGCGAAATTAAGAAGCGACGGAGAGAGGATAAGAAAGAGATAAAGGAGGAAGTAAAAGAATTGGTCCAAAGTCTGTGTTCGGATCGTGATGATGTGCTCATTAACCGGATGAGGGATTCGCAGGTGATGGAGGAGAAGCGAAGAGAAAGAGGACCCGGTGTAAGTGGTGACCAATATGGTCGTGCGTATGATGCGCCAGGTGATTTAATAAGCTTGGGGGTCGAGATAGACCCGGGTGTTCGTGAGAGGCCGTTGGTGAAGTGTGCGACAGGTCTGGTGTGCGAAAATGGAGGTGTGCGAGAAAGTCCGACTCTGGGGTGTGTGAGGAAAAAGTGCGTGCCAAGGAGTGAGTGTGCTGGCGAGAGTGAGTCGGTCGTAGCGCGTGTGCGAGGGAGCACGTGGAAGCGCGGGGTGGTGAGTGTTACAGAGGGTGTGACGGGAGAGTGTGCGCGAGAAAGGTGTGTGACGGACAGGTGCATGAGGAAAGAGTGCGCTGTCAGAAGTAAGGAAGAGTGTCCACCTGTGGTGAGTGTTACAGAGGGTGTAACGGGAGAGTGTGCGCGAGAAAGGTGTGTGATGGACAGGTACATGGGGAAAGAGTGCGCTGTCAAAGGCAAGGAAGAATGCACACCTGTGGTAAGTGTTGCAGAGGGTGTGACGGGAGAGTGTGCGCGAGAAAGGTGTGTGACGGACAGGTGCATGGGGAAAGAGTGCGCTGTCAAGAGTAAGGGTGAGTGCGCTGTCAGGAATGGAGGTGGAAGTAGTGAGAGTGACATGGAGCGTGAGTTAGTTGTGACAGGCGAGCGAGGATGTACACCTGGGATGGAAGGATGCACACCTGGAATGGTAGAGCGTGAGTGGGAATGCACGCTGGAGTTGGTGGTGAGGCACGTGGTTGGGTGTGCGAATGAGAGCACACCTGTGATTGTCACAGAGGAGGTGACCGAGGAGGGGGCGCGAAGAGGTGTATTGGTGAGGTGTGCGAGCAACGAATGTGTGCCAAAGTGTTCGGTGGTCAGGTGTGTGACCAAGGCTGTGAGTGGAATGGGTGTACCTGGGTGTGTAAGGAAGGGTACGAGGAGCATGGGCACAGCTGGATGTGTGAGAAAGGAGCGGGCTTCGGGGTGTAAGCATGCAGGTGAAGCATCGACGTTAGACGGGGTAGAGTTTAGAACGACTTATAGCCGAATCGGGCCCTCGGTGCGTGCCGGGCCTCGCTTTGAACGGCCGCGTCCGTGCTCCACTAGGCGGAGCGGGCGGCTGGATAGGAAGGGTCGTCATGGCGACCACGTTTTGTTGAGACGTGCCGGCAGGTCGAGATCGGGACATTGGATGGCTCCACGCCGAGGTGATGCGTGGGATCTCGGCCCGGGTAAGCCCCCGTCCCTGCCCCGAATGCCGGACGCATCCAGCCGCTGGCACAGAACAACCCGCATTCATTGCTTGGCTTTACGAAGCCGGGCTTTGGACAGGAATTGGCGCACCGAGAGGTATTAGTGAGTCGACTGGGTGATGAGGTTAGTGTTTTGGACCCAAAATTAGAGAAAAACAAAATTTGATGATTGGCAAGGGATTGGCAGTAGTGATTGGCAGATGATGGGCAGTGATTGGCAAATTTTTAATTTGTTGAAATTTGACGTGCAAAATTGATAGTGAGAGACCCCCGATGTGGTGGGATGGCAAATCCACCATCCTTCCCATGTGGGGGGCAAATGCGCACTAGATTATGGGGTGTATGGCAGTGAAAACTAGCCCGGGTGGGTTAGGATATGGTGTGTAGGGATCTAGCGAAGATTGACATTAGGTAACGTTAAGATTAGTTAGTGACTGATACCTGTAGTGGGGACGCAGGTAGATTAGTGTGGATTATAATGACGAGGGAGCGCAATAGTTAAAGGGACGACTGGGAAGCGCAAGTTTCAGAAGGGAGTAGTTAGCTGAGATGATGCCGTGTGTGTGAGAATTGAACAGGTGTGATTGCACAGGTGTGCAACTGGACAGGTGTGTGGAGCAGTGTATGAGTAGTGAGTGTGTGGATCAGCGCGAATGCGCTTGGGGAGAGAAGGGTGCAGGTGGCACCAGGTGTGAGAGCACAGGTGTGCAGGTACAGGTGTGTGGAGAGAGTTGGAGTGAGTGGTACGGAGTGGTGTGCATGGTGCGAAGGTGTGGATGGGGGAAGAGTGGACCCCTTTCACGAGCACCCGGGGCGGGTAGTGTAAGTGTTAGGTAGAGGGTGCAGGTAAATTGTGGTTGAATATTGGCATTTGTGGTGCGGTTGCAGAATGGTGTTGTGAATGGGTGCATTAGTGTTGTGGAAATGGCTGGGCGTGTAGCCTGTTAGTGTGTGTAGTTGGTTGGGCACTCCACCACTGTGAGGATGTCGGCCAGGTGAGGCCGCAGGTGGGCTCTGGGAGCCGGTAGAGTTGTGGATGGGGCCCGAGGATCCGGAGGATGGACCCGGGTAGCCCAGTGCCAGAGAGGGCACCGAGTGGGGAGAGTGCCAGAGGGCCTTCCCCAGGTAGTTAGGTTAGGGCAAGGAGCAGGTAAGCTCGGAGGCAACTGCAGTGGTGGAGGTGTGCAGGTGGGTAGACCCACTGGGAGAGGTACACGCCGCAGCCCAGAAATTGTGCGAGGGCACCGGGAGATGAATCGGGGGAGTGAGACCCCAAATTGAAGAGCACCACAGTTTGGCCAATGGGAATTGGTTTTTAGAACCCATAGTGTAAGAGGGCCAATGGTTTGGCCGGAGAGAGACCCCGGGTAGTGTAAAGTTGTTAAAGTCATTTAGGAGATAGTTAGGATTGATGAACCTGTCGCACCATACGCAGCCACTTGCCTGTGGTGATGATGATGACTCCACACCTGTGTTTTCTTTGTTTTGTGCAGGAAATGAAATTGCTGTGGATTTGTGAGACGCATCACGACGTGGATGAGACATTGGGGTGATTCCATCTCTCCCTCCCTAGGAGGGACTGATGATGAATTGGTGATGGCAAATTTTGATGTGCAGTTGGAGATGGCAAATTTTGATGAGAGTTGAAAATGGCAAATTTGATTGGTTAGGAGGGAGAGAAGACGAATTTGGTTTATGGGAGGAACGGGGAAGACAGTAGGGATGTTTGTCGATTTGTAAAGTAGATGTTTATGGGTAGTGTTGTGTTTTGTGGATACAGTAAGGGGTAAGGGAGGGGCCATGTAGGTTACCTGGTGGGGGGGGGGCGTACGATAGGAACGTACCTGTCTCACCTGGTTCCCATGTGCCCCCAGTGTGCATTACCTTATATTGCGTGCACTTTTGCGCCCTTACCACCTTACTCACTTGTTTCTTCTTTTGTCTCCCACCTCCGAGGATCTGGCTTTGGGGTAGAGAGAGAGGAGAGAGAGGTGCTGGCTACGCAGTTGTGGGCCTGCACTTTCGCTGTTGGCTGCCTGGATCGATACACCATATGGACCGCAATGTTTGTGGCCACCCACAATGGACCGCAGTTCGTTTGCGGCCAAGCACCACCCGGGGATGGACCTATGGGTCAACGTGGCACCTATGCCATACAGGTGAACCACTAATAGTTAACACCACCAAGTGCACCACAAGAAGAGCAAGAGACACCTGCAGGGTTAGGGGTTGTCGAATTTATTTTTATTCCAATGAACAATGGTGACTGCACCGATTGGTGGTGGGGTGGTGCTTTTGATGCTCGGAAAGGGTGCTCTGCACGTTATTAAAGGCCGTCGGCCACAGAGCACTCGTGGGTTGGTGTATCGATGCTGGCAAGCGCGCTCTCTCTATGCATAACATCTGCATGTGTTCCTCCAAAGACAGGTCCTGGATCGTAGTGTAAATAGCAGCGTAGTCTTGTAAATAATGCTCCCTACCGGCTGTATGTTTAGTTTGCGAATTCTTTCCGGATTCGGTTATCCTGTGGGTGTGTTTCTGTGAGGAGAAGGGTGCAACGTCGCAGGGGGACATATTTACTCATTTGTGAATATCTGTAAAACTGTCGCACTCAGGGTAGAGTTAATAGTAGAGGGAACTACATTGCGTGCCACACTAAAGTAGGTAAAAATTTATCGGGTCGGGACGCCCCGAGGGTAGAGAAGGGTGCAATGTTGCGAATATGGAATTTGGCCTCCATATCCGCTTGTAAATATTCCCCTATTTTCTCCAATACTCCCCAACTTTCCCCAATCCCCCATTCCCTAGTCCCATTGCATGTAAATAACAATCAGTAGAGCCGACCTTCCCCTTATTCCCCCATTAAATGTCGTGCCCAGGTCCACCGCACCACACGTAGACAACTTTCGGACATCTTCCTAGTTATTCTTATTCTATGTCAGTTAAGGCCTCGTCTCCATTAATTATGACTCTTCGTTGCACCAGAATGTGATTATATGGCATCAGTAGTGAGTTTAGGACCTTTCCCATACCTCCTCCCATCTTCTTCCCCAAACAACAACAATAACAACAACTACAACAACAATTACAACAACAACAGAGGGGATGGCGGCGGAGCGGGGGAGGATGCGTCCTCACACCGGCTCGATTAGCTCCAGACCATGCGCTCCACGGGGTTACCCCGAAGGGGCTGGCTGTCAGCTCCTCGTCGGGGGCGGAGCCAGTAACCCCCCCGCACGCACCCAATGAGAAGCAGCGTGCCGATTCCACGAGGCGGAGCTAACGAGCCGAGGGCGTGTCACTCCCCGCCGGATATACGCAGCCGCTTGCCGGACGTGACGTCAGATTCGCCCCCAGCTGGAGAAAGACGGACCTGCGAGCGCTGAAACAGATGCGCCTGAGTTTGGAGAGGCCTGAGAAAGAACGTCACCTCTGAGCGCTGCGACGAGACCTCCCCGCATCTCTGGACCGAACCGTGTACCCTGCTTTGAGCCAAGAGTGCACCTTGAGCCATCGCGACCTGCCTTTCCTTTTCATCAACCCCCGTGTGAGTCAGCATTTTGTCCCGTGTGTCTGTCGTCTGTCCGGGGTTAATATAAGAGTGTGTCTAAGTGCCTGTCTTCCTATGATGTACCTCTCGTCCCTGTAATCTGACCTTCCGCACGAATATAACCTCCTCCGGAGGTCTTGAGAACTGAACCCCTGGTGTCGTATTGTGTCATTATAACCCAGCCGGGTGTCTTCTCTTTCCTATTGAGCCAGCGTAGCGCGGCTTCGTCGACGTTCGAGTACGATCGGGTAATTTGTGCGGACACGACGGCCATTCCGCTCGGCCCACCTTAACATCAAAGTCGTGTCTGTAACAATATATATAAATATATATTCTGCTAACATAATATTCTGCTAACGTGTGTGTGTGTGTGTGTGTGTGTGTGTGTGTGTGTGTGTGTGTGTCCGTCCATGGGAGTGGCTTCACCCGTTCTGGGAGGGGCTTCAAAAAACAAATCTGGACCCTTTTGTTTGCTCTGCATAGCTTTGAGGTCTATTTTGTTAGTGTTCGAGAAATCAATCAAGTCCACAACTTTGTCCCATAGGTAGGTTTAATAACAATCATATCTTTGGCATCATCCTGTACAATACAATCATGCAATATATATCAGGATCTTGGCATCATATAGGAAGGATCGATAATATTAGTCAATGCAAGCAAGCCTAGAATATCTGCGGGTACGTACCATCCGAGTCTACATGTCATAGAATAAATGTCGCAGGAGTGGCCCGGAGTCGCGGACGTCCGAGGTCTTATAGACGCCTCTCAGTGGTTTAAGTGAGCATCACACCTGGGTTCAACTTTGATACATTTTCACTACATTCTCCCCGTCTTAGAACTACACTGCCGCTAGGCAGGAATCAAGCATGCGACAGCATTAATTGATTAGTGATGTCAATCCATGTCAGTCGGTCCATCCGTAGCGGTCAGGCCGGCGAATTGCCCTGCCAGCACGGGTCCGGAAACTACCGGGTACGACATCCCCAAGCCCGGAGTCCCCTGCATCGGAGTAGCCGCTGGAGGCAGGCGTCGGAGGGGGCACCACAGTGCCTTCAGGCAGGGGTGTATCTGGTGACGGGAGGGACGGCAGATGCTCCATAGGCGGAGCATCGGGAGAGTCCATAGACTCGTAAATCGGTTCGTCGATGTCCCCGTAAGGGTCGATGACCCCACAAGGGGCGAGATGGCGTACGGAGACAGTGGACTCTCGTCCATCAGCCATCATCACACGGGCATGCTCGGGATTAGCCTGTAGTACCTGCACCTTATCCACTAAGGGATCGTACTTGCTCGTGCGAACCGCACATTTGAGGTAGGCCGGCCCCGGCTCAGCGAGCCAACTGGGTAAAGATCGGATACTACCCGAGCTTCTTGGGTGGTGGAACAGCCTTTCGTGAGGAGTCTGGTTGGTGGCCGTACATAGTAGAGCCCTGATCGAGTTCAGCGCTGCAGGTAGTGACCAAGCCCATTTATCTAGGCCCCGGCCGAGGGTCCTGAGGCTTAGCGTGACGGCCCTCCATATAATCCCATTGAAGCGTTCGACCTGCCCATTCGCCTGTGGTCTGTATGGGGTGGTATAGCTAGAAGTGACATTATTTTGGAGCAAGAAGCTCCTCACTTCCTGGGACAGGAACACCGCACCCCGATCTGTATGCACGTAGGCCGGATACCCAAACATAGAAAACAAATTCTGCAGGCACCGTATGACTGTGGCGGCCGTCATATCCACGCAAGTGAAAGCAAAAGGGAATCGCGAGTACTCATCAACGATAGTGAGCAGATAACGAGAGTAACTCGACACCGGCAGCGGCCCTTTGAAATCCATCGCCAATCTCTCCCACGGTCTAGTAGCCCTCACCAGCGTCCCCATGGGAGGGTTGTAAAAACGTGGTTTGAGTTCCGCACATACAGCGCAGTCGCGACAGACTCGGCGGACGTCCTCAACCGAGTATGGCAGATTACCACGACGCACAAAATGAGCGAAACGCGTCACCCCAGGATGACACATAGTGTCGTGCAAAGCGTGCAGACCCTCCAAAGATATGAGACCCGCACACGTAGCCGGCCTCGATAAGGCGTCGGTGACCAGGTTATCCTTCCCCGGGCGATATTTGATGGTGTAGCAGAAGTTGGCGAGTTCGATACACCAGCGAGTGATTTTCTCATTCTTAATGCGTTGAGCATGTAAGGTGTCGTACATAAACGCAACGCTCTGTTGGTCCGTGATGATTTGGAAGCATCGTCCGAGCAAGTACGGACGCCATCGCCGAATCGACTCGACGATCGCGTACGCTTCCTTTTCGACAGACGAATGCCTCTGCTCAGCAGAGGTGAGAGTCCGCGAAAAGAAAGCCACAGGGTGCCCCCCTTGGGAGAGAGTCGCCGCTATCGCATGATCCGAGGCATCACTTTCTAAGACGAAAGATTTGCGCTCGTCAATCGTCGCCACAGCGGCGCCAGCGATGTCGGACTTAAGGCCCCGAAAGGCAGCCAAGGTGGCTGGGCTCATGGGGAACGCTTCGCAGGTCACAAGTGGGCAGAGTTTCGCGGAGAAATTTTGCACCCACTTAGAATAATGGGCGAACAGCCCGAGAGCACGCTTCAGCGAAGCTCGATCGCAGGGCGGGGCCATATCGAGCAAAGGTCGCAGACGCTCCTTATCTGGAGCAACAGAGCCGTGGGTCACGGTGTACCCCAGAAGATCTATCGTGCGCATGGAGTAACGACACTTAGCCTCATTCATGGTTAGGCGATACCTCTGCGCGACCTCGAGGAAGCGCTTCAGATTCGCATCATAATGCCCCTGGTCATGCCCGCAAACCGTAAGATTGTCCAGATATACAAAGACATCGGTCAAGTTCTCCTTAGCGATGAGGTCGTCCATAGCCCTCTGAAAACAGGAACCCCGTTCGTCACCCCAAAAGGTAGTCGGGTGAACTGGTATAACCTTTGACCCGATTCAAAGGCGGTATAGATGCGGTCGGCCCCGGAGATGGGGATCTGATGATACGCACTACGCAGATCGAGAGTGCTGTAGACTGAGTACTGGGAAACCTGTCAAACCAGGGCGTCCATCCCCGGAAGGGGGTAGGCGTCCAGCTGTGTAAATCGATTAATCGTCTGCGAATAGTCGATTACCATGCGTTTGCGATGCGCTTCACTTCGCACCACTAAGACCTGGGCCCGCCACGGCGACCGGCTAGGTTCTATGATACCTTCCTTTAAGAGCTGGGCTGTTTCTTCCACAATGAATTGCGCGTCAGCTCGTGAGTAGCGCCGCGATTTTACCGCTACAGGTATGCAGTCCGTGGTCATATTGGGGAACAGCGACAGGGGCTCAATTTCCATCCCTGCGAGTGCACACACAGCAAGCATATCAGTACCACCAAATTCCATTTCCAAACGTCCATGTCGCTTAAGAAAATCATGTCCTAACAAGATATCAGCACATAATGCAGGTAAGACTGGGCAACCCGTTCCGTTCTCAGGACCGAACTCTCTTATCTGTCTCCCTCTTCCAAATCCTGGTGGCATCTGGTCAAATCTGTTTCTGGTGTTTGTTCCCCCTCCATCCCCTCCCTCACCTCAAATGGCTACATGGCTGACTCCGCACGTGAAAAAGCTGAATGCCTCAACTCTGTGTTTGCCTCTAAATCTTGTGTCCCAAACCCATCCCTCTCTGTACCCACCGTACCCAGTCGTACCCAGCTGCTCCTGGACTCTGTGTCCTTTCCTCCTGACAAGGTGGAAAAGTTTCTGTCAACCCTCGACTCTGATTCTGCAACTGGACCTGACGGCATCAGCCCACGGGTCCTAAAATCCTGTTCTTCCACTCTTTCACTCCCTCTCTCTGTTCTCTTCACCCTCTCTTTTGCTCAAGGTCATCTTCCATCTGCTTGGAAATCTGCCAACATCACCGCTTTGCACAAAAAAGGTGCAAAAACAGATCCCAGCAACTACAGACCAATCAGCCTTCTCCCAATTATCAGCAAAGTCATGGAATCCATCATTGCTTCAGATATGAAATCTTTCCTCTTCTCCAATGGCTTGATCTCTGATCATCAATTTGGTTTCAGACCTGGACACTCCACTCTGGACATGCTGCTTCTGCTTTCTCAACAATGGATGGAGGTCCTCAATGCCAAACAGGAAATTAGAGCAGTCTCCCTTGACATATCACGTGCCTTCGATACGGTCTGGCACCCCGATCTGCTCACCAAACTCTCCTCTTTTGGTATCCATGAAAATCTCCACGCGTGGCTGGCGGACTTCCTCTCCAGTCATAGTCAACGTGTGGCCCTGAATGGGTTTCTCTCATCTCCTCTTCCTGTTCAGGCTGGAGTTCCCCAAGGCAGTGTTCTGGGCCCTGTGCTTTTTCTGGTCTTGATCAATGATCTCTCTGACTCTCTTGAAAATCCTCTCTATCTCTTTGCTGACGACTCTACTCTCTGTCGCTCCATTCTTCATCCCTCAGATCGGCAGTCTGCAGCCTCCTCACTCTCTGCAGACCTTGACAAAATCACAGACTGGGCAAACAAGTGGAACATGTCTTTCAATCCTGACAAATCTCACACTCTTACGATGTCTCTCCGAAAAGACCGACTGGACAACCCTCCCATCCACTTTCTGAATAATCCTCTCCAAGAAGTTCTGTCACTCAAGCTTTTGGGTCTCACTATCTGCCATGATCTTTCCTGGGAAAACCACATTTCAAATCTGGCCTCCAAAGCCAGTCGCCGACTGGGCATCCTCCGTCGTGCGAAGTCCTTCCTTGGCACACCTGAGCTCCTCACCACATACAAGGCTTTTATCCGCAGCTCAATGGAATACTGCTCTCCCCTCTGGGCTGGTGCTCCTGCCTCACACCTAGCTCGCCTTCACGCTGTTGAAACCAAAGCATTCAGAATCATTGGAATCTCCCGCGATGAAGCTAACTCCAAGGGCCTCTCACTCACTCACCGCAGGCAGGTTGGTGGTCTTTCCGTCTTCTACCGACTCCTCTCTGGCCTTGCCCCCCCAGCTCTCTCTGGGCTCTGTCCCGCAAATATTCCTACAGGTCACACAAGATCTGCCTGCAACCCTCTTATGGTTAAACTGCCAAAATCAAGACTCTCTGCTCACCTTCACTCCTTCATTCCTCTTTTCTCCCACCTCTGGAACAAACTCCCTCACTCTCTTCAATCCCACTCCACCCTCCAAGTCTTTAAAACAGCTGTTCACCACCATCTCTTATCTTCCCCCATCCAAAACCTTGATCTTTTCTACCCCCGCTAATTTCACCCCAATTCCACTTTTTTGAAATACCAACTTCTGTCCAGGAAGTCCTTGGTGTCCTTGTGTTTTATACTTCTCCCTCCCCCCCCTCCCCCCTTCCCATGCCTCCTCCCCCCGGGCCCTCTCCCTTCCACACATCTCCCTACTCTCGGATGTTGTGTTTGTGTGCTTCCCCTTCTCTCCCCATCTTGTCTTCCGCTCCCTCTTTTTGGGTATTTTGTTTGTCTGGTTGATTTGTTTGTGAAGTAAATGTTAGCTCTTTCACGAGCCTCGATTCAGTATACAAAAAAACAAACAAAAAAAAAGACCATGAGATGTACATCTGGAAATATTCGTCCCTTTATCACAAGCTTCAATCGACATCCCCTTTTGTGCTGAGCCTAAGCCCTTGGGAGGCCATAAAGATCCGACGGCATGTCCCGAGGATCGGCCATCCATGTTTTTGCACCAGTCGATGATCGACATAACTATCTGTGGACCCCGTATCGATTAAAGCCCGTGCAAAAATTCCCTCGATCATAAGTGGAATAATGGCCTGAGCCAGGCCAGGCAGTCCGGTAGATGTTGAGCCATCAGAGCGAGACGCGAGCGCCTCGCGTGTAGATCCAACGCCAGCTACAGTTCTCCGTTTGTTCGAGCAGCCTCCGGAGGGCGCTCGTGTCAAGCGCGTAGTTTGAAAGCCGTCTGCAGTTTTCCGTGCCAAAGCAGGAGATTGTAGTTCTTACGAGCAGCCTGCGGATGGCTCTCGTGTCACGCGAGAAGTTTTGAAGCCAACTGCAGTTTCCTGTGCTGAAGCAGGAGCTTGTAGTTCATACGAGCAGCCTGCGGATGGCGCTAGAGTCACGCGCGGAGTCTCAAAGCCATCATGAGACGTTCGGATACCGGCCAAGGATGGTCGCTCCGCGTTCGGTCGTGTTTGCGCCATTTGTTTTGGCGGCCCGATGTATTCCACCAAGGTCGAGTGCGCAGCCAGGGGCCCACGAGGAGGTGCGCCGCTCATCAAAGTCGGGTGAGGCGCCCCACTCTGTGCTTGGCCCTTTGGCCCGGCGATAAGCACATTCATTGTCGCGCGAGTTCGTTTGCCCCGCGCAGCTTTTCGGCAAACTTTTGCAAAATGCCCTTTTGTCGAACACAAATGACATATCGCTTCCCGAGCCGGGCACGCCGACCTGGGATGTTGTCGATCCCGCAGAAGTAACACGTAGCGTTTCATCCGGGCTTTGGTCCCGCAGCTGTGGCTGCCGCCAAGCCAGAATCTGGGTCCTCCTCGGGAGAGGCCAGGGGTTCCGGCAGTGATGCCGTGTCGGCTCCCGCGTCCTTGGCGGTAGCTCTCGGGCTTGACGAGAAATCCCCGCAGTGACACGCGTATGATCGTACGCGTCAGATTGTTCACGAGCCAGAGTGTAGACGTGAGCCAGCCGTAAAGCTTCCGTGAACGTCAAGTCCTCAAATTCAAGAAGCCTTTGTCTAACGGTTGAAGAGCTGATTCCTGAGACAAAAGAATCGCGTACAAGATCATCTTGTACTTGCTCGTGTGTACGTACCTCCGGGGCACTATCAGACGTCGCAGCTCTTGTGCTAAGTGGTCTAGCGTCTCAGTGGGCTGTTGAGTCAGCTTTGCGAGCAGATGCCGGGAATAGACCACACTTCGCTTCTTAATGTAAATCCGTTTTAGCTCTGTCACAGCTGCATTGAATGTCGTACACTGTTCGATTCCCCTGTAGACGGTATGGTGTATTTTAGTCTGAAGTACTTGTAATTTCGTTTCATCAGTGACAGTGGCGTCCTGGGCTTTGAACTGATTGTCCAGGGACTTTAGCCAATGCGTCAGCTCTGAGCCCGAATCCGCAGCTTGTGGGTCGGCGGCAAATTGCGGCACCTGGATCATCCTGTGTCCCGCCATGTTCGCCTCTTGTCCTCGAGTGGACGGCGAGACTGATTGTTATTAAGTGTTGTAGAAATCAATCAAGTCCACAACTTTGTCCCATAGGTAGGTTTAATAACAATCAGATCTCTGGCATCATCCTGTAGAATACAATCATGCAATATATATCAGGATCTTGGCATCATGTAGGAAGGATCGATAATATTTGTCAATGCAAGCAAGCCTAGAATATCTGTGGGTATGTACCATCCGAGTCTACATGTCATAGAATAAATGTCGCAGGAGTGGCCCAGAGTCGCGGACGTCCGAGGTCTTATAGACGCCTCTCAGTGGTTTAAGTGAGCATCACACCTGGGTTCAACTTTGATACATTTTCACTACAGTTAGGCTTGCACTTTTGTTAGGCATTGTGTAGATTACATCATTTGTGGATCTGATGAACTGCAAGTAACCATTTTGTAAAAGAATACTGTAAAAGAAACTGAATGTGCAGCATCTACATCAAGATATTCAAATGTCACACACGCCCATGCCTGTGGGATTCCCACGGGTGCCCGCTAGTATATATATATATATATATATACAGTATATATATATATATGCATCAGGTGGCAGATAATTAGTTTCGGGTCTCATGGTCACTTCAGAGTTACAATTCCATGGAGTTTCCACATAACTTTCAGGATTGTGAGTTGGACAGGCGACCGTGACGGCCCCTGAAATATTGGAGCTGTTTTGATTGCGGTTTCTGTGAAGTCGGTGATAGCTTGATCGTGGAGGGGAAAGTATTAAATATTACACTCTTTCGATCTGGAAATGCCCAATTGCTTTTATGAGCAGGATGGTGAGGATGGGAGGACAGCGTTGTGGTTGGGATGGTGGAGGAGAGCAAATATGGGAGAGTTGGGAGGAAGGAGAGGTTGGGGCTTGGGGGGCGGGGGGTGGTAGAGTGAGGACTTTCTGTGGGAGGGGGGGGGGTTGAGAGTTGTGGTTAGGAAGGTGGAAAGGAAGTTTGGAGACATGGAGTGGGGAGGAGATTAATGCCTTAGGGTTGGGAGGGGGTAGATGAGTTCTCATAGTTTTTGGAGGGAGGTGGGGGAGAGCAAGGATGGGGCAGATTTAGGAAGGGGAGGTTGAGGCTTTTGTGGTGGGAGTGGAAGTGAGAGAGACGACTTGCCAATGCTTCCTAAGGGAGCGCGTAATTATAGTATTGCAAGCAGGGTCAAAACTCATATAAAAGGGTCAAAAATATCTGCTTGCCAAGGAAGACCCACCATTCGTCGCCCATGCTCTATCCTTTTTCATTGCTGAGCATCAATCCACAATTATTTCCACATCCTCGTTGGGTTGGGCAGGGGATGTTTTTGGCCCAAGTCTTTCACAAACCGACACTCGACTAAGTAGTCAGGGCAGGAACTTTGAATTTGCCCATTGTGCCAGCGATAACTCGCCTAGTACTCTTCGCAAAGGACATTGTCGGACCTTTAACCCCCAACAACTAATGTCGGAACACTGGAAGCCCACTTTAGCGTTCATCCGAAGGACTCCACACACATTGATGAATCACCCAGCATGTGAAACACTCGGATGACAGTTTATACCTGGGCCGAGATGTCCAGGTTAGACAGCTTAGAGGCGAGTGTGCATACAGTCACGTGAAAAAGTAAGTACACCCCATGTAAGGTTTTGACTTTTTCAACATATTTCAACATACAGCTATTTGATCTTCGTTTCAACAATATTGATAGATAAAGGTGATATAATATAACAAATATCATGAAACATTTACATTTTGTAGTCCATTGTATAATTTAAATAAACATAAATGCAAATTTCGCAAGTGGAAAAAGTAAGTACACCCCTACATTTATCACTACTTCAAACACCTAAAATTAGAATCAGGTGCACCAGCTCAGGTGCAAATGATTAGAACATCGTTAGAGAGGATCTTGGAGGAACCTGTCTTATTTAAACCTCAGACATTTCGTTTGGTTTGCCCTTTGTTGTTGAAGTGTGCGGCATCACCATGCCTAGTTCAAAAGAGCTCTCTGAGGCCTTCAGAAAGTAGGTTAGAGATGCCTACGAGTCTGGGAAGGGATTTAAAAAGATCTCCAAACATTTGAAATCAATCATTCGTCTGTCCGGAAGATCATCTACAAGTGGAGAAGATTCCAAACAACTGCCAACTTGTTAAGGCCAGGCCGCCCCAGCAAGTTCAGCCCGAGAGCAGACCGCAAGATGCTGAAAGAAGTCTCTGAGAACCCCAGAATGTCATCATGGGACCTACAGGTAGCTCTTGCCTCTGTTGATGTCAAAGTGCACTCGTCTACCATTAGAAAGAGGCTTCGCAAATTTGATCTACATGGGAGGTGTGCCAGGAGGAAACCTTTGCTGTCCAGAAAGAACATCAGAGCAAGAATAAAGTTTGCCAATGAACACCGAGGCAATGACCAGCACTTTTGGAACAATGTGCTCTGGACAGATGAGTCAAAGGTAGAGCTATTTGGCCACAGTACCAGAAGACATGTTTGGTGAAAACCAAAGACAGCATTTGACCACAAGCACCTGATACCAACTGTAAAGCATGGTGGTGGAAATATTATGGTTTGGGGCAGCTTTGCTGCATCAGGGTCTGGGCAGCTCACCATCATAGAATCCACGATAAATTCTTCATTGTACCAGTGGGTGCTTGAGGATAATGTGAGGCCATCTGTCAGAAAGTTGAAGCTCAACCGAAGGTGGACCTTGCAACCTGACAATGACCCGAAACATACCAGTAAATCCACCAAGGAATGGCTGAAAAGAAAGAAATGGAGGGTTCTGGAATGGCCAAGTCAAAGCCCGGATCTAAATCCCATCGAGATGTTGTGGGGGGATTTGAAACGAGCTGACCATCTTGTGGTCAAATTCTGTCTTTGGTTTTCGCCAAACATGTCTTCTGGTACTGTGGCCAAATAGCTCTACCTTTGACTCATCTGTCCAGAGCACATTGTTCCAGAAGTGCTGGTCTTTGCCGAGGTGTTCATTGGCAAACTTTAGTCTTGCCCTGATGTTCTTTCTGGACAGCAAAGGTTTCCTCCTGGCACACCTCCCATGTAGATCAAATTTGCGAAGCCTCTTTCTAATGGTAGACTCGTGCACTTTGACATCAACAGTGGCAAGGGCTACCTGTAGGTCCCGTGATGACATTCTGGGGTTCTTAGAGACTTCTTTCAGCATCTTGCGGTCTGCTCTCGGGCTGAACTTGCTGGGGCGGCCTGGCCTGAACAAGTTGGCAGTTGTTTGGAATCTTCTCCACTTGTAGATTATCTTCCGGACAGTCGAATGATTGGTTTCAAATTGTTTGGAGATCTTTTTAAATCCCTTCCCAGACTCGTCGGCATCTATAACCTTCTTTCTTAAGGCCTCAGAGAGCTCTTTTGATCTTGGCATGGTGACGCCGCACACTTCAACAACAAAGAGCAAACCAAACTAAATGTCTGAGGTTTAAATAAGACAGGTTCCTCCAAGATCCTCTCTAACGATTATTATTATTATTTTTTTTTTGTATACTGAATCGAGGCTCGTGAAAGAGCTGACATTTACTTCACAAACAAATCAACCAGACAAACAAAATGTATAAAAAGAGGGGGCGGAAGACAAGAGAATGGGAAGCACACAAACACTTGAGAGCACACAACATTTAAGAGCAGCGAGATGTGTGGGAGATGTGTGGGAGGGAGAGGGCTTGGGGGGAGGAGGCGTGGGAAGGGGGGGGGGGGGTGGGAGAAGTATAAAACACAAGGACACCAAGCACTTCCAGGACAGAAGTTGGTATTTCAAAAAGTGGAATTGGGGTGAAATTATCGGGGATAGAAAAGATCAAGGTTTTGGATGGGGGAAGATAAGAGATGGTGGTGAACAGCTGTTTTAAAGACCTGGAGGGTGGAGCGGGATTGAAGAGAGTGAGGGAGTTTGTTCCAGAGGCGAGAGAAAAGAGGAATGAAGGAGTGAAGGTGAGCAGAGAGTCTTGATTTTGGCAGTTTAACCATAAGAGGGTTGCAGGCAGATCTTGTGCGACCTGTAGGAATATTTGCGGGACAGAGCCCAGTGAGAGCTGGGGGGGCAAGGCCAGAAAGGAGTCGGTAGAAGACGGAAAGACCACCAACCTGTCTGCGGTGAGTGAGTGAGAGGGCCTTGGAGTTAGCTTCATCGCGGGAGATTCCAATGATTCTGAATGCTTTGCTTTCAACAGCGTGAAGACGAGCTAGGTATGAGGCAGGAGCACCAGCCCAGAGGGGAGAGCAGTATTCCATTGAGCTGCGGATGAAAGCCTTGTATGTGGTGAGGAGCTCAGGTGTGCCAAGGAAGGACTTCGCACGACGGAGGATGCCCAGTCGGCGACTGGCTTTGGAGGCCAGATTTGAAATGTGGTTTTCCCAGGAAAGATCATGGCAGATAGTGAGACCCAAAAGTTTGAGTGACAGAACTTCTTGGAGAGGATTATTCAGAAAGTAGATGGGAGGGTTGTCCAGTCGGTCTTTTCGGAGAGACATCGTAAGAGTGTGAGATTTGTCAGGATTGAAAGACATGTTCCACTTGTTTGCCCAGTCTGTGATTTTGTCCAGGTCTGCAGAGAGTGAGGAGGCTGCAGACTGCCGATCTGAGGGATGAAGAATGGAGCGACAGAGAGTAGAGTCATCAGCAAAGAGATAGAGAGGATTTTCAAGAGAGTCGGAGAGATCATTGATGAAGACCAGAAAAAGCACAGGGCCCAGAACACTGCCTTGGGGAACTCCAGCCTGAACAGGAAGAGGAGATGAGAGAAACCCATTCAGGGCCACACGTTGACTACGACTAGAGAGGAAGTCCGCCAGCCATGCGTGGAGATTTCCATGGATACCAACAGAGGAGAGTTTGGTGAGCAGAGCGGGGTGCCAGACCGTATCGAAGGCATGTGATATGTCAAGGGAGACAGCTCTAATTTCCTGTTTGGCATTGAGGACCTCCATCCATTGCTGAGAAAGCAGTAGCAGCATGTCCAGAGTAGAGTGACCAGGTCTGAAACCAAATTGATGATCAGAGATCAAGCCATTGGAGAAGAGGAAAGATTTCATATCTGAAGCAATGATGGATTCCATGACTTTACTGATAATTGAGAGAAGGCTGATTGGTCTGTAGTTGCTGGGATCTGTTTTTGCACCTTTTTTGTGCAAAGCGGTGATGTTGGCAGATTTCCAAGCAGATGGCAGATGACCTTGAGCAAAAGAGAGTGTGAAGAGAACAGAGAGAGGGAGTGAAAGAGCGGAAGAACAAGATTTTAGGACCCGTGGGCTGATGCCGTCAGGTCGAGTTGCAGAATCAGAGTCGAGGGTTGACAGAAACTTTTCCACCTTGTCAGGAGGAAAGGACACAGAGTCCAGGAGCAGCTGGGTACGACTGGGTACGGTGGGTACAGAGAGGGATGGGTTTGGGACACAAGATTTAGAGGCAAACACAGAGTTGAGGCATTCAGCTTTTTCACGCGCGGAGTCAGCCGTGTGGCCGTTTGAGGTGAGGGAGGGGATGGAGGGGGAACAAACGCCAGAAACAGATTTGACCAGACGCCACCAGGATTTGGAAGAGGGAGACAGATAAGAGAGTTCTGTCCTGAGAACGGAGAGATATTGTTTCCTGGCTCTCCTGAGGGTGGACACACACTTGTTTCGGGCTTTGTGAAAGGAAATGAGATTTCCTTCCGTTGGATTTGCTTTCCAGGAGACGAAAGCAAGTTGTTTCTGGGCAATAGCCTCACCACAAGATTCCGTGTACCATGGGTGGGAGGAAGGGTATGACAACTGAAGACGAGATGGGATAAATCTGTGCATGAGAGAGAGAGCAGTTTACTTTGGAAGAATTCCCAGGATGAGTTGATGTCAGAGGCGGTAGAGATGGGAGACCAGTCCAGATGATTGATGGCTGCTTGAAGACCATGCCAGTTGGCCTGAGTGAAATGCCAGACTCAGCGATGCTGAGGAGGCTCTCTGAGAATGGTCAGAGAGATGTCCACTTTAACAAGCACATGATCAGTTGAGCCGATTGGAGCAGAAGAAGAGCAGCAGACATTTTCAGGGAAGTTAGTCATAACTAAGTCCAGAAGAGAAGATGCTCCGTTGATTGAGATCCGGGTCGGGAAATTGACAGATTGTGTCAGTCCCAGCGAGTCACAGAAGTCCTTTGCTGAAGATCCATGGCTGGTGAGAGAGGTACCCACACCCAGCCAACTGGCATGGTGACAATTGAAATCACCACATATGAGGAAGAGAGAGTTGGGATGGGTAGATAGAAGTTGGTCCATGTTATCAGACAGCGAGATGTAGATGTAGTCATCACTGTTTGGTGGACGGTACAACACACATATGAACAAAAGGTGGGAGCGAAGGGGAAGCCGTAGCCAAAGGTATTCCTGGGGGTGAGGTGGAGAGAGGGCAGTGCAGGGCGAGTGAGGAAGAGAGTTTTTTATAAAGATAGCAACCCCCCCCACCTCCAGGACGAGGCTCAGGTCTATCATACCAGAGGAGGGAGTAACCTGGGAGAGATACCAAGGAATCAGAGACATCATGAAGGAGGAAAGTTTCTGGTATAGAGGGACAGTGTTCTAATTTAAGAGGGACAGTATAGAACGATGTTCTAATCATTTGCACCTGAGCTGGTGCACCTGATTCTAATTTTAGGTATTTGAAGAAGTGATAAATGTAGGGGTGTACTTACTTTTTCCACATGCGAAATTTGCATTTATGTTTATTTAAATTATACAATGGACTACAAAATGTAAATGTTTCATGATATTTGTTATATTATATCACCTTTATCTATCAATATTGTTGAAATGAAGATCAAATAGTTGTATGTTGAAATATGTTGAAAAAGTCAAAACTTTACATGGGGTGCACTTACTTTTTCACGTGACTGTCCCTCTATACCTCCTAGGCCGTTCTGCAAGGCCCCAACCCCATTCATGCACGAGCTTTACATATTTCACATCCACAATCTTTTGTTCCCGCTGTCCTTGCTTCGCTTCACAATTTTACAATAAAGAGTGAATTAAAGATCCATGTGTCGCTGACGTTAGCAAGGCTGTTAATGTCCCGTTTTATCTTACATAACCATTCAGAAACTCCACGATTTGGACAAAAGTCGGTGGTGCTGCATCTTCATTTATTAGCTTTGCCAATTGCATTACATTTCTTTATCTGTCACACTTCACTGTGTGCACTTTTTAAAATTGTTTTGGAAATTGGAGCTATAAAAAATGGTGCCAAGTGTCTTAATGGTTAGATCTTCTGCTCCGAGTCTTTAAGGTCGGAAGGTCATCGGTTTTAACCCTGACTGGGTCATAGCAAAGACTTTAAAAATGGTACGTTCCACTCCCTTGCTTGAGGTCAACATTTAAAAAGGAAACGTTTGGACAAACAACCATAGTTTGACAATCATAGCGTAGGCTTTGATGTGCGTAATGGCTTTCTCCTGCGTAGTTCATTTCGAGGGAACACACACACACACACACACACACACACACACACACACACACACACACACACACATATATGTATGTATATATGTATATGTATATGTATATATGTATATGTATATGTATATATGTATATGTATATGTATATATGTATATGTATATATGTATGTATATATGTATATATGTATATGTATATGTATGTATATGTATATGTATATATGTATATGTATATATGTATATATGTATATATGTATATATCTATATATGTATATAATTATGTATATGTATATATGTATATATGTATATATGTATATGTATATATGTACATATACATATGTATATATGTATATGTATATATGTATATGTATATATGTATATGTATATATGTATATGTATATATGACTATGTATATGTATATATGTATATATGACTATATATATATATATATATATATATATATATTGTTACAGACACGACTTTGATGTTAAAGTGGGCCGAGCGGAATGGCCGTCGTGTCCGCACAAATTACCCGACTATACTCGACGTTGACGAAGTCGCGCTACGCTGGCTCAATAAGAAAAAGAAGACACCCGGCTGGATTACAATCACACAATACGACACCAGGGGTTCAGTTCTCAAGACCTCCGGAGGAGGTTATATTAAGGCGGAAAAGGTTAGATTACAGGGGCTAGAGGTATATTACAGGAAGACAGGCACTTAGACACACTCTTATATTAACCCCGGACAGACGACAGACACACGGGACAAAATGCTGACTCACACGGGGATTGATGGCAAGGAAAGGCAGGTAGCGATGGCTCAAGGTGCACTCTTGGCTCAAGGCAGAATCGACTCGGTCCGGTCCAGAGATGCGGGGAGGTATCGTCGCGCTGGGGGTGGCGGTGGCTTCTCTCTCCAGTCTCCAAGCTGAGGCGCATCTCTCGTCACATCCGGTGCGGGGCCGCGTATATCCGGCGGGGAGTGACACGCCCTCGGCTCGTTAGCTCCGCCTCGTGGAATCGGCACGTTGCTTCTCATTGGGTGCGTGCGGGGGGGGGTTACTGGCTCCGCCCCTGACGAGGAGCTGACAGCCAGCCCCTTCGGGGTAACCCCGTGGAGCGCATGGTCTGGAGCTAATCGAGCCGGTGTGAGGACGCATCCTCCCCCGCTCCGCCGCCATCTCCTCTGTTGTTGTTGTAATTGTTGTTGTAGTTGTTGTTATTGTTGTTGTTTGGGGAAGAAGATGGGAGGAGGTATGGGAAAGGTCCTAAACTCACTACTGCTGCCATATAATCACATTCTGGTGCAACGAAGAGTCATAATTAATGGAGACGAGGCCTTAACTGACATAGAATAAGAATAACTAGGAAGATGTCCGAAAGTTGTCTACGTGTGGTGCGGTGGACCTGGGCACGACATTTAATGGGGGAATAAGGGGAAGGTCGGCTCTACTGATTGTTATTTACATGCAATGGGACTAGGGAATGGGGGATCGGGGAAAGTTGGGGAGTATTGGAGAAAATAGGGGAATATTTACAAGCGGATATGGAGGCCAAATTCCATATTCGCAACATTGCACCCTTCTCTACCCTCGGGGCGTCCCGACCCGATAAATTTTTACCTACTTTAGTGTGGCACGCAATGTAGTTCCCTCTACTATTAACTCTACCCTGAGTGCGACAGTTTTACAGATATTCACAAATGAGTAAATATGTCCCCCTGCGACGTTGCACCCTTCTCCTCACAGAAACACACCCACAGGATAACCGAATCCGGAAAGAATTCTCAAACTAAACATACAGCCGGTAGGGAGCATTATTTACAAGATTACGCTGATATCTACACTACGATCCAGGACCTGTTTTTGGAGGAACACATGCAGATGTTATGCATAGAGAGAGCGCGCTTGCCAACATCGATACACCAACCCACGAGTGCTCTGTGGCCGACGGCCTTTAATAACGTGCAGAGCACCCTTTCCCAGCATCAAAAGCACCACCCCACCACACAGTCAGCACCATCCGGTGCAGTCACCATTGTTCATTGGTATAAAAATAAATTCGACAACCCCTAACCCTGCAGGTGTCTCTTGCTCTTCTTGTGGTGCACTTGGTGGTAACTAAAAGTGGTTCACCTGTATGGCATAGGTGCCACGTTGACCCATAGGTCCATCCCCGGGTGGTGCTTGGCCGCAAACGAACTGCGGTCCATTGTGGGTGGCCACAAACATTGCGGTCCATATGGTGTATCGATCCCGGCAGCAAACAGCGAAAGTGCAGGCCCACAACTGCGCAGCCAGCACCTCTCTTTCCTCTCTCTCTACCCCAAAGCCAGATCCTCGGAGGTGGGAGACAAAAGAAGCAGACAAGTGAGTAAGGTGGTAAGGGCGCAAAAGTGCACGCAATGTAAGGTGATGCACACTGGGGGCACATGGGAACCAGGTGAGACAGGTACGTTCCTATCGTACGCCCCCCCCCCCACCAGGTAACCTACATGGCCCCTCCCTTACCCCTTACTGTATCCACAAAACACAACACTACCCATAAACATCTACTTTACAAATCAACAAACATCCCTACTGTCTTCCCCGTTCCTCCCATAAACCAAATTCGTCTTCTCTCCCTCCTAACCAATCAAATTTGCCATTTTCAACTCTCATCAAAATTTGCCATCTCCAACTCAACATCATAATTTGCCATTACCAATTCATCATCAGTCCCTCCTAGGGAGGGAGAGATGGAATCACCCCAATGTCTCATCCACGTCGTGATGCGTCTCACAAATCCACACAGCGATTCATCTCCTGCAACAAAACAAAGAAAACACAGGTGTGGAGTCATCATCATCACCACAGGTAAGTGGCTGCGTATGGTGCGACAGGTTCATCAATCCTAACTATCTCCTAAATGACTTTAACAACTTTACACTACCCGGGGTCTCTCTCCGGCCAAACCATTGGCCCTCTTACACTATGGGTTCTAAAAACCAATTCCCATTGGCCAAACTGTGGTGCTCTTCAATTTGGGGTCTCACTCCCCCGATTCATCTCCCGGTGCCCTCGCACAATTTCTGGGCTGCGGCGTGTACCTCTCCCAGTGGGTCTACCCACCTGCACACCTCCACCACTGCAGTTGCCTCCGAGCTTACCTGCTCCTTGCCCTAACCTAACTACCTGGGGAAGGCCCTCTGGCACTCTCCCCACTCGGTGCCCTCTCTGGCACTGGGCTACCCGGGTCCATCCTCCGGATCCTCGGGCCCCATCCACAACTCTACCGGCTCCCAGAGCCCACCTGCGGCCTCACCTGGCCGACATCCTCACAGTGGTGGAGTGCCCAACCAACTACACACACTAACAGGCTACACGCCCAGCCATTTCCACAACACTAATGCACCCATCCACAACACCATTCTGCAACCGCACCACAAATGCCAATATCCAACCACAATTTACCTGTACCCTCTACCTAACACTTACACTACCCGCCCCGGGTACTCGTGAAAGGGGTCCACTCTTCCCCCATCCACACCTTCGCACCACGCACACCACTCCATACCACTTACTCCAACTCTCTCCACACACCTGTACTTGCACACCTGTGCTCTCACACCTGGTGCCACCTGCACCCTTCTCTCCCCAAGCGCATTCGCGCTGATCCACACACTCACTACTCATACACTGCTCCACACACCTGTCCAGTTGCACACCTGTGCAATCACACCTGTTCAATTCTCAACCAGCATCATCTCATCTAACTACCCCTCTCTGAAACTTGCGCTTCCCAGTCGTCCCTTTAAACTATTGCGCTCCCACGTCATTATCATCCCTACTAATCTACCTGCGTCCCCACTACAGGTATCAGTCACTAACTAACCTTAACGTTACCTACTGTCATCTTCTAGATCCCTACACACAATATCCTAACCCACCCGGGCTAGTTTTCACTGCCATACACCCCATAAGCTATTGTGCATTTGCCCCCATGGGAAGGATGGTGGATTTGCCATCCCACCACATCGGGGGTCTTTCACTATCAATTTGGCTCGTCCAAATCCAACAATCAAAAATTTTCCATTTAGTGCCAATTCTATTCACTTTTCTAAATTTTGTATCAAATCACTACTATCACTATCACCATCACCCGTCTACTTATTAGGTACTCTCGGTGCGCCAATTCACATCTACAGCCCGGCTTCGTAAAGCCAAGCAATGGATACTGGTTGTTTTGTGCCGGCGGCTGGATGCGTCCGGCATTCGGGGCAGGGACGGGGGCTTACCCGGGCCGAGATCCCACGCACCACCTCGGCGTGGAGCCATCCAATGTCCCGATCTCGACCTGCCGGCACGTCTCAACAAAACGTGGTCGCCATGACGACCCTTCCTATCCAGCCGCCCGCTCCGCCTAGTGGAGCACGGACGCGGCCGTTCAAAGCGAGGCCCGGCACGGATCGCGCACGGCGGTCCTTTTGAACCCGCCGTGGCTCGGATCCCCGCTGGTTCTCGCGGCACGCGAAGCCCGGCACGCACCGAGGGCCCGATTCGGCTATAAGTCGCTCTACACTCTACCCCGTGTAACGTCGATGCTTCACCTGGACGCTTACACCCCGCAGCCCGTTCCTTGCTCACACATCCAGCCGTTTCCATGCTCCTCGTGCCGTTCCTTACACACCCAGGCACACCCATTCCACTCACAGCCTTGGTCACACACCTGACCACCGAACACTTTGGCACACATTCGTTGCTCGCACACCTCACCAATACACCGCTTCGCACCCCCTCCTCGGTCACCTCCTCTGTGACAATCACAGGTGTGCCCTCATTCGCACACCCAACCACGTGCCTCACCACCAACTCCAGCGTGCATTCCCACTCACGCTCTACCATTCCAGGTGTGCATCCTTCCATCCCAGGTGTACATCCTCGCTCACCTGTCACAACTAACTCACGCTCCATGTCACTCTCACTACTTTCACCTCCATTCCTGACAGCGCACTCACCCTTACTCTTGACAGCGCACTCTTTCCCCATGCACCTGTCCGTCACACACCTTTCTCGCGCACACTCTCCCGTCACACCCTCTGTAACACTCACCACAGCTGTGCATTCTTCCTTGCCTTTGACAGCGCACTCTTTCCCCATGCACCTGTCCGTCACACACCTTCCTCGCGCACACTCTCCCGTCACACCCTCTGTAACACTCACCACAGGTGTGCATTCTTCCTTGCCTTTGACAGCGCACTCTTTCCCCATGCACCTGTCCGTCACACACCTTACTCGCGCACACTCTCCCGTCACACCCTCTGTAACACTCACCACAGGTGTGCATTCTTCCTTGCCTTTGACAGCGCACTCTTTCCCCATGCACCTGTCCGTCACACACCTTCCTCGCGCACACTCTCCCGTCACATCCTCTGTAACACTCACCACACCGCGCTCCCATGTGCTCCCTTGCACACGCGCTACGACCGACTCACTCTCGCCAGCACCCTCACTACTCCTTGGTACACACTTTTTCCTCACACACCCCAGAGTCGGACTTTCTTGCACACCTCCATTTTCGCACACCAGACCTGTCGCACACTTCACCAATGGCCTCTCACGAACACCCGGGTCCATCTCGACCCCCAAGCCTCTTAAATCACCTGGCGCATCATACGCACGACCATATTGGTCACCACTTACACCGGGTCCTCTTCCTCTTCGCTTCTCCTCCATCACCTGCGAATCCCTCATCCGGTTAACGAGCACATCACGATCCAAACACAGACTTTGGACCAATTCTTTTATCTCCTCTTTTATCTCTTTCTTATCCCCTCTCCGTCGCTTCTTAATTTCGCTCATCCCTTCTTCCACTTCTTCTAATTTCTGCTTCACCTCTTTTATTCCCCGGTACGTATCCTCAAGCTCATCCTCTAAGGCTACCTTGACCGTTTCCAGGTGCGTCCTCACCTGCCGGTCCTTCGTCTCCATTACCTCTATCACCTCGTCCAACCTCGTTGTCAGTCCCTCACGTACCATCTGACATTCCCTCTTTGTCGCTATTAAGTCGTTTTTTATGTCGTTTTGTGTCGCTTTCAACCCTCCTAATACCGCAGTGTTCCTTTGAACCTGCTCCGTTAGTCCTTTTTGTCCCTCCGTCAGCTGTTCCACCTCCTGCGTCAGGTCCTCTATGCCCCCTTGTAACTTTACAGTCCCCTTTCTCACCTCCTTTTCCATGTGCTCCTCACAGTGCCTCACCTCCTCGCGCACTCCTCCGACCTCCTCACTCACTCCTCTTCTGATCTCCTCTCCCATCACTTGCATCTCCTGCCCAGATGCCACCCTCATCTGCTCCATTTCCTCCCTGTGAGCATCCAGTTTGGTTTCTACCCCCATTCTGACCCCCTCTATCTGCTGCTCCATTTGTTTAACTTCCCTTTTCGCTTGGTCCCTCATGTCCCTCAATTTGCCTTCCATACTGTTTTCTAACCCTATTAACCCATTTCTCACCTCTTTTATCCCGTTGTCTAACCCCTCAAAATTATTGTCTAACTTCCCAAATTTCTTGTCTAATCCCTTAAAATTATTGTCTAACTTCCCAATTTTCTTGTCTAACTCCTCAAAATTATTGTCTAACTTCCCAATTTTCTTGTCTAACTCCTCAAAATTATTGTCTAACTTCTCACCGGTACCCCTCATTTGGCCCTCTAATCGCCCACTATCAACCCTCATTTGCTCACCCAATCGCTCAATCTGGCTTCCCATACTCATCTGTACAGCTGCCTGTAGCTGCGCAATGAGGGCCTGCATGTCAATCGGCTGCATGTTAAAGCCCGCTGATACAGCCGGCTCGGCTACCGCACGCTCGTGCGAGGCGCCTTTTTGCGCGCCCGCTACTTCGTGCGTGACGGCGCTATTTTGCGAACCTGCCGCCCTCACTGCTTCGCTCTCCTCTTGTCCCTCAATTTGGTCCTGGATCGACCCTACCTCACTCTCCTTTACCGGACCCCAGCCGTCTTGATCCGCCATAGCGCGACTTGCAAAATTCGAGTTTCGTAAAACAAAACAAATTTCGGCCGCTCCAAATTTTGACCAAATTTTTTTTTTCCTCTATTCGTTTTTTTTTTTTCAAAATTTGGTCGGGCCTCGAATCCCACTCCTGACACCAATTGTTACAGACACGACTTTGATGTTAAAGTGGGCCGAGCGGAATGGCCGTCGTGTCCGCACAATTTACCCGACTATACTCGACGTTGACGAAGTCGCGCTACGCTGGCTCAATAAGAAAAAGAAGACACCCGGCTGGATTACAATCACACAATACGACACCAGGGGTTCAGTTCTCAAGACCTCCGGAGGAGGTTATATTAAGGCGGAAAAGGTTAGATTACAGGGGCTAGAGGTATATTACAGGAAGACAGGCACTTAGACACACTCTTATATTAACCCCGGACAGACGACAGACACACGGGACAAAATGCTGACTCACACGGGGATTGATGGCAAGGAAAGGCAGGTAGCGATGGCTCAAGGTGCACTCTTGGCTCAAGGCAGAATCGACTCGGTCCGGTCCAGAGATGCGGGGAGGTATCGTCGCGCTGGGGGTGGCGGTGGCTTCTCTCTCCAGTCTCCAAGCTGAGGCGCATCTCTCGTCACATCCGGCGCGGGGCCGCGTATATCCGGCGGGGAGTGACACGCCCTCGGCTCGTTAGCTCCGCCTCGTGGAATCGGCACGTTGCTTCTCATTGGGTGCGTGCGGGGGGGGTTACTGGCTCCGCCCCTGACGAGGAGCTGACAGCCAGCCCCTTCGGGGTAACCCCGTGGAGCGCATGGTCTGGAGCTAATCGAGCCGGTGTGAGGACGCATCCTCCCCCGCTCCGCCGCCATCTCCTCTGTTGTTGTTGTAATTGTTGTTGTAGTTGTTGTTATTGTTGTTGTTTGGGGAAGAAGATGGGAGGAGGTATGGGAAAGGTCCTAAACTCACTACTGCTGCCATATAATCACATTCTGGTGCAACGAAGAGTCATAATTAATGGAGACGAGGCCTTAACTGACATAGAATAAGAATAACTAGGAAGATGTCCGAAAGTTGTCTACGTGTGGTGCGGTGGACCTGGGCACGACATTTAATGGGGGAATAAGGGGAAGGTCGGCTCTACTGATTGTTATTTACATGCAATGGGACTAGGGAATGGGGGATCGGGGAAAGTTGGGGAGTATTGGAGAAAATAGGGGAATATTTACAAGCGGATATGGAGGCCAAATTCCATATTCGCAACAATATATATTGTTGCGGATATGGCATTTGGCCTCCATATCCGCTT
This sequence comes from Myxine glutinosa, assembly GCF_964187855.1. NCBI lineage: Eukaryota > Metazoa > Chordata > Myxini > Myxiniformes > Myxinidae > Myxine > Myxine glutinosa. Next base: position 62,760,670 of record NC_136274.1, on the reverse strand, counting down.
GTAAATATTCCCCTATTTCCCCAATACTCCCCAACTATCCCCAATCCCCCATTCCCTAGTCCCATTGTCTGTAAACAACACTCTGTAGAACCGACCTTCCCCTTCTTCCCCCATTAAATGTCGTGCCCAGGTCCACCGCATCTCACGTAGACAACTTTCGGACCTCTTGCTAGTTATTCTTAGTCTATGTCAGTTAAGGACTCGTTTCCATTAATTCTGACTCTTCGTTGCACCAGAATGTGATTGTATGGCACCAGTAGTGAGTTTAGGACCTCCCCATACCTCCTCCCATCTTCCCCATGCAACAACAACAACAACAACTACAACAACAACTACAACAACAACTACAACAGCAGAGGGGGGCGGCGCGGCACGGGGAGTGTGCGTCCTCACTCCGGCTTGGTTAGCCGCCATTGCCATGTGCGCCCACGGGGTTACCACGAAGGGGCTGGCTGTCAGCTCCTCGTCAAGGGCGGAGCCGGTAACCCCCCGCACCCAATAAGAAGGGCGGACCGATTCCATCTGGGGCGGAGCTAACTAGCCGAGGGCGTGTCACTCCCCGCCGGATATGCGCCGCCACTTACCGGATGTGAGATCAGATGCGCCCCCAGCTTGGAAAGACAAGTCGCGACCTCCGAGCGCTGAGCGACCTCCCCGCAGCTTTGGACCGGACCGGGTCGATTCTGTCCCTGAGCCAAGAGTGCACCTTGAGCCATCGACTACCCGCTTTCCTTGCCATCAATCCCCGTGTGAGTCAGTTTTGTCCTGTTTATCTGTCGTCTGTCGGAGCTACTATAAGACCGTAATTAAGTGCCTATCTTACTATGCTGTACCTCTCATCCCTGTAATCTAAACGTTCCGAACTAATATAACCTCCTCCGGAGGTCTTGAGAACCGTACCCCTGGTGTCGTGTCATTTTAAACCCAGCCGTTGTGTCCTTTCCTCAATTGATTTAGCGTAGCGCGACTCGGCCAAGGTTCGAGTATAATCGGGTAACTTGTGCGAACACGGCGGCCATTCCGCTCGGCCCACCATAACATCAAAGTCGTGTCTGTAACAATATATATATATATATATATGTATATATATATATATATATATATATATATATATATATATATATATATATATATATATATATATATATATATATATATATATATACATATATATATATATATGTGTGTATAGTTATATATGTATATAGTTAAATATGTATATAGTTATATATGTATATAGTTATATATGTATATAGTTATATATATATATAAACAAACAGTACTGTGCAAAGGTTTTGGTTATTTTCCCTTTTGTTGTAATATACCCCATTAAACATTTGTGGGGACTTAGAAGTGTGCAATATATGTAGATAATAATCCAAATTTCTGTGAAATTCTATTTAATATCATTGCTACCTTTAACAAAGTTAGTTTCCTCTTTATTTAAAATCCTAATCGTAAGTAATCGAGTAAGCTCAACAGGAAATGAAGGATGTATCTCTCAAGTCCTTTTTTGTACAATCGCTAATGTTTGGATGTCCATGATTGAGTGCCTGACTTTAAACAAAAAAAAACACTTTTTAAAGACAAATGACAATTAACCAGACTCGGCAGCATGAACATTGGAGTATCATTGGTGTCATGGATATAGCGTCCGCTCTGAATCTGGGAGGTTGACCGTTCGAACGCCAGCCAAATCATACCAAAGAATTTTAAAGTCTCACACTCCTTACAAATCTCACACCCTCACCTTGTCTCTCCAGAAAGACCGACAGGACAACCCTTCTATCTACTTTTTCAACAATCCTCTCCAAGAAGTTCTGTCACTGAAGCCTTTGGGTCTCACTATCTGCCATGATCTTTCCTGGGAAAACCACATTTCCAAGCTGGCCTCCAAAGCCATTTGCTGACTTGGCATTCTCCATCGTGTGAATGTGAAGTCCTTCCTTCGCACACCTGAGCTCCTCATCATATACGAGGCTTTCATCCGCAGCTCAATGGAATACTGTTCCCCCCCTCTGGGCCGGTGCTCTTGCCTCACACCTAGCTCGTCTTCACGCTGTAGAAACCAAAGCTTTCAGAATCATTGGAATCTCCCACGATGAAGCTACCTCCGAGGGCCTTTCACTCACTCACCGCAGGCAGGTTGGTGGTCTTTCTGTCTTCCACCGACTCCTCTCCGGCCTTGCCCCTCCAGCCCTGTCTGGGCTCTGTCCCCCAAATATTCCTACAGGTCGCACAAGATCTGTCAGCAACCCTCTTATGGTGAAACTGCCAAAATGAAGACTCTCTGCTCACCTTCACTCCTTCATTCCTCTTTTCTCCCACCTCTGGAACAAACTCCCTCACTCCCTTCAATCCCACTCCACCCTCCCGGTCTTTAAAACAGCTGTTCACCACCATCTCTTATCTTCCCCCATCCAAAACCATGATATTTTCTACTCCCTTTAATCCACCTCCTTCAAATTCCCTCTTATATTTCCTGAAATCCCATGTGGTGTCCATCTTGTTTATACCGTGTACCATACCCCAGCCCTCTCTCTTCCACAGATCTCCCGATGTCCCTGTTCTCTACTGTTGTTGTGCTTCCCTCTGTCTCCCCTCTTGCTTCCCGCTGCATTTATTATATGTTACATGTGTTAGCTCTTATATGTGCCTTGACTAAGTATCGAAAAAAGAAAATGGTACATGCTGCTTCCTTGTTTGACACACATCATTTAAAAAGGATAGAGCACAAACAAACAGCCATAGGTTGGCAACCGTTGCACAGGCTTCATGGTCGGAATGGTTTCCTCCTGCATTGGAAATTGTGATGAAGAGGATAAGTGAGTGAAGTGACGATTATTCTGAAAACAGCTCGGCACCATCAAAATGAGGTAAAAAGTCCCTTTGCAGATTTTTAAAGGCGTCATCGGAGTATAAAATTGAAATTGTTGAGCAATACTGTACAGTGAGGGCCACTACCTGGATGTGTCTGCAAAATGAGTGGGAGGTGGAGAGGGGGGTGGAGGAGGGGGACAGTGGAGCAACATTTCATCCAACGCTTCGTCTAACGACCTTGCCGTACATCAATGCTGCCTTGCCCGACGAATCTTCCTGCAGCAGAACGTGCCTGACACGTGCATTCGTCGCAATTAAGTGGCTGCGTTTTCATGCATTATTAAGCCTGTTTTTCCTCCCACATCCATCGCAGGGCTGCAGTACTGGCGGTACACACGGCAGCACCAGGCCTCGCCCTGCGATTCCTTAGACCAGTGCGCCTAGCCCAACAGTGTCACTCCATTTGTCTGCACAAACTATGTTACTTGCTCGTACTAACTCATAAAATCGTCGGTGAAAAGTACATCCAACTTTTGAGAAGTAGTTATGTGGCTGTTGTTGGACATGTCAGTGCAAATATGGTTTCCATGTCCGTGAAACGGTGTCCGTCCGGTGTTGGAGATGATAGTTACCAGGTTATTGTCGGTAAGGGTGTTAGGTCCCTGGCCCTTTTATGTATCCACACCCTTCCAAAAACCCTGTATACTTTGCACATTCCTGGGTTGTCACTTATCGCCTCCTTTAAGTCTCCCATGCCACAATGGAGGAGGGCCTGTGTATAATGTTATTAGTAGAGGAAGCAGGGACCAAAGGAAGTTCCGTGTAATGTAACATTACCCGAAGTTCTTAACAACCCCCCTCCCCCAGCCCAAGTCCTTAAAACTCCTCCTCCTAACAAATACCAAGTTCTCAACCCTCCCCCCCCCCACCCCCCCACTCACCCACCTAACCCCAAGTACTCTACGCCCCCTCCCACCAAACACCAAGTTCTCAACCCCCTCACCTGCCCACCTAACCCCAAGTCCTCAACTCCCCCTCCTACCAAACACCAAGTTCTCAACAGTTCCCAAGTACTCTCCCAACTCTCTGTCCTCCCCACCCCCTTTCTCAATGTGACCCAAGGAGCTTCGGTGCACCATTTCATTATTTTTTATGGTCCACGTGAAACATCGAAATTTTTCATCCACTGGCATTTCAATTCAAAAAGGGTGAATCAGATCCTTTTCACATTAACATTAAACATGTGAATTTAATTAGGCACAAATGATGGTCGACAACGACAGGAGCACGAAGATGAATGCTTGAACGATTAAAACATTCCCACATTGTCCCTGCTCCTGTTCGTTAGGAACAAGATGTTAAAAGTAAATAACGACGGAACGTTAAATTCACGATCGTTTCCCGATCTCTTCCTCCTGTTAACAACAATCCTGTTCTGTTCCTTAAGAACAACGGTAAAAGTAAATAAAAACACATTTCAATTCGAAAATCTCGCGAGATTCCATCATCCCGCGATTCTTCAGTAAAAATAGTGGTGGAGCAAGGTACACGACCCAGCTATAAAGTCCCATCCTGGTGTTTCGAAGGCAGGGCGATGCATCAGTGTGTTAAGCCGGCTGTCCCTTCTGCTGGTGTTAGTTAGTAAACATTAAAGAGCCAAAGGGTATCCAGCGGGCAATTACAAATGTGGACAAGTTACAAATGAGTACCACTGGGAAGGCAATGACAAACCACCCAGTGCAATCCTTGCTTTGGGATCACTGAAGCTCCCTTTTCAGCAGAGCGTCGGAAAGAAGAAAGTAGTTTATTGACTCTTTTCACATGAATTTGTATCCAAACATATGACGCAATATCTTCACGGCCACGTGCAACTCCGGCTTATGCAATTGCTTTTTCTTTGAAAAAAAATCTTAAACAGTAAATCCAAGAGTGTGACCATTTTTGCATGAATTAAGGTGTTTTATGTGGAATGATTCCTTCCGACATCGTCTTTACCTTTTTAACTTTCTCACAGCGGAAATGTGTTTTGACTACCGTTAATGTCGCAGGCCTTCCTTGCCTTTAAGGCTTCCAACTGGTGATGATTTTTAAAAATTAACATTTATTTCTGCTGAAGTGAGAGCTTAAGCCTGATGAAGGATTGTTGTAAGGTTTTACAATCCCATATGATTGTAGCGTTTTTGGGAGATGACGTCCAACACTGACCTATCCAGGTATATTTATTATGCACTGTCCATGAGGTTTGATCTAATGGGACATCAGATCAGATTATTTAGTCATAAAGTTTTTCCCCAAACATGTAAAAATGGCACAACGACAGCAAATCTCAGCATAGACGTTAGTCCTACTCCAGGTAGTTCTCAGCCATACATTCTCCGCAGCCTTGGGTGAGTCTCCCAGCTGATACCATGGCAAGATGGATTGTGTTATTGGCTCTGAAATATTTTGAAGAGCAAATATATATATATGTATATATATATAGATATATATATATAGATATATATATATATATATATATATATATATATATATATATATATATATATATATATATATATCACATCACATACTAAAATACGCCATTTGGTGTCTGTCTGTCTGATGAATTTGTAACCCTAATAAATTCCGTCGTTACTTATCCAATCTCAACCAAACTTGACAGGAGGACGAAGGGTAACACAATGAAGGTTTTAGTGCAATAATTCCACGCCCCCTCCCCAAGGGGGGTTTCTCCCCCGAGCGGGTTTTCCCCGCCATTGCTGTCAATGGGTTGCGTGTTGAGGTGTATAGCTGTATTAAGTTAGCTTTATCGTGGCGTTTTTCCAAAGACGTTTTGAAGAACAAAATTAATGATAATCGCATATTATGAATGTTATTACAAAACAATACTAGTACCGACTGCAAAGCCGCAATGAGCCGGCGAAGCCAAAGCCTCTTGCCACTATTTTACCCATCACTATGACATCAGTAGGTTAGGTAGTTGGTAGTAGGTAGGTGTAGACTGTAGTCGGTACCATACCTGGTAAGACTTGGTAAAAGAGAAGAGCAGGCAGTCCTCCCCAATACCTGCATACAATAAATGTCACAAGAAGCTTAAGGAAGTAACTATACGATGTGCTAGCTTAAGGCCTATTTTAAGAAATTTTAACTGGGCTTAACATACGTTTTCACAGTATGTGTGTAGTCTTCCAACTTCAGTCGCTTTCAGGGCTGGTTCTCTCCGGGCACTGCGGCTTCCTCCACCAGAAGAAGTTAGCTTGCAGTGATTAATTTGGTGAATTCCATCTCAACTTCGGATATTTCCGGCCGTGAAAAACTATCCGTATTTCTAAACTAAATATGTAAACCGCTTATACCGTATTTCTGGCCGTGAAAAACTATCCCATACGGCCGCGAGATTTCTAAAAAATAATTCTTCGTCAATGTTAGAATATTTGATGCCGCTTTCACCCTCCGAAACGCGTAATAAGCTTCAAAAAAATATTTTTTCAAATGCTCGAATCTCATTGGTTCTGGTGTTTGGTGACGATTTTCGTTGAAGATAACGAGGTTGGTCTTAACGTATTTTAATTACTAATTAGAGGTTCATTAGATTGTGAATCAAAGAACGACGGGTGAAACAAACTCCTATTGAACTCTTTCGCAATTGTTTTATGCAAACTTCCGCATCCGGTCGATGGCGGCCACCATTGCGTGATTTCATTTTAGAAATATTTTTGCAAATGCTCGACTCTCATTGGGTCCGGTGTTTGGTGACGCGTTTCGTTGAAGATAACCAGGCCCGTGCGGGCCGATGTTGGTCTTAAAGTATTTTAATAATACATTGGAGGTGCATAAGATTGTGAATCAAACAAATAGCCGGCGAAGCCGGTGTTGTCAATGAACGCGTACGTATTATGTTGAAAACCTGATTATGCCTTGGCTCGAGAATTCCGAAGCGCAATGGAGGCCGCCATCTTGCGGATGCAGAAGTATGCATAACAAATTGAAAACGTTCAATCGGAGTTTCTTTCACCCGTCTTTGTTTGATTCACAATCGAATGCACCTCTAATTTGTAATTAAAATACGTTAAGACCAACCTCGTTATCTTCAACGAAAATCGTCACCAAACACCGGAACCAATGAGATTCAAGCATTTGAAAAATATTTTTTTAAAGCTTATTACGCGTTTCGGAGGGTGAAAATGGCGTCAAATATTCTAAAATTGACGAATAATTATTTTTTAGATATCTCGTGGCCGTCGGGGATAGTTTTTCACGGCCGGAAATATCCGAAGTTGAGACGGAATTCACCGAATTAATCAAGAAGTAAATTTTATCAATTTTTATCTCATCCAGAATGCAAATGGTACCTACTACACCTACTACACCTACTACACCTACTACACCTACTACACCTACTACACCTTCTACACTGACTGTACCTACTACACCTACTACACCTACTACACTGACTGTACCTACTACACCTACTACACCTACTACACCTACTACACCTACTACACCTACTACACTGACGGTACCTACTACACCTACCTACTACCAACTACCTAACCTACTGATGCCATAGTGATGGGTAAAATAGTGGCAAGAGGCTTTGGCTTCGCCGGCTCATTCCGGCTTTGCAGTCGGGTACTAGTACTAATAATGTCCCACTTCCCCAAAGCGTTTTTCCTGCGGTGATAACGTGAACAAATAGCTTATAGTTATAATGGCGTTTCTGTGGGAGCAACGGCTTCCACAGGAAGTAAAAAATATTATAAACCACAAACACGTTTGATTACCTTTTTAAACAGTCGCTAATGCTCTTTATAACACTAAATAAATAAATTTTGAGGAATCCTGACAACCGATTTACTTACAGAACTGAGCGAAGATCTACGGTACTCTATAGGGGAAGGCGGGGCAAGTTGAGCATAGGGGTAAGTTGAGCCACCACCTCCCAGCCAGTTATGAATGAGTCAGACTTTGTGGTGGCGCCATCTATAGATGCCCCATTGCATAACTCCAAATTCTGTCATATTGTTTTCTAAATTGAAACAGAAACCAGTGTTGCAGAGGGAAAAATCCAATTTTCAGCCATAAAAGTAAAAAGGTGTAAAACAGGTAAGTTCACGTTTCTTCCATATGCAGCATAGATATAATATGGATATCAGATGACAATTGTTAGTCCAGGTATGTGTCTCCATTCTTGTCATAGACTTTAATACGATGGATGCATAGAATATGTGTGTATGTGGAGACATCTCAGAAAGTTCAGACTGGGGTAAGTTGAGCCAGACCCTACGGGGCAAATCGAGCCATGGCTCAACTTGCCCCGTAGGGTCTGGCTCAACTTGCCAACTCATGTTGGTGGAGATAATAATAATTAGCATTTATAATGCGCTTTTCCCCAAAGGCTCAAAGCGCTTACAGAATACCATATTATTACCCCGGTGATTGGATACATTGCGAGCCTGCACCACACTGGGTGTACCATCTCCACTCCCCGGGGAGCATTCCTTGCCGTGCCGCCATTTCAAGCGCTCCGAGCAAAGCTCGGGCAAATGTGCTGGCAAATCAAGATTTGTGCATTACATTGCTCGGGTTGATGTACTGAATGGAGAGGAATTTCAGTTTGAAGGTGTCTTCCTGCAGAAGGTTGCTGGAAAAGTTGTATCTGACAACCCTGTGTTTGTTCCAAACCCAAAGGATGAAGCAGGATTTGAACTGGAAGACATCGTGCGGAAGCTGCCACAGCCTAAGTGCGTTGGCAGTTCTGCCCGTTGTTCTGGACAGCTTGTGTTCAATTGTGACTTGTCAGTTTGGCAGCTTAATTGACTTGATTTCTGACATGTTTTAGTTTTAGTTCCAGATCCAAATGATGAAGCTGGCATTGATGAGCAAGATATTGTGCCTTAATTGCCACAGTCTGACTGTTGGCCTTTCTGGGTGTATTTGGGACACTTTTGTTTTATTGTGACTTAAAACTGTGGCAGCTGTTTTCAACTCAATCCAGCTGCCACATTGAATTATAACCATGAACACAAGGTACATGTAAATATTTCGTTCAGTGTTGTAACAAGTACATTAAATATTTTTCAGGCAGACCAATTTTTGTACTTCAGTTATCTTTATTTGGGCAATGATCAACTATTTGGGATACTTTTTGTTTAATTGTGACTTGAAACTGTGACAGGTGGATTGAGTTGACTTTTCTTACCACAGTTGACAATCTTGTTTTTCTATGAGAGTGACTCAATTTGTTCGTAACTGATTAGTGATGACTATAACCATGAACACAAGGTAATCATTTCGTTCAGTGTTGTAGAACTTTACAACATTAAATATTTTTCTGGCAAAACAATGGTTTTCTACTTTAGTTATCTTTATTTGGGGCAATGATCAACTTACCCCTATGTGGTACAACTTACCCCAAAGGTTGGATCAACTTACCCCTCAGGCGGGGCAAGTTGAGCCATTTGGCCTCCGTTTTTTCAAAGGTCACAGTGACTTTCAGTGTGGGGATAGAAAGTAAGAACTAGCTACAAAATGTTTCCCAAGGATTAAATTAGAAGGCAAGATACTCATTTGTGCAAGATCATCAGTAAGTTCAGTCCTAACATTCCAAGAACAAAAACTGGCTCAACTTGCCCCGCCTTCCCCTATAACCCACAAATGTTGGGTTAATAACATGACCCTTTCTTCCACTACCGTGGCATTTTTCATAGCGAACTTTTGAAACTCGCTCCTGCTGTTTCATACGAAACTGAAAGGGAGGAAGACCGGGTGGTGCTCATTTACCAAGCAGCTAGCTAGCGCTTGCCAAGCCAGCCGTTCCTTATGGGTTTTGAAAGGGGTGCTTGCTCGAATGCTTAAACCACTTGGCGATCTCACCACAAGAAACTTGGTAAATGAACACACACCCAATGTTCTTGAGACCCGACCATAGATCGACTGTAATCTATCTACCCCAAAGAGGAATGACCCGTCCTGCCGCTCCTGTAGTGTGCGGGTGTACTCGTATTTGAAATTGTTCAAAAATAAATTCTAAAAATTAATTATTTAAAAAAATGTTTTACATGGTGTAAACAAATCATCGCAAAGCAATGATATGACCAGTACTACCAAGAAAGCCATTTAGAGAAAAGTGTCAACATGTTTCAGTCACGTGACAACACTCCTGCACACTTCAAGTCGAGAGAGAATAGAGAACAGTATTAGAAATACTAAGAACAGCTGGGCCTCAATTGTACGAAGTATAAAGCAGCCACGAACCCCAGAGTGGGATTCAAAAATAAATAAATAAATAAAGGCACAGATGGAGACAATCCTCTCGCAGATCCATCATTAGAAGATGAGGGGATTCTTATGTTCTTATGTTCTTGAAAAAGGAAACTCCTCTCGAATAAAACACCTCCAGCCTTAAACATGCATACCTCCTCAAACACATTAGCCTTAAACACAAGTCCTAACTAGAAATGCACTCGGTAGAGAACATACCTCCGCTAGGCTGAATAGTTTACGTTTTGTATCCCACTGATAGGCCACATCTGGATTCGGACCTGAACCAAAATCTAATCGGTTTGTTCTTGTCACCTAACCAAGTCGTCCACCAAGTTTTGTCATAATCTGTCCATAACTTTTTGAGATATCCTATTTACAGACAAACAGACTGGGGTGAAAACATAACCTTCATCTACCTTCGATGGGGTCGGTAATATCGGATGATAACCCGATACCTTCCGACTTGCGACATCCATTCAAAATAAAAATACGGTAATTATTTCCTTCTTAAGGTTTTTGGCTCTTCCTCTATCGATAACTACCACTCCCGACAGATCATTCCACACATTTAAGGTAAATGCCCAGAATGAAAAATTGCTCCACGATTCTTTATTCTATTTTATTCCTGCTATCCCCTTTTTCTCGTTCATTTTGTGCCCCTGGCTCTGTCACTTTTTTCTTTAACCGATGTGAATAATATCCCAAGTCCTTTTTTTCCCCTCTAAACTTACTCGGGGATTTTAAGCATTTCAAAACACAAGGGCACCTTATATATTCTTCTACATTCGAACACAGACATCAACACTTCATCAAACCTTTCTTCGGTATCATTTTTTTACCATAGTGGATCAGGCTCGTGAAGGGGGTTTCATATTTCATATACAACAGGGGCTTGCATATGACAATATGACATATATATGATAATTAAAGGACATGGATTGAATCTGATGCTTCACCGTAGATTTAATCTATGACCAGACGGCTCAGAATCAAGCGTGCTTTCACCAAAATATTCTACTAGTCAGGGATTTCAAGAAGTCTTGGCTTATGGACGAGTTAGGTAACAGTGGGAAGAGTACAACGCATTGGCAGTGGGACGACACATGGACACGACGAGGAGAGAAATCAACAGGAGGAGAGATAGCAACCTGCAAATTGATGGGCAGGGTTAATGAGGATATGAAATATCACAGATAGCGATGGAAGATGATCTGAGGTGGGGATGTACTGCCAGGTTGGAGTCCAGCGGGGAAGAGTGGGATTCAACAGAATGAGAATGGAGGTTCCATAAGCGGAGTAAGAAAGGATCAAAGGAGCAGTGATCCTCGATTTTGGAGGTTTCATAAGGAGATGTTTGCTAGAGTAACGTTTACCATTGGGAGGTGATATGGACAATCTTAAGGATGAAAGAGCCTAAGGAGACAGATTTGAAGCGAGGCAGTCGAAAACAGATGCCAGCACCTGCCTACTTTGAGAGAACAGCAGGCCATATGCTTTTGCTTCTTTGTGTAAGATGGCACAACATCTAACAGAACACAGATGTGAAGCTGGGGTACTATCCCAAATGTGGGAGAGCAATATTTCATATATATACATATATATATATATAACCTGAAATGGTACAAAGGTAAGCAGTAAACTGCTCGAGGTTAAAAAAAAGAAAGTTTAGGTTAGCAAAGACAGGAAAGGATTGTAAATTGCACAGTTATATTGAAAAAATAATGGCCTTCTTCAGGGAACAAGTAATGGGTTAACAGCTTACAGCTGTTCTACAGCAATGTAAGTAAATTAACCCTTGAAAGTTAATGCAAACAATTCCTACAGGTGTCCCAACCTCTGCTGATTACTTGATTACAAACCCCCTGTCTGTATAAAAGCAGTATTGGACAGACTGTTATTACACCCACTGAAGCATTATTTGGACAATATTGCACTGCAGGAAGTAGTATATTGCTATCATAATGGCGAGAAAAAGGCAATTAACAAAGGAAGACAGACAGACCATTATAACCCTTAAAAGTGTGGGTCTTTCCTGAAGAAAAATTGCAAAGAAAGCCAAGATGTCAGTGAGTACAGTTTTCTACACCATCAAAAGGCACTTGGAAACTAGAGGAAACTCTGACAGGAAGAGGTCTGGCAGACCCAAAGCCACAACAGAATCAGAAGACAAGTTTCTGAGAGTCAACAGCTTGCGTGATAGGCGGCTCACAGGACAACAGCTTCAAGCACAGCCTAACACTGGTCGAAGTAAGCAAGTCTCAGTTTCAACTGTGACGAGACTTCGAGCTGCAGGTTTGATAGGTCGAGTGGCAGAAAAAGAGACATGCCTGGGCCACGAAGCACCGCCAGTGGACTACTGAAGACTGGAAGAAGGTCTTATGGACCGATGGATCAAAATTTGAAATCTTTGTTTCATCACACAGGGTTTTTGTACGCCGTCGAGTAGGCGGAAGGATGGTTCCTCAGTGTGTGACACCAACTGTCAAACATGGAGGAGGAAGCGTGATGGTCTGGGGCTCTTTTGCTGGATCCAGAATCGGCGACTTGCACAGAGTGACTGGCACCCTGAACCAAAAGGGCTACCACAGCATTTTTGCAGCGCCATGCAATACCCTCTGGTATACGCCTAGTTGGTCAGGGGTTGATCCTGCAGCAGGGAAAATGACCCTAAACACACCTCCAGGCATTGAAAAAACTACCTTCGAGGAAAAGAACAAGACGGTAGGCTTCAAATCATGGAATGGCCAGCACAGTCTCCAGACTTAAACCCCATCGAGCTGGTTTGGAATGAACTGGACAGAAGGGTGAAAGTGAAGCAACCTACAAGTACAACACATTTGTGGCAACTTCTGCAACAGTGTTGGGAAGAACTTCCCGAACAATATTTGATTTCCATTGTAGAAAGAATGCCACGAGTGTGTTCGGCGGTTATATCTGCAAAAGGTGGCTACTTTGCTGAGTCAAAAATTTAAATTAAATTTTGTTAAACAAAATGATACTATGATTTCTTTTTTATCTCCAATTGTTTATTTGTTCTATGCTTAATTTCAGAGTACATCAAGACATTAAACTGCATAAATTTAAATAAAAACTCTAAAAATTGAGGTGTTCCAAAACTTTTGACCGGTCGTGTATATATTTATATATACATACAGTCACGTGAAAAAGTAAGTACACCCCGTGTAAAGTTTTGACTTTTTCAACATATTTCAACATACATCTGTTTGATCTTCATTTCAACAATATTGATAGATAAAGGTGATATAATATAACAAATATCATGAAACATTTACATTTTGTAGTCCATTGTATAATTTAAATAAACATAAATGCAAATTTCGCATGTGGAAAAAGTAAGTACACCCCTACATTTATCACTACTTCAAATACCTAAAATTAGAATCAGGTGCACCAGCTCAGGTGCAAATGATTAGAACATCATTAGAGAGGATTTTGGAGGAACCTGTCTTATTTAAAGCTCAGACATTTAGTTTGGTTTGCTCTTCGTTGTTGAAGTGTGCGGCGTCACCATGCCAAGATCAAAAGAGCTCTCTGAGGCCTTCGGAAAGAAGGTTATAGATGCTGACAAGTCTGGGAAGGGATTTAAAAAGATCTCCAAACAATTTGAAATCAATCATTCGACTGTGCGGAAGATCATCTACAAGTGGAGAAGATTCCAAACAACTCCCAACTTGTTCAGGCCAGCCCGCCCCAGCAACTTCAGCCCGAGAGCAGACCGCAAGATGCTGAAAGAAGTCTCTAAGAACCGCAGAATGTCATCATGGGACCTACAGGTAGCTCTTGCCACTGTTGATGTCAAAGTGCACGAGTCTACCATGAGAAAGAGGCTGCACAAATTTGATCGACATGGGAGGTGTGCCAGGAGGAAACCTTTGCTGTCCAGAAAGAACATCAGGGCAAGACTAAAGTTTGCCAATGAACACCTAGGCAAAGACCAGCACTTCTGGAACAATGTGCTCTGGACAGATGAGTCAAAGGTAGAGCCATTTGGCCACAGTACCAGAAGATATGTTTGGCAAAAACCAAAGACAGCATTTGACCACAAGAACATGATACCACCTGGAAAGCATGGTGGTGGAAATATTGTGGTTTGGGGCAGGTTTGCTGCATCAGGGCCTGGGCAGCTCACCATCATAGAATCCACTATGAATTCTTCATTGTACCAGAGCGTGCTTGAGGATAATGTGAGGCCATCTGTCGGAAAGTTGAAGCTCAACCGAAGGTGGACCTTGCAACATCACAATGACCCTAAACATACCACTAAATCCACCAAGGAAATCCACCAAGGAAGAAAGAAATGCAGGTTTCTGGAATGGCCAAGCCAAAGCCCGGATTTAAATCCCATCGAGATGTTGTGGGGGGATTTGAAACGAGCTGTGCATGCAAGTAACCCCTCAAACATCGCACAGCTGAAAAAATTCTGCATGGAGGAGTGGGCAAAAATTTCGCCCAGTCGATGTCAGAGACTGGCAGACAGTTATAAGAAACGCCTACTTGAGGTTGTTTCTGCCAAAGGGGGCAATATCACCTATTGGAGCCTAGGGTGTACTTACTTTTTCCACATGCGAAATTTGCATTTATGTTTATTCAAATTTTACAATGGACTATAAAATGTAAATGTTTCATGATATTTGTTATATTATATCACCTTTATCTATCAATATTGTTGAAATGAAGATCAAATAGCTGTATGTTGAAATATGTTGAAAAAGTCAAAACTTTACATGGGGTGTACTTACTTTTTCACGTGACTGTACATGCCATTCTCTCTCTCTTTCTGTCTGTCTGTCTGTCTGTCTGTCTCTGTGCGTGGGTGTGGCATCATGGCGGCTGTGAGTGTGGAGCTGTGAGTAGTGTGTTGTGTTCGTGTCTCTCCTATCCCCCATTTCACTCCCTTTGTGTCCTTGTACATGTTTGTGAAGTTTCCCCGTGTTTTCCTTTCTTTGTTGAGACAAGAGAGAGAGAGAGAGAGAGAGAGAGAGAGAGAGAGAGAGAGAGAGAGAGAGAGAGAGAGAGAGAGAGAGAGAGAGAGCAGTTATTTTGGAGACATTCGCGGTAGGCCTTTCCCCATTCTAGGCGGTGGTTATCGCGATAAAATTTGATTTCAGTTTTTTTTCCTCTCTCCATCGTTGATCCTGCATCTTGCTGGAGTATAGATGTTTCACTTTAAATGATATTTATTTTCTTTCGTTTGGTTTAATTATTACTTTTTCCTTTTTTTCTTTTTAATATCCTCAACGGTAGCCTCAGTTGTTTGGGTAAGACAGAGTTCCTTTATTTTAGTCATGTCGACGACTCGTTCGCAGCGAGACGTTGCGTTCGAATCGTTAACCCGTAAACATGCTCTAGTTTGTGTCCCTCCTGAAGGGATTCCTACTGAAGAGATTGTTTTGGCAGTTGGAGAGGTTATCGGATTTGAACATGTACGTGCTGCGTCACGTATAAACTAGAAGGTCATGGTTTTCGTTGTGGATGAGCATCTGGTTCACAATGTCATGAGTTCCGGGTTAACCACAGAGAGTGGTCACTTTGTTATGGCCTCTCCGATGGATGTCCCTGCTAAGAAAATAATCGTCTCAATTGTGCGCATGCGCAAGATTGGAGGTCTCGTCTCTTCAAAGTTGTCCATGCGTGCTCGCTTTCGAAGTTAAGTAACTTTTCACAATTGTGTTTTTGTCGAAACTGGTCTTGTATGTACCTATTGGGGTGTCTTTAATAGTATCCTTGGCGTTGGTTTTTCACACCTGTGTACAGAATCGTCGGTCTTTCTTATCGCGTATTCTGAGGCCTAAGTGTAGTACGAGGCTACCGTGTCCGACCTTGGCTTGAGGCTTTGTTTTTGTCTCAGCGGTTCTCCGATCGCGCTGCAATTATTTTCTGGTCTCTGTTTTTCACGGTCTTTTCATCCCATACTTCCTTGTTTTAAAATCTCAAAAAAAAAAAAAAACATTTCCTTCTGTTCTTATTCGTTTATTCGTTCTTATTTGTTCGTTCGTTCTTCGACCACGTTGTTTGTGATCACGTTGTTAAAAAATGTCTCATCTGTCCCCTGAAGACCTGTACTCTGTCATATTCTATAACACCTTTTTCTTCTTCTTCGATAAAAGGATGCTTTCGACTTGCTCACCAAATCCATTCATTCCAAAAAAAAATTCCATCTCTTATAGTGCATCTTTCATTCATTCCCTAAACTCTCCAGCACTCCATCCTCCCTCCAGCGTCCTCAAACATATTTTTGACTCGAATGTCTCAAGAAACTCATTTTGCAATAAATGTTCGTTTCCCATTAATCGTACATTTTTCAAAATCCCATTTCCCATCACCCCTCCCCTCTAAATCTACCCCCTTGCCCCTCCCCTCCAAATCATCCCCATCACCCATCTCTTTCAAATCTTCCCCCTTGCCCCTCCCCTCCAAATCTTCCCAATCACCCATTCCTTTCAAATCTCCCCCCACACCCCTCCCCTCCGAGACTCTCCCTCGCTCCTCCCCTCCTAGACTCCCCTCTCACCCCTCCCCCTCAAAGCGTCCTCCCCGCTTCTTCCCCCTTCCAACTTTCACCTTCATCTCCCTCAACCTTCTGCCTCGCTCTTCCCCCTCATCAAATAACACCTCACTGCGCCTCTCCCAATCACCATCAAACCTTCTGTCTGCCCCATTCTTCCCTTTCTCCAAGCTATTCTGTAATCTCCGACACACCTTCAACAGCTCTCCCTACCTCTTCCTCCTCTTCCACATCTTACCCTACCGCTCCCCCCCCCCCTGTTCTGTATCCGATGCTCCCCCTTCCTCTTCCTTAACAGTATGGACCTCAAACATCCGGGGCCTTCGCTCAAACTTGTCTGATCTCTCCATACAGGTTGCTTCTGACAAACCAGACGTGATCTGCTTAACAGAAACTTTCCTCCTTCATGATGTCTCTGATTCCTTGGTATCTCTCCCAGGTTACTCCCTCCTCCGGTATGATAGACCTGAGCCTCGTCCTGGAGGTGGGGTTGCTATCTTTATAAAAAACTCTCTTCCTCACTCGCCCTGCACTGCCCTCTCTCCACCTCACCCCCAGGAATACCTTTGGCTACGGCTTCCCCTTCGCTCCCACCTTTTGTTCATATGTGTGTTGTACCGTCCACCAAACAGTGATGACTCCATCTACATCTCGCTGTCTGAGAATATGGACCAACTTCTATCTACCCATCCCAACTCTCTCTTCCTCATATGTGGTGATGTCAACTGTCACCATGCCAGTTGGCTGGGTGTGGGTACCTCTCTCACCAGCCATGGCTCTTCAGCAAAGGACTTCTGTGACTCACTGGGACTGACACAATCTGTCAATTTCCCGACCCGGATTTCAGTCAACGGAGCATCTTCTCTTCTGGACTTGGTTATGACTAATTTCCCTGAAAATGTCTGCTGCTCTTCTTCTGCTCCAATCGGCTCTTCTGATCATGTGCTTGTTAAAGTGGACATCTCTCTGACCATTCTCAGAGAGCCTCCTCAGCGTCAACGAGTCTGGCATTTCACTCAGGCCAACTGGCACGGTCTTCAAGCAGCCATCAATCATCTGGACTGGTCTCCCATCTCTACTGCCTCTGACATAAATTCTTCCTGGGAATTCTTCCAAAGCAAACTGCTCTCTCTCATGCACAGATTTATCCCATCTCGTCTTCTGTTGTCATACCCTTCCTCTCGTCCATGGTACACGGAATCTTGTGGTGAGGCTATTGCCCAGAAACAACTTGCTTTCGTCTCCTGGAAAGCAAATCCAACGGAAGGAAATCTCATTTCCTTTCACAAAGCCCGAAACAAGTGTGTGTCCACCCTCAGGAGAGCCAGGAAACAATATCTCTCCGTTCTCAGGACCGAACTCTCTTATCTGTCTCCCTCTTCCAAATCCTGGTGGCGTCTGATCAAATCTGTTTCTGGTGTTTGTTCCCCCTCCATCCCCTCCCTCACCTCAAATGGCCACACGGCTGACTCCGCACGTGAAAAAGCTGAATGCCTCAACTCTGTGTTTGCCTCTAAATCTTGTGTCCCAAACCCATCCCTCTCTGTACCTACCGTATCCAGTCGTACCCAGCTGCTCCTGGACTCTGTGTCCTTTCCTCCTGACAAGGTGGAAAAGTTTCTGTCAACCCTCGACTCGGATTCTGCAACTGGACCTGACGGCATCAGCCCACGGGTCCTAAAATCCTGTTCTTCCGCTCTTTCACTCCCTCTCTCTGTTCTCTTCACCCTCTCTTTTGCTGAAGGTCATCTTCCATCTGCTTGGAAATCTGCCAACATCACTGCTTTGCACAAAAAAGGTGCAAAAACAGATCCCAGCAACTACAGACCAATCAGCCTTCTCCCAATTATCAGAAAAGTCATGGAATCCATCATTGCTTCAGATATGAAATCTTTCCTCTTCTCCAATGGCTTGATCTCTGATCATCAATTTGGTTTCAGACCTGGACACTCTACTCTGGACATGCTGCTTCTGCTTTCTCAACAATGGATGGAGGTCCTCAATGCCAAACAGGAAATTAGAGCAGTCTCCCTTGACATATCACGTGCCTTCGATAGGCTGGCGGACTTCCTCTCTAGTCGTAGTCAACGTGTGGCCCTGAATGGGTTTCTCTCATCTCCTCTTCCTGTTCAGGCTGGAGTTCCACAAGGCAGTGTTCTGGGCCCTGTGCTTTTTCTGGTCTTCATCAATGATCTCTCTGACTCTCTTGAAAATCCTCTGTATATCTTTGCTGATGACTCTACTCTCTGTCGCTCCATTCTTCTTCCCTCAGATCGGCAGTCTGCAGCCTCCTCACTCTCTGCAGACCTGGACAAAATCACAGACTGGGCAAACAAGTGGAACATGTCTTTCAATCCTGACAAATCTCACACTCTTACGATGTCTCTCCGAAAAGACCGACTGGACAACCCTCCCACCCACTTTCTGAATAATCCTCTCCAAGAAGTTCTGTCACTCAAGCTTTTGGGTCTCACTATCTGCCATGATCTTTCCTGGGAAAACCACATTTCAAATCTGGCCTCCAAAGCCAGTCGCCGACTGGGCATCCTCTGTCGTGCGAAGTCCTTCCTTGGCACACCTGAGCTCCTCACCACATACAAGGCTTTCATCCGCAGCTCAATGGAATACTGCTCTCCCCTCTGGGCTGGTGCTCCTGCCTCACACCTAGCTCGTCTTCACGCTGTTGAAACCAAAGCATTCAGAATCATTGGAATCTCCCGCGATGAAGCTAACTCCAAGGGCCTCTCACTCACTCACCGCAGGCAGGTTGGTGGTCTTTCCGTCTTCTACCGACTCCTCTCTGGCCTTGCCCCCCCAGCTCTCTCTGGGCTCTGTCCCGCAAATATCCCTACAGGTCGCACAAGATCTGCCTGCAACCCTCTTATGGTCAAACTGCCAAAATCAAGACTCTCTGCTCACCTTCACTCCTTCATGCCTCTTTTCTCCCGCCTCTGGAACAAACTCCCTCACTCTCTTCAATCCCACTCCACCCTCCAGGTCTTTAAAACAGCTGTTCACCACCATCTCTTATCTTCCCCCATCCAAAACCTTGATCTTTTCTAGCCCCGCTAATTTCACCCCAGTTCCACTTTTTTGAAATACCAACTTCTGTCCTGGAAGTCCTTGGTGTCCTTGTGTTTTATACTTCTCCCTCCCCCCCCCCCCCCCCTTCCCACGCCTCGTCCCCCCAAGCCCTCTCCCTTCCACACATCTCCCTGCTCTCAAATGTTGTGTTTGTGTGCTTCCCCTTCTCTCCCCATCTTGTTTTCCGCTCCCTCTTTTTATATATTTTGTTTGTCTGGTTGATTTGTTTGTGAAGTAAATGTTAGCTCTTTCACGAGCCTCGATTCAGTATTCAACAAAAAAAAAAAAAAATGTTCCTCCATTCGTGTCCAATGAAAAACTTCTGTCTCTTTTGTCTCGTTATGGTACAATTGTTTTCGAGAATCTCGATGATCCCCCTCGGGTGCCGCCATGAAAAAGCGAAGCACGTGATGAGCTTTCGACGGCAGCTTTACATGGTTCTTCCAGACTGTGGGGATGATACGAGTTTAAAGGTTTCATTTAAGATTAAAATTGATGACCGTGATTATCAAATGTATGCTTCATTAGCGACCTTAACATGTTTTCTTTGTGGGGCTTTTGGGCATTTAAAGAGATTTTGTCCAAAAGCTGCTTGTTCAAAGTGTGGGGAATCAGGACACGTTGATCGAGATTGTAAAATGGTTAAGAACCCACTACCTCGTGTGGTGGAAGAGGTGACACCCAGGGTCTCAAATGTTTCCGCTGACACTGTGTCCTTACAGAGCGAGGAGGGTAAAGAGGATTTTGTGACTGTGTCAAAAAAACGTAGAGCCTCCGCCCCTCGTGGCCCCACTAGTGCCCCCACAGTAGTTGTACTGGATACGAGTGGTGCAGTTGCCGAGGAACCTCAAGATAGTGAGAAAAAAGATGAAATACCTTCCAATGATGGAATTTTATTCCAAAGTGCACGAGGTGGTACGGTTCTATCAAATAGTTGTACAAATGAAGTGTCTATTATTGTTGATGAGACATTGGTAGAATGTAAGGAGATTTCACCACCACCACCATCATCATCATCATCATCACCACCACTCCCTGAGCCTCAACAAAATAGTACGTCAATCCTTCCCAATGTTCTCACTGCAACAAATGATCAGAATACAGTTTGTGTGGCCACAACAGAGGTGCCCGACGTAGTTGTACAAGATGGTGGTGTAACAGCCCCATCTCATGTCGAAGTAGACCTCCCCAGGTCTGCCTTCTTTGAGTTGTGACCAGCGTCAAGGTCTTGAAGAGCCGTTTACTTTGGAGGAGCTCAGCACAGCTCTGCATAGCTTTGAACACGGAAAAGCCCCTGGGATCGACGGCCTTCCAGTGGAATTTTTCGCAGCTTTTTGGGATATTCTAGGTCCAGACTAGAAGTACTGCTGGTGCTACAAGAAAGTTTACGCTCTGGCATACTACCCCCAAGCTGTAGAAGAGCAGTGGTATGCCTTCTCCCAAAAGGTGGTGATCTCCGTCGGATAGAGAACTGGCTCCCCATCTCATTACTGTGTTCTGACTACAAACTTTTTTCCAAATTGTTGGCCAATCGGCTAACGGTTGTCATTGGTACTGTTGTTCATCCTGATCAGAGTTACAGCATTCCGGGAAGATCAATCTCTGATAATGTCTTTTTTAATTAGAGACTTGATTGACTGTGGCCTTAAGGAGGAAGAGGGACTTGGGTTGATTTTCCTAGACATTGAAAAGGCTTTTGATAGCATTGATCACATTTACATGTTTTGTGTTCTGCAAAAGTTTGCCTTTGGTGAAAAGTTTATAAGTCTAGTGAAATTGTTATACAACAATATATTTAGTTTGTGCAAAGTAAATAATCGTCCTTGTTCACCCATTCAGGTTCAGAGGGGTGTTCGGCAAGGCTGTCCTTTGTCAGGGTTGATGTTTAGCCTTTCTCTTGAGCCACTACTTATAAGTCTTAGAGCCTCTCTTTCTGTCTTTGTGCCTTCTGCAGAAGAGAACCACATCATGGTATCAGCATATGCTGATGCTGTCTGTGTAATCATTAAGAATGATAAGGACCTAACTATTCTTGTTGAGTCCTTGCACAGGTTACATCTTGCTTTACTTTTGCGGTGCAATTGGCAAAAGAGCAAAGCTTTGTCGGTGTCCTCGGCTCACGGTACATCCGGTAGGCTTCCCTTCGCCCGCCCTCCCCCTCAGTCTCTTCCGAAAGACATAAGTTGAACAAGAGAAGGGGTTAAATACCTAGGTGTTTATCTTGGACCCAATCAGTACTCCCATATTAACTGGGAAGGAGTGGTAGAACAGGTAACCAAGCGGCTTAACAAATGGAAAAGGTTCCTTCCGCAAATGTCCTTTTGAGGACGAATACTGATTATTAACACCTTGGTCACCTCTGTTCTGTGGCATAAATTTATTTGCTTGCAGCCACCAGAGGGCTTGCTTAAGGCTATTCAACAGACACTGGTTAATTTATTTTGGGGAGGTTACCACTGGTTGCGGATGGACGTACTTTACCACCCCGTGTCTCTTGGTGGCCAAGGGCTCATTGACCTAAAGTGTCGGCTGATGGCCTTTCGGCTGAAAATACAACGTCTGCTCAATGCTGAAAAACTGCCCTGGTGCCCTGTGGCACAACGAATACTGAGGCAAGCTGGAATGCTCGGTTACGGCCTTGAGACATTTTTGATCGAATCCCAAAAAGTTGATGTGTCCCACCTTCCTCTGTTCTACCAGAGCTTGTTGAATGCTTGGCAAGCCGTAGTGGTGAGCTGCCAAAAGGAGTCCTATGAGGTTAAAATGTTTGCGGGAGAATCTCTCCTTGCTGGCTGTTGCGATTTGGGTGTGGCGTCATGGCGGCTGTGAGCAACTGCTCTGTGTTGTGGTGAGTCCTTTGTGTGTTTTTCTCCTCTCCTGCCCTACCCCTCCCTCTCCTTTTCCATCCTGTGTGCTTTTGGCGTTTTGTTTCATCCTTTCTGTACCTTAGAGAGAGAGAGAGAGAGAGAGAGAGAGAAAGAAAGAAAGAGAGAAAGAGCGCACAATCCGGTGTTGAGAGGGTCCTAAGCCGGCGGTCTGGTATGGCCGCCGGGGGGAGGTCTTTCTTCACTCTGTGGCTGTGTTTAATGGCTTTAGGCTATTGGCCCAAGCTGATCTGTTTGTTGGTGTTCGACAAACACTGGGTTTTCTCGGTTCTTGGTTACGAACTTTGTCTTTGGTCGAGTTAGGATGGCGGGCGAACGTTTCCGCATTGATACTTACGAATCGCTAACTCATAAACACGGGCTAGTTTGTGTTCCTCCCAACGAGGTGGAAATTAACAATGTGCTTTCCGCCATTGGAAACATCGTTGGTGCACACAGTATTCGCGCTGCCCAGGGGCACCGCCAGGAATTTTGGGCCCCATGAAAAGATATCACAATGGGCTCCTATGAAGCACGCACGCACATTTTTTCCCCGACATTTTTGCCAGGAGGTTGAAACAATGCTTATATTTCTGCATACAGTATGGAATTCACTATTTCATGCAAGACTGATACCCACACAAGAAATGAAATAATTTTTAGGACCCCTGTCAGTGCAGGGCCCTTGGAATCATCCTAACTCCCCCCCCCCCCTTACAGCGCCCCTGGCACTGCCTCTCGTATGAATAAGAAATTCGTCATATTTTTGTCCGAGGAGCACATGGTAGCGAGTGTAGTTGAACAAGGCTTGTTCATTGAACCAAACACGTTCCTCTCTGTATTCGCTTTACAAGCCCCGACGGTAAAGATTAACATCAGTAATATCCCGCCATTTATTAGAAATGAGGAGTTACGTGAACAATTAAACAAGTTCGGTAAGGTCGTATCGAGGATTTCGATGGTGCCGATGCGAAATGTTTGCGATCGATTCAAACATGTCATGTCCTTCAAGAGGGTGGTGTACATGATACTGCCTGCACATGTAAAAACGCTCAATGTCGTGTTGAGTGTGAAAATCAACGGCTTTGAATACAAAATGTATGCCTCCTCGGAGGCTATGACGTGGTTCGGGGGTGGGGCTTACGGGCATGTGAGGAGTGCCTGCCCCAATGCGGTTACACCGCAGGAACGCGGAGGATTGGTGAGGAGCGACTCCTCTTCACCGCACACCGACGGGGAGGAGGTGGATCGAGTGGTTAATCCACCCACCGCACCGACTGCAGTGAGCGAAGCGCCAGACCCGTCCACCCTGACCGGGGGTTGGAGGGGGGGTGGGGGAGGGAGTGATAGATTTAGAACGTGAGGTGAACCCTCTCCCATTTCGTCCACTGTACACGACAGTGCGGACGATACCATGGAAGTATCCGTAGCGGACACCAGGAAAAAAGGTCAGAAGCGTTCAAATGATGAATCGTGTGATTCCAAAGAAAAACAAAATAAGATTCAGATCGTGTCAGGCTCGCAGGACCTCCAAGGTGAAATCTACACCGGAAACTCCTTGGCGGTAACGGAGATGGTACCGGAAGTGTGTGTACGTGAGGAAGATTTGCTTGCACCACTTGCCGAGATTGAGCATGACCCGGAAAATTGTCGATCCTCTCAGGATGTGGTAAGTCCTTGTCCTGATAACCAAACTCGCTCAGACGAGTTAGCAGCTGGATCTGCGAGTGAGGAGAAAATAGATAAAGGGGAAAGTCCTTACGACTGTGGGGATAACGTTAACCCTTCCCTGACAGATAAAAATGAAAGGGATGATGAGGTGGAGGACATACTTATAGCCACTGGGGATATGGTAAATTTGGAAGGGTCTGCAAAGAGCGCGGAGGTCCTTGACCCTGTAGAATTGCTGTTTCCAAAACTAAGTGTTCAACAAATAGTAGGAAAAGGTGCAGATCAAGACGAAGCACTTGATTCTGATGAAACCTCTCCTACTCCACTCTTTAGTGCTTTAAGTGCTCAAGAGAGTGAGGAGTGTGATGACAACACCATCACCAGGGTTTCTCAAGAAAATGTTATTAAGTTCCTTGATGAAACGTTCAGGAAAAGACATGTAAAAATCAAAGACTACTTTCCGAATCTGCATGATTTTATTTTGACTGCAAAGAACATGATTCGTGAACCTTATCAGGTCAACATGTCAGAACCTCAATTCCAGAGGCTAAGAAAATGTGTAACTCGAGCGGGTAAGGAACTTCATGAATAGTTAACAGAATGGAGATAAAAGTAGCATCCTTAAACATCAACTGTGGTCGCAGTTGTGTGCGTCGCCTCCAGGTGTTTCAAATGTTTCAGAATGAAAAAATTGATGTGCTGATGTTACAAGAGACGCACGCAAATCAGTCTTCTGAGGTTGAGTGGCGTAAAATCTTTAAAGGTTGCCACTTTTTCTCCAGTGCTTTCGTTGATGCCAAGGCTGGTGTGGCAGCAGTCTTACATCCTAGACTCCAGCCGTTGGAGATCAGATGTAGGGAAATTTGCAAAGGCCATTTACTATCTGTGGCATTTGTCAGTGGTAATCGAAAGATTTGCACGACTAATGTATACTGCCCTAGTGCTAACTCTGCAAGAAATGCTTTTCTTCACAAGTTAGTGGGTTTTTTAAGCACTATTGACCTGTCCATGTTGGTTTGTTTGGGGGGAGACTACAACTGTACCCTCAACCCACAACTTGATATAAACACTCCTGAGCTTCATCCACCCAGTGCAAGGCCTTTGGCACAGCTCATTAAAAAATTTCAACTTGTGGATGTGTGGCGGGTACAGAACCCTAACATCCGGCAATACACGTGGGTTTGTGCCGCAAGAAATCTTTTGACAATGGCTCGTTTGGATAGAATTTATGTTAACCATGATAAGGTAAATCTTGTCAAGAATTCTTATATAAGACCATCTGGTTTTTCTGATCATCACATGGTCGTTGTTGTATGTGGCTTACCTTACGTTTGTAGAAGTACATATTGGACTTTCAATGTCAAACTTTTACAAAGTGAGCATTTCAAAGAAGCATTCAGAATGGTATGGAAGGAATGTGAAATGCAAAAGTTTTCCTACCTAAATTTAAGGCAATGGTGGGATTGCACAAAATCCCAAATTAAGTGTTTTTGCCAGCAATACTGCCGTTATAATACATGTAACACACTCGGTGTGATATCTGCCTTAAAAAACGATATACTTTATTGTGAGCAGAAATCTGAATGTCCAACGAAAATGTCCAGCAGTTGTCAGAGAAAAGAACACTACTGGCTGAAATGGTGAAAGAGCGTGCATCTGGAGCTTTCGTCCGACTGCGAATGGACAATATGCAACTTGACAAACCAAAAAAAGACTTTTTCAATTTGGAAAAGACAGCCAAGATCCCTCAACAAATTCACGCTTTGCGCTCTTCTGCCGGTGGGCTTCCGTCTTCTCAAAGTGACATCAAGAATGAATTACGAAACTTTTATTCAAAGCTGTTTGCCTTAAGAACGGTGAACCAGGAAAACAGAAACGGGATGTTTGAACTGCTCCCATCTCTGTCTGAAGACCAGCAACAACAACTGGAGCCTGGCATCTCTCTCGGAGAACTTACTGCTGCTCTTAAAGGAATCCAAGATGGGAAAGCCCCTGGACTTGACGGCCTCCCAGTTGAATTTTACAAGGCCTTTTGGGACATTCTAGGCCCTACTCTACTTGACATCTTTCATGATAGCCTTGAACAAGGTGAATTGCCACTAAGTTGCCGGAGGTCAGTTTTGTGTCTCCTTCCAAAAAAAGGGAACTTGCAAGACGTCACAAATTGGCGGCCTGTGTTACTCCTAAATACGGACTATAAAATATTGTCGAAGGTGCTCGCGATACGTCTAAAGGAAGTCATCCCCCTTATGATTGATATTGATCAGTCTTATTGTGTTCCCGAACGTTCTATTTACGATAACATTTTTTTGGTGAGAGTCTTGATCAGTCTCGGTCGAACTACATCTCATGGTTTTGGTTTGGTTATTTTAGATCAAGAAAAAGCTTTCGACAGTGTTGACCATTCTTTTTTGTTTGCTGTACTAAGGAAAGCTGGTTTTGGACAAAATTTTGTTTCCTATGTTAAGTTGTTGTATGAAAATGCATCCTGTCTGTTGAAGGTAAACAACAGCTTATGTCACCCTTTTCCCTTTCAGCGAGGCATCCGTCAGGGCTGCCCGCTTTCAGGTATGCTCTACAGTCTCTCGGTCGAATCTTTACTAGCTTTGTTCCGCAACTAAGTGGAAGGAGTCTCCTTAACAAAAAACTACAAATGGTCACTTCAGCTTATGCGGTGAAGGTGACCAAACTATGGTCCAAAATGGCCATCCATCAAACATGCCCATTTAGCAAATGAGGGTGTAAACACAAATCCACACGTGTGTGGAAACAAAGATTTGACTCCATTTGAGGAAAGTCGTAGTCAGTCTGCCGATGTTTCCCAAACCCAGCACTCTGGGGACCCCCAGACGCTGGCATACTTGTTCACAAAACAGGATTGGCTGAGGGTATTGACCCAGACCCCAGTGGGGAAATTTCTGATTTATCAGAAGCAGAAGAGGAGGTGGATGTGACGGTTGTATCACAATCAATGGTAGATCAGCCCCAAGTCCCTCCTCATCCTGTTCTCTCGTTTCTCAATGAAACGTTCAGACAACGGAATGTTGTAATTTTTTATCATTTCCCCGAGTTGGCTTCCTTTATTCAGGCTGCAAAACTGGTCCTAAAAAAAATCTGAGGAACTAAACCTAACAAAATCACAGTTTCATCCACTAAAGAAAATAATAACAAAGGCAAAGTTTGAGTTTTCTCAGCGTCAGACAAAATTCACAAACAAATAATGAAGACGCTCACTCTTGCAACACTTAATATAAATGGTGGTGGGGCGAATAACATCCGCCAGATCCAAGTAAATAGTTTATTCAAACGGAAACAAGTTGATGTGATCTTACTGCAGGAAACTCATATCATTGAGAAGGTTGAACATGACTGGAGCAGCATTTTTAAAGGTAAATGCTTCTTCAGTAACATGTCAGCTGTATCTGCTGGAGTTGGGTTCTTGTTAAAACCAGGTCTTGTACCTGACTCTTGCCTCTTTCTGGAGGTGATAAAGGGTCGGTTTGCTTCCCTGGAACTGGTGATTAATAACCTAAAATCGATTATTTTTAATGTATGTGCACCAAGTGAAAGTACTGACTGTAAAACTTTTTTTTACTGTCGTGGTAAACCAATTAAAATTGTTTGACCTCAATCAGTGAATATGCATGGGAGGTGATTTCAATTGCACGTTTGAGCCCAAATTGGACAGGAACTCCCCAGAACCACATCCCATGGTGACCTCTCCCATTTCCTTTCCATCGTGGGTTTCCTTGATGTATGGCACTTGATACACCCAAATGACCAACAGTACAAATGGTGTCGATGTTTCAATGGTCAAATGTTTCAAGTTAACCCACGCCTTCATCACCTCCCGTCTGGACTACTGCAACAGCCTCCTCTATGGTTCACCCTCAATAATCACCAATAAACTCCAATACATTCAGAACTCCGCTGCCCGTCTACTCACCCATTCCCGGTCCCATGACCACATCACCCCCGTCCTTTATAAGCTCCACTGGCTCCCCATCCCCCAGAGAATCCAGTACAAAATCCTCCTCTTGACCTACAAAGCCCTCCATAACCTGGCCCCATCCTACCTGACTGACCTCCTCTCCAGACACACTCCCACCCGCAACCTCCGCTCTGCTGGTACCAACCTCCTGACCCCCCCCCCCCCCATCCAGACCAAATTCAGATCCTGGGGGGACAGGGCCTTCTCCATCGCTGCTCCCATCCTCTGGAACTCACTACCTCACACCATCAGAGACTCCTCCTCACTCACATTCAAAACATCACTCAAGACCCACCTGTTCAACACTGCATTCAACATTCAACCCACAGCATTTAACCCCTGACTATCTCCTCTCCTTCTCCCTCCTTTTGCTTTAAATATTTCCCTATTGATTCTTGTCTTTTTGCAATTGTTGTTTTCATGTATTGTTATGCATTATGTTTTCCACTCTGTCAAAGCGCCTTTGGGCTTCTTGAAAAGCGCTATACAAAATAAATGAATTATTATTATTATTATTATGGTCACTATGGGCATATCCTTTCTTCAATTCAAACATACTAGTGCCTATTGGAAATTTAATAGTAGTCTTTTGGATGATGCCTTTTTTAAGGAAGCCTTTCACAATCTATGGATAGCAGTAGCTGAAAAAAAGCCAAGTTTTGCTTCCATTAACCTATGGTGGGACAATATTAATGTTGAAGTCTCAGATTGTCGCGTTGATGACCCATTGCTTCGGCAATGGACTCTCAATGCAATGATTGTGACTGATGGGGGTTCTTCCGTTGCCTCACTGAGTGATGGTGAGGCTGACTTCTCATCGGAGCATGTCTCTGGAGACTCTGTCCTTCCTAATGAAATCATGGATTTGCTACAAAAAACTTACCATAAAAAGCGCGTGAAAATTAGCGATTTCTTCGTTGACACTCACGCCTTCATTAGTGGGGCTCAGGAAGTTGTACAACAATCTGCGGCCCTTCATATTTCTGATAAACCACTGAAAAGACTGAAGAGGTACCTTGTTGTTACCAAACAAGAGGTTGTTGCCAAACCTGCAGCAAGGAAAGAATTAAACTTGTGATGGGTAAAGTCAGCTGTGTAGGTCCCAGACTGTGCAATTAGCCAGGAGGGAAAAGATTGATGTAAGAAACTCGTGCCACTGCAGACTGCATGGCTGATTGGCAGCAACAGCTGATTGGCACTTGGTTTTTTAGTAATGCAGATTCTGTGAGTGTGGGTATTGCTTTTTTTGTCAGTACACGTTTGTCTGTCTCCCCCCCTATCTTTAAGGAAATCGTACCAGGCTATCTAGCCTCTGTAGAGTTTGAATACAATCAGCAACGATTTATGTTTGTTAACATCTATGCTCCAACCTGGTGTTGGGCTAACGGCTAGGGTGCCAGCTTAGGATCCTAGGATCCTGGGTTCGAATCCCCGTCGATCGCTGAATTAATGCCAGGGGGGTTGACTCAGCCTGTCATCCTTCCGAGGTCGGCTAATTGAGTACCAGCTCACTGGTAATTCCCTGTTTGTCGTTAAAGGCGGCAAAAAGGGTTGGCGTCAGGAAGGGCATCCGGCTGTAAAACATTGCTTCAAAAAGGGGACCGAAAAACAACAACAACCACGGTTCCCAAAAAAGGCCAATCCCCGCTTTGCGGGGAAAAATGGCCTCTAAAGGTGGTTATTTTCTATTTATAACATCTATGCTCCAAGCGATAGTACAGATAGAGGAACTTTTTTTAATCAGTCCTTTAATTTCCTGAGACACCTCTCTTCTGATACGTTGTTGTGCTTAGGGGGTGACTTTAACTGTACTTTAAACCCAACTTTAGATAGGAACAGTGCAGAGCCACATCCAGCTTCAAGTAGGCCTCTTTCCAGTATAATTTCGCCGCATGACCTCAACGATGTGTTACATATTTAGGTGAATGTATGTAAATTACCATGCAGGTCTTTGCTTCCGTGTGTAGTATATTAAGTTGTTGTGTAGTTGTTGTGGTTGGAGGGTCAGGAGCCCTTCTGAAAGAGTGGCAGGAAACGGAAGTGGCCGGAAGCGGAAGTGACGAAAAGGGAGGAAAAGACACGAGGGAAAGGAAGGTTTTTTCTTCTTCCTCGCCCCGCGACGACGAGAAGGTGGAATCGACCTTACGCTGCGCGGAAAACGCGCCGTTGCGAAACGTCTGGCGAGAGGAGTTACCTGGGCGGTAAATACCTTTTGACACGTCCAGTCACCGTGAGTTCGTGCACGAAACCAAGCGTCCGGGACAGTTTGCCCCGTCTACAAAGACGCGTACGGGTCCGCACGTTGGGCCTCGCTCGCGTCGAAAGCCGCGCTGGGTTTTGCCCCGTCTACAAAGACGCGTACGGGTCCGCACTTGGGGCCTCGCGCACGTTGGACGCCGCGCTGGGTTTGCCCCGTGGCTTGGCAAGGAGGTGCGCTGCAGCCGCGGCCCCAGTCCGAGACGGCACGTTTAGAGCACGTCCGCCCGGGGCTCGTTCAACCGCCCGTGTGCGGAGAGGAGAGACATTGACCACGGAGGGAGTCAGGAGTGGGGCTCACGTGAGGAATGTATAAGATTAAGATGGCCATCTTAGAGTTTGTGTAGATGAGTTCACATGGTTGTAATATTGATTGTGCCTGGTTGTGTATTGTTGATTGCTCGGGGAAAATCTCCGTGGTTGTGTCTTTGAAAGTGTTTGGTATCATTACCATTGGAAATATATACTTGCACATCAGTTGTCGCCTGGGTGAAATTCCTATGGATTGCGTGGCGAATGCGCCTATATAATACTATTTGCTGGCGAAGGTCCTCTCACGGTCCGGGGGTCACCGAGACCTGGTATGCACTGAGGGGACCACGTAACAGAATTGGGGGCTCGTCCGGGATCTAAAAGTGTATAAAATAATAAAATAATAATATTTTTGGTAATTAAAATTTATTAATTAATTATTAATTGGTAATATTTTTTTTTGAGAAATTGGGGAAAGTCTTGGGGTGAAGGTTAACAGGTGTTAACGATAGGCACCATGGCGTTTGTGGCACAGAACTTTGGGGTAACCCCGAGTGAGGCACAGTTCCGAGCATTGCTAAAGTCGGATCTCTTGAAATTGGCCAAACATTTTAACTTGGAGGTCCGAACTAATTTGAGGAAGGCAGAGTTGCAGGCCACGGTGATACAATCTATGGTGGGATTAGGAACATGGGACGAGTTAGCCTGGGAGTGGCTACCCGAAGAGCCAGAAGACGTGGAGCTCCGGAAACTGGAGTTGCAATTACGGAGCCAGGAACGGATCAAAGAAGAAGAAAGGAAAGCAGAAAAGGAAAGAGCAGAAGAAGAAAGGAAAGCAGAAAAGGAAAGAGCAGAAGAAGAAAGGAAAGCAGAAAAGGAAAGAGCAGAAGAAGAAAGGAAAGCAGAAGAGAGGAGAGAAGAGAAACAAGCAGAGGAAAGGAGAGTGGAACGAGAACTCCAGGAAAGGTTAGCAGAAGAAGAAAGGAAAGCAGAAAAGGAAAGAGCAGAAGAAGAAAGGAAAGCAGAGGAGAGGAGAGAAGAGAAACAAGCAGAGGAAAGGAGAGTGGAAAGAGAACTCCAGGAAAGAAGAGAAAAGGAACAAGCAGAGGAAAGGAGAGCTGCAAGGGACCTCGAAGCAGAGGAGAGAAAAGCGGAAAGGGAATTAAAGGAACGTGACATGCAGCTTCAGCAAGAAATCAAATTCAAGGAGCTGGAGTTAATGAGAGAACGGGGAGAGGCACCACCCTTGCTGACGGGGTCGACACCTAACCAGAAAACCTGGGATGTGGGCAGACATGTGAGGCTGGTTCCACCGTTCAGTGAAAAAGAAGTCGCGAAATTTTTTCCACACTTTGAGAAAGTGGCTCGACAATTAAACTGGCCGGAGGAGGCATGGACCATACTCGTGCAAAGTGTGCTGGTGGGGAAAGCTCAGGAAATTTATTCGGCGCTACCAATGGACCAATGTGCAGATTATGAGGTACTGAAGAAGCACATCCTCAAAGCCTATGAGTTGGTTCCGGAAGCTTACAGGCAAAAATTCAGGAATGCCAGGAAGAGGGAGAGTGAGACCCATGTGGAGTTTGCCAGAGTGAAAGAAAACATGTTTGATCGGTGGTGTGAGTCAAAAGGAGTCGGGAAAGACTTCGAGACATTGCGGGACTTGATCCTGGTGGAGGAATTCCAGCAGTGTGTCCACGAGGACATCAAAGTGTACCTGCAGGAAAAGAAGGTACCAAAGTTGTGGGACGCAGCCACCATGGCAGATGATTATGCCTTAACCCACCGAATAGGGGTCCACGAACCTAACTCCTCGCCTAGATCTCCGCAGGGGAGGTGGGGAACAGCAGGTGCGGAGAACGACCATACATGGCGGCGGCCTCGAGATGATTATGGGGACAACTATGATACCCCACCGGTTCGAAATCAGAGGGATGCGGGCCCAAGACAAACTTATAGTTCGGGGGGCCCGAGGCAGACCCCGAGTTTTTCCTCCGGGCCTACTTGCGCGTTTTGCAAAAAACCTGGACACTTGATGTCCAGTTGTTACCTCATGAAAAGGGACAACCCAGAGCGGAGTCCGACTATTACAACTCCGAATGCGATGGCTAGCGTAAGAAATCGCCATCAAGAGGGTTACCAACCATTTATTTCCGAGGGGTTTGTGTCACTGGATGGAGCCTCGACTAACCGGAGACCGGTTAGGATATTGAGAGACACAGGGGCCCATCAATCTTTAATGCTTGAAGGCATTTTGCCATGGTCCGAGGAGACGGCAACGAGGGATAGTGTTCGTTTACAGGGGATCGGGGGCGGTGTTAGTGCTCCCCTTCAGGTCATCCAGTTGGAGTCCGATTTGGTGTCAGGACCGGTCACCGTCGGTTTACAAGCCACGTTTCCTGTAGAGGGTGTATCTGTGGTTCTCGGGAATGATTTGGCCGGGGGTCAAGTTTATGGTAACCTGAGGGTTGATAAAGAGCCCAGCAGGGAAAATAACACCACACCAGCTCGGGATGGTGACAAAAGTGCCAAGTTATTTGTAGGGGGACTGAACTTCAAAACAGAGGAAGAAGTTCTGACCTCTGTCTTCAACAGATATGGGCCGCTGGTGGAAGTGCGGTTGGTAAGAGACTGGGAAACGCAACAGTCAAGAGGGTTCGGCTTTGTCACGTTTGCCAGCACAAAAGACGCCAGAGAGGCAGAGAAGAATTGGAATGGCAAGGATTTGGAGGGTCGGACCATAACAGTAGGGAAGGCATTTCGTAGGCGTCGAGAGGTCTACAGGAGAGGACAACTGGGCGGTAGTTTTGGTGGTGGCCGCAGTCAATATTATTATGGAGGCTCCCTGAGTTACGGCCGCTCCCGAAGGAAGAATTGGCAAAGTAGTGGCCGAGAAGAAGACCGGTATTCAGGGGACTACAGGGACCAGTGGTCCCACCCTAATTATTAGGGACGTTCTGAGAAGTTGAAGCACTGAAGGCGGCGGAGCCGCCGAGCCAAGATTCCTACACGAATTAACCGTAAACGCCGTTCCTAAAGGCGTCCATGTAGTGAACTTTCCTGCACGGACTAACCGTGAACTCCACGTTCCTCAAGGCGCCCATGTAGAGAACTTTCCTGCACGGACTAACCGTGAACTCCACGTTCCTCAAGGCGCCCATGTAGAGAACTTTCCTGCACGGACTAACCGTGAACTCCGCGTTCCTAAAGGCATCCATGTAGTGAATACTCGGCTTGGCCTCCCGGAAAAGTGCTATCGAGTGGCTTAACTGGCTTTATTTTTAAGTGATAACTGTGCCCGGGGGGAACTGATAATGTGGGGGGGTTGAGTTATCTGGTTGTTTCTCCAAATTGGCCGGCAAAGAAAGTTTTCGCTGGGTTCAAACTTTCTTTCTTGAAGGGGGGGAGTGTTACATATTTAGGTGAATGTATGTAAATTACCATGCAGGTCTTTGCTTCCGTGTGTAGTATATTAAGTTGTTGTGTAGTTGTTGTGGTTGGAGGGTCAGGAGCCCTTCTGAAAGAGTGGCAGGAAACGGAAGTGGCCGGAAGCGGAAGTGACGAAAAGGGAGGAAAAGACACGAGGGAAAGGAAGGTTTTTTCTTCTTCCTCGCCCCGCGACGACGAGAAGGTGGAATCGACCTTACGCTGCGCGGAAAACGCGCCGTTGCGAAACGTCTGGCGAGAGGAGTTACCTGGGCGGTAAATACCTTTTGACACGTCCAGTCACCGTGAGTTCGTGCACGAAACCAAGCGTCCGGGACAGTTTGCCCCGTCTACAAAGACGCGTACGGGTCCGCACGTTGGGCCTCGCTCGCGTCGAAAGCCGCGCTGGGTTTTGCCCCGTCTACAAAGACGCGTACGGGTCCGCACTTGGGGCCTCGCGCACGTTGGACGCCGCGCTGGGTTTGCCCCGTGGCTTGGCAAGGAGGTGCGCTGCAGCCGCGGCCCCAGTCCGAGACGGCACGTTTAGAGCACGTCCGCCCGGGGCTCGTTCAACCGCCCGTGTGCGGAGAGGAGAGACATTGACCACGGAGGGAGTCAGGAGTGGGGCTCACGTGAGGAATGTATAAGATTAAGATGGCCATCTTAGAGTTTGTGTAGATGAGTTCACATGGTTGTAATATTGATTGTGCCTGGTTGTGTATTGTTGATTGCTCGGGGAAAATCTCCGTGGTTGTGTCTTTGAAAGTGTTTGGTATCATTACCATTGGAAATATATACTTGCACATCAGTTGTCGCCTGGGTGAAATTCCTATGGATTGCGTGGCGAATGCGCCTATATAATACTATTTGCTGGCGAAGGTCCTCTCACGGTCCGGGGGTCACCGAGACCTGGTATGCACTGAGGGGACCACGTAACAGATGTATGGTGGCAACAACACCCAAACCTGCAGCAATTTAGCTGGTGTCGGGTTTTACTAAATCATCTTTCACTTGCTCGTCTTGATAAATGTTATATTCCTAACTCTGCTATCAACCTTGTGACATATACGGATATTGTCCCTTCTGGTTTCTCTGATCATTCTTTGGTAAAACTGTGTTTTTCTTTTCCTCGTTTCAAACGCCGCACCCTGTATTGGTCCTTTAACACCTCCCTTCTGAGCGATCCTTTCTTTAAATCACCCTTTGTGGTTTTTTGGGACAAGGTTGTGTATTTCCAACATCGTTTCCTAAATCTCTGTCAGTGGTGGGACTATGCTAAAGCGCAGATCCGTGTTTTCTGTCAGCAATACAAAACCAATTGCTCTCAAAGTAAACAATTATGTATTGATGCCTTGAAACAAGAAATTCTACGATTGCAGGAAGGTGCTGAGGTCCTCAGTGATGAAAGACGGTGTCAACTCCTCTTTGAAAAACAAACTCTGCTTAAGGAATTAATTCAAGAAAATGGTATCGGTACCTTAGTCAGGCTGAGAGTCATTGGTTTACTGTCCTCAGACACATGTTTGTAAAGATTTCTTTAAGTTTGAGAAGACGACCAAGGCGAGCCAGCAAATGCTTAGTCTTCGGGCTGGTGATGGGCATATTCTTAGTGATAATACGGAGGTTGTTCATTTTGTTCGGTCTTACTTTGAGAGTGTGTTTTCCTTTAAGCCTAATGATGTGCCTGCAATGCAGAATATTACGACCAATTTACCGCAGATAGATGAGCATCAACGGCATGTCTTGGATGAGAACATTACTCTCGGTGAACTTAAAACTGCCCTAGATGACCTTGCTGATCATAAGGCTCCTGGTTTTGATGGGTTACCAATAAGGCCCCTGGTTTTGATGGGCTACCAGCTGAATTTTATAAAACCTTTTGGGACATGCTCGGTCCTGCTTTGCACTCAGTGTTTTTATACAGTCTGCGTGAGGGATTGTTACCCCTTAGTTGTCGGCGTGCAGTTGTTTGCCTTATCCCTAAAAAAAAACGACCTGCAATTGATACAGAACTGGCGCCCAATTTCTCTTCTCTGCACAGATTACAAGATTTTTGCCAAAGCGCTTGCTAACCGTGTAAAGACTGTTTTAAGCACAGTTATACATCAGGATCAATCGTACTGTGTTATGCACAGATCTATGCACGATAACATTTTTTTGGTACGAGACCTGTGGGATGTTTGTGCCTTTCAACAACAACATACCGATCTCTTTTTTATTGACAAGAAAAGGCTTTTGACTCTGTTAATCATGGCATGAGTATTTGTTTCACATTTTAAAGCAATTTGGTTTTGGGGCATCTTTTATTTCTTATGTATCCTTATTGTATAATCACATTTTTAGCTTGATCAAAGTCAATGATGGTCTCTGTTCACCTTTGCGGATTGGGAGGGGAATTCGGCAAGGTTGTCCCTTATCTGGAATCTTGTACTCTCTTTGCATTGAGCCCCTTTTGATTCGTTTACGATCTTCTCTTATGGGCTTTTCAGTGACTCCATCAGAAAATCCCGTTATCATTTCGGCCTCTGCTGATGATGTATGTGTTGCTGTTCGCAGCAGTAATGACATTGCTCTGCTATTTGAGTGTCTACGGGTCTACTCTCAAGCATGTACAACGCAAATTAATTGGTCTAAATGTAAAGCAGTTTGGGTCGGTGGTACTCCACCTTCCGCCCTTTCAATTCTCCCTATGAATTTGACATGGGGAAAAGAAGGTGTGAAATACCTCGGTGTTTATCTTGGAAACCCTGGTTTTGTCAAAAGGAATTGGGATGGTTTGCTCCACAAAATTAGCAATAAATTAAACAGATGGAGAGGACTTTTTTCGACCTTGCCTTTTAGAGGTCGTGCCCTGGTCATTAACAACCTGGTGGCCCCTCTCTTATGGCATAAAATTATTGCCTTGCAGCCACCTGCAACGTTGGTGTCGTCAATCCAAAAATGCTTTCTTGACTTATTTTGGGATGGCAAACACTGGCTAAAGCCAGAGACTATTTGCCTTCCACTGTCGGAAGGGGGTCATGGACTTGTGGACATTCTTTGTTGGGTGATGGCCTTCGGCATCTCTGCAGCTCGTCGTTTTATATTTCTGGAGGCCTTGCCCTGGAAATCTACTGCAAACTGTATACGAAAACAAGCCGGCATGCTAGGCTACAACCGTGAACTCTTTTTCATGGAGTTGCAACATGTCGATGCTTCGCTGCTCCCTGACTTTTACCAAGATGTCCTGCATGTCTGGCAGTTCATTTCAGTAACTCTGCAAATGGAGACGTACACCAGTGAAAGGTTCCTCTGAAAACCAATATTCTACAATGCTCTTTTTCCTGCTATGCCTCGCTCACGTACTTTTGTGCAACATTTTTTGAGTGCTGGCGTGAGCACGACTCGGGACCTTCGTGACTGTAACAGGAATAGTTGGTTCTCCGCAGGACATCTTCAAGTAAGAACTGGTATCAGATCTTTGAGGAGCCTAGCCCAGGTCCTACAAGAAATCCTGTGTGTTTTAGGCGCTTGGGCCTGAGCTTAACTGCTAACATTGGTGACCACCATACACCACCACAGATCTGTGCTAGCTCTATCCTGCCGGCTGATAGCGCCACAACATCTATCTTGTTATCCGCATCCCCACTTTCCAGCAAGGATAAAAGGAGACTGTATCGTTTGTGTTTTTCAATCCGGTTTCCCTCGTTACAGCCGGTTTTTTTGGGGCTCGATGGAAATTGAAACTGCCTTCTGGGTCTCCCTCCCATCTGCAATGGTTTGCAATGTATGTTTCACCGATTATTAAAATAACTGGTGATATTGCTTGGAGACTCGCCCATATGGTGTTGCCCTCCAATGTTTTATTGGTGGAATGCCCTTTTTGTATGATCTCTGAAGACCTTTTTCACACTTATGTAGATTGTGCCACTCATTCCCTTCTTTGTTTTTTTTTTTATCTTTTGGTTTTTTTTATCCCTTATTTAATCATACTAGGGCATTGCCCGTACGTGGGTGCCCGTTCCTTGCTAAAAAAAAAAAAAAACGCTACCCGTACGCGATTATTTTAGTGTTAATGGCCAATTATTCAATTAGCGCCAACGTATTTTGGCTGTTTGCAATTTAATCGCAAGGAAAAGTAGAAAGAGAAGAGGGAAAAAAAGAAAAGCCTTGCCTTGCTGCAAACATCTGCTGCAAACAACAACAACAGTGAAGTCTTCACTGTCCGGAAGTTGGCATATCGCAGTTACGATTATTTTAGTGTTAATGCCCAATTATTCAATTAGCGCCAACGTATTTTGGCTTTTTGCAATTTAATCGCAAGGCAAAGTAGAAAGAGAAGAGGGAAAAAAAGAAAAGCCTTGCCTTGCTGCAAACAGCTGCTGCAAACAACAACAACAGGGAAGGCTTCACTGTCCGGAAGTTGGCATATCGCAGTTACGATTATTTTAGTGTTAATGGCCAATTATTCAATTAGCGCCAACGTATTTTGGCTGTTTGCAATTTAATCGCAAGGAAAAGTAGAAAGAGAAGAGGGAAAAAAAGAAAAGCCTTGCATTAACGCATTAACGCTTGCATTGCATTAACGGTTCGGCACACGTGATAGCTCGCTGCTCTCTGATTGGTTGAAGCGTTTTTTGGACATAGCTCGGTAAGTACTTCTCCGATTAATTTAAAACCTTGAAAAGGCACATCCTCGGGTCCCCAGCAATATACCTGGCAAGTTTCAAGTATATCGGACCCGTGGTTGTCGAGAAACAGCGGTCACAGACAAACACACAGACACACAGACACACAGACACACAGACACACAGACACACAGAGATTGCTGGAATTATAGATAGATG
The DNA here is from genome assembly GCF_964187855.1 of Myxine glutinosa. Taxonomy (NCBI): domain Eukaryota; kingdom Metazoa; phylum Chordata; class Myxini; order Myxiniformes; family Myxinidae; genus Myxine; species Myxine glutinosa. The sequence goes on along the minus strand of NC_136274.1, from coordinate 62,721,688 downwards.
AACTTTTCTTTTTCTACACTTGTTTTTATTTTTGGAATACCACTTAATTATAGAAACAGCTCTGATACTGCTCTTGTTAATTTCTTAATTTATATTGGAAAATCTATCTATAAGATCTATAAGCAATCTATAAGACAAGAAAAGCAAATCTGCTGGCAAATGCGAATATTTTATGTGATGTGGTAATTGTTTTTAAGGCTCTTGTCATGGAAAAGTTACGCTTGGAATTCTCTTTTTGACAAATTTAAGGTGATTTACAAATCTTCGCGCAAAAATGGTGTGTAAAGGGTGGTTTTTGTAAATTTGATAATAGTGTGTTAAATTTTCTATTTTATGGTTTGGGGTTTTTATTGTTGTTGTTTGGCTGCACATGTTTGAAATTGTGGTGATTTTATTATTTGTATGACTTTCGTGTTTTTCCTACTTTTAGAATAAAAGAGCTTCAAAAGTCTAAAGTCTCTCTCTGTGGCATTGTTCCTTAGACACGACCACATCTTTTAAGTTACAAACTCCAAACTCGGGGTACAAATACAACTTTATGTGGGGTAACATGGGGCTATATGCCCACGGCCTGAAGTGGGGGTGGGGGAGGCGGGAGGGTAGGCGCAAATTCTCTATGTAAATGTGTACTATGTAGCGCCACCTGGTGGTGGTGGCCGAGGTTATTACAATTTCCTTTTCTTACCTGGGCAATGTTGAGGTTAAAGCACTGTTCGCACAGGTAAATTTGTCCCCCTTCCCTTCTCACTCTCCTCCCTCCCCCGTCCCTCCCCCCAAAAATAACAGAGGGGCATGTCAAAGCCTGTTATCATGTGTGAAACATTTCTAGTGGGAAGGGACATCAGGATGAACGGGGGGAGGGGCAAAGGTGGGGGTGGGGGGTGGACGTGAGGACGGGGAGAGGGTTTGGGGGGGGGGGGGGGTTGCAAACAGGACGACTACTTGGTCCGTCAGTGAAACGATGGGTAGGCCCCGCTAGTTGATCATAGAGGCATTATCAGCTGTGAGAAGTTCAGGTTTACAAATGAATATTTAACATGGAGGAAGCCCTATCTCTGGCTGGTTTGTGAGACCAGCTTGATATACAAGGTGATTCACATACGACGTACTATTTTGTTTTTGAATAACTCTGTGTTGCGTGAACCGATTTACTTGTAATTTGTAGCACTTATAGACAAATGTTCCCCATTTATTATGTAAAAATTTCATAAAAAAATAATTGATATAAATTTAGTTATGGGTCTCGATATGGCGGCCGTCATTTTCGATCACTCGGAACAGTCTCTGCTTGTATTCGAGCATGGTTTTCTGCCGCATTTCATCAGTGATCTCCCAGAAGGCATTCCTGATGCGGTGCTTGAGTTCCAGCAAGTCTCTCGGTCGAGTCGTGTGCACTTTGGACGTTGCTTGGCAGCACCCAGCTTCGACCAAACTCCGTTCGAAGACGTCGTTTCACTTCGATTAAGCTTTTTGTGGCCTCATACCAGGTTGCAGCTTTTGCACGCTCCTGACTGTTGTAACTTGCCAAATCTTGCTCATTTTTTCTTTACATTATGCTGCTACAAAGCCTAAAGCTGACTCCAAGACCGGTTCCATAATTATCAACGTTTAAGAGCAATTTAATCGACATGTTAATTGACATGTCATGTCATGGCAAGAGGTCACGGCTGTTTCCCATCATCAAAAATGACGGCCGCCATATCGAGACCGATAACTAAATTTGTATCAATTATTTTGAAATGAAATTTGCACATAATAAATGGGGAACATTTGTCTATAAGTGCTGCAAATTACAAGTAAATCGGTTCACGCAACACAGAGTTATTCAAAAACAAAATAGTACGTCGTATGTGAATCACCCTGTATAGTCTACCCAGGAGAGATGTCAGCTGATGATGAGGCCCAGAAGTTTAAGAGACTGGACTTCTTACAGTGGTCTATTGTGTAGGTTCGTTTGATGATCCTTTTGGAGAAGGCAGGGAAATAATGTGAGATGTACTTAAATTGAAAGACATAGTTCCAGTGTTAGACCAATATCTGTTCCTTTCCAGGTCAGCAGAGATAGTGAAGAGGTCACGAAGAGGAACATCGCTGTGTCTGGCTTGTCGGTGCGATGTGGAATTGTACGGTTTAATGTTGAGGCATCTGTGAAGAAATAGAAGAAGACGGGAGGAGGTTTTGGATTGGTGAGGTCATTAATTTAAACAAGAAACAGCATGGGGCCCGACATTCTACCTTGAGCCACTCCAGCATATTGAGAGAGGAGAGAGGATTTTGTTGAGAGCTGCCTGCTGAATGCATGAATGGAGGAAGCCAGGAATAAAGGTGTCCTAGCATTTCACATGAAGAAGGTTTTGCAAGGTGAGAGCAAGGTGACAAACTGTGTCAAATGCCGGATATGCCCAGAGACACAGCCCTGACCTCTTGCTTGTGAGAGAAGCAGCAGCATACCCAAAGTTGAGTGGCCAGGACAGGAGTACAAACTGTTGGTCAGAGATCAGGACATTTGAGAAAAGGAAAGATGTTAGCCACAATGATGGATGCCTCGACTTTGCTTAAAATTGGAAGCTCACTAGCTTGTAGTTGAGACGATGATTTTGTACCCTGTGTATCGGATCGAGTGATGTTGAATATCTTCCAACCAGATGGGACGTGACCTCGGGTGAAGGACAGGCTGAAAGGAGTAGACGGATGATAATTGAGAGCAACATTTGAGAACATTGGCGCTGATGTCGTCTGTCTATGTCTCCACATCAGAGCCAACGCTCTCCTGAAATTTGTGTACCTTCTGGATAAAAAGTCACATGCTTAGGAGGCAATGGGTTTGAGGGGATAAGGTACAGGGATGGGGTTGGTACATGAGCTCTGGAAGCAAATAATGACTTGAGATATTCAGCCTTTAGTCCAGCGGAGCCACTTGAATCGAGGAAGCTAATGGAGGTAGAGAACACACCAGAGACAGACTTAACAATGCGCCGCCATGACTTGGTAGGAGACAGGTTAGGATCGTTCATCCTTAACATTTCTCAGATGATGTTTTCTGATTCGCTATCTTATCTGCAATTGTTTATCTGCTATTAACCTCCAAATCATTGGATGTCTGATTCATCGCATGAAGTCGGCCTCTTTTGGGACTCCCATATAAACACTCATGATGTTGTGATCCCAGCTTGAAATCCCATATACCATGTTCAATTGTCCATGTCTACTAACGTCCTTGCAACTCAAGTAAAAGTATATTGATCTCTCCTCATGTCCTTGCCCTGCAAAGTGATTCCTGCACAAGCCACTCCAAGGAGCCAAAGATCATTGGAGAATAAATAAATAAATATATATATATATATATATAAAATGCACCAATGCAACAATCTACGCATTTGGCGGCCAAAACCAAAACAAGGCGTCAGCATCCAGAAATTGTAATTGCAAAGATCCTTGTATCCGGAAATCAGTTGGGCCTTTGAAAACGTGATAATCCAGCACAGTATGCTTCCTATTTCCAAAGCAGCTTCACCTATTCCGCGAACCCTCCTCCTGATGTCAGAAAACGGATGTGATTAAAATAGGCTTGTAGCTGCACCTCTAATGAACGCTGCGCGACATCCTGTCAAAAAATAATTTGTGAACATCATCAGTGAAACAGATCTTGGATATATATTTAGTAATTTACTCATCAACGGAACGCACTTTGAGCATATTTTGTGACTTCCAAGGTGAAGCCAAGCCCAATATAAACAGGTGACGCGCCTCCGATCGCTGAAACAGACTTGGAGATATTTTGAGGCCTCGACTCTGCTATTGTGGGGAAGTCGGTGATGAGTGTAAATTGCAGGATTTATACTTAATTGCAAGTGTTGTTGGAGAAGGTATTCGATAACTCTGCCACATCTGACGGAAAGCCATTGTTCGGAGAAACAATTAATTGCGGTGATTCAAAAGGAAGCACACGCTTGATAATTCTTCATGAATTGTGCTTTCACAACCTGCGATCAGTTACCTTGACAGGTACGTGCCGCACAATAGAATTCCCGGCTAATGTCACTGCGGACTGACCGGAAAGGTCAGCAGATTATTGCTGGATATAGCGGCTTACTGAATCCAGATGGGAATACAAGATATAACCAGGAAGCAGGCAGTGACATCGTGTTCTTAAGAAATAATCTTCACCTTTTAAACTTTTTGACCTATAATTTTTTATGATTATCTTCATATGAGTGAACGGGAGGAGAGAGAATAGAGCTGGATTAACAATGTCTCAGCATAACAATTACTCTTTGAAGTGCTTAATCTGGGTAATTATACAATTGCCAGGAGATTCGGAGACAATGGACAAATCAACACAGGAAGAAAAAAGTGACATTTAGCCAGATGACTGGTCGAGGAAGTTTCCGTTAATTTACACACAAATATGAAGAGGTTTGTGTGTGTGTGCGCACGTGTTTGTGCGGGTATGTGCGCATGTGTGTACGTGACTGTGTGTGTACGTGTGTGTGTGTGTGTGTGTGTGTGTGTGTGTGTGTGTGTGTATGTGTGTCCATTTGTGTGTATGTGTGTGCATTTGTGTGTATGTGTGCATTTGTGTGTATGTGTTTGTGTGTGTGTGTGTGTGTGTGTGTGTGTGTGTGTGTACGTGTTTGTGTGTGTGTGTGCATTTGTGTGTATCTGTTTGTGTGTGTGTGTTTGTGTGTGTTTGTGTGCGTGTACGTATCCCCAATTTCCCCATACGTTTAATGATTCCTCCAACGCAAATTCCTCCAACACGAGGTTATCCCAGAACGTATCCCTCGCATTGGAGGAAGTTTTACTGTGTATATATATACACCTATGCAGCTATATATTTTACGGTGTATATACACACACACATATACTCATATACTCATATACACATATACACATATACACATATACACCCGATAACCTGTTTTCTTTCGCAGTATCATCACCCCAATTTAAAATCTTTCCTATAATTCACGAACCGGTGTTTATGTGTTTGTTTGTCGTGCTACTCCTCCGACAGTTGTGGCTTGATTACATCCAGCCTTGCTAAATTGTATCAGCATGACCCAAATTATTGTATAGGGGTGTTTTTATCTTTTGCAATGTTCTTGGGGGAGGGGGGAAGAGAGGGCCGCAAATTCTCCATGTTAATGTGTATCGTGTAGTGCCGCCTCCAGGTGGGAGAGGGTATTACAAGTCCCCACCCTTTTAGAGTATGTACAGTATTCCTATCTCCACATTTCCAATCCCCACATTTGCCAGGGCAGTGAGGTGTTTGGGACTATAAGCAGTAGGCATGTTTTTGCTTCATGCACATAACCCGGTTTAAAAACAAAAAAAGTCGGGAGCGATTGAGAGAGCTGTCAGTTGACTATGCACTGCCCAAGTAAAGGTATGCGTCAGAAGAACGTGTTGTATGCTTAGAACAAGGTCGCCCATAGGGTGGGTACTCTGCTTGTGTAAAAGAAAAAAATACAGAAAAAAAATAATTTGTCATTGACCATGCTGTTTCTCCATGGGGAGGAGGAGAGGCGAAGGGGGAGCCGCAGGTGGAAAAATATATTTCCTTTTAAATATATTTCAGAGCCGATAACATGATCCCTCTTGTAATTGTATCAGGAGACTCACGCACAGCTGCGGAGAGTGTCTGGCTGAAAACTACCTGGAGTATAGTATGACTAACATCTATGCTGAGTTTTCCTGTCACTGGACCATTGTTCCATGCTTGGGGGAAAACTTTCTGACTAAGTGGTGGTGGGTGGTTCGTGTGCAGCCACCCAGCTGCTGGTTGCATCATTTTTCTGTGGATGTGTCTGCTGCTGATGCAATGCCTCTCTATAACCAGTTACCTGGTACTCATTTTGTCGACCTCCGAAGGATGACAGGCTGAGTCAATCCCACCTGGTGTTAATTCAACAGGATTCACACTCAGGACCTTAGGATCCCAAGCCCGCCGCCCTAACCATTCGGTCAACACCAGGTGATACTTCTGATTAAGTAATCTGATATGATCTCCCATGGGAAGAAACCTCATTGAGCCACCAAAGTGCATTTAGAAAAGGAAGGCTTCAAATGAGTTGAGGCCCAGATTTTGTGGTTTTTCAGAAGAATAGGTCTTCTATCTTGTACCCTTGCCTTATGGATCAGGTGTCAGTTTAAATTTAACACATGAATACCTTTATGAAGAGCTTTCCTCCCTATAACTACTGTAGTGGGGCTTTGATGCCGTGGTGAGAAATCGGACCAATTTGAAATTTTAACTGAAAAAATAATTCAGTGACTGTATTAAGTACATTTTGCTTTTGAGATTTACATATGAAAGAAACAGATTTTTTTTGTACATCATAACTAACACCCACAAGTAATTCGCACATAAAGGTTAGAAATCGTGTTTGCTCACGTAGAAACGTTTTCATCATTAGTCCATCATTTGCTGTACACGTGACTGATGGCATCTCTTATTACCATTTGAACGTGATGCACCTACGTTCAAATTCCTTGTGTTGTGTGTTTGGAATGAAATTTTCCTCCAAGCGGCCTCGGCAATCCATCATGTAAACCCCTTGGTTGTCAATTTGAAATGGGAAAATATTTACCAAGATGTAGCAGATAATGGGTGTGTGTTGTTTTTTTTTTGGTCGCGTTGCAACTGCGAAAATGTTTATTTCTCTAAAACGCAATTATTGAAAACATCGTCGAGTCTTTTATGGAGTGTTAAATGTGCAGACTTGTCAAAACCACAATTCGGAGAGTGCATTTGGGGGTCAAACTTCATTTATACTTTCATTTGAGGTACACTCGCTTGCCTACCGGTCATTTTGCTGACTGCTTTAATCAAACGACAGCATACTGTACGTCACAAACGTATTGCATGTCTGTCTGTGTGTCTCACTGAGGATGGAAAATGAAGTGAAACGTGAGAAAAAAAAGGATTTTTTTTTTATAACATGTAGTTGTTGTTGTTGGTGTTGTTGTTGTTTTTTTTTTTACTGCTGTCGTATGTGTGCTGTTCAGTGTACTTTTATATATTATTTATTGCTTTGTGAAGTATTACTATATATAATTTTGTTTGCTCCTGTGTTCTTCTAAAGGGTTCCTGCTGTCGTAGAATAATAAATGTTACCAATTGAACCGCTGCATTAAGCAACCATTACCGCTTCTTCTTCTTCTTCTTCAATGTCTGGAAGAGGGCTTTTAACCCTTGGATGCAGTGATTGGGCCTCGGAGGCCCACGAGGTTTTTTTTGTTGCAAAAACTATGCTGCACAATTTTTTTTGGGAATGACCCTCATTTTCACCGACTTTCATGTTGTTACACAAAATTCAGTGACATTAAAAAAAATCATTCAGGCTCGTGGGAAAATCTTCGTTCTTCACTTATAACCTGAAAATCCGACACGAATGCAGGCCTGGGGCCTTCGAGGCCCCACATAAATGTTGTTGTACTACTATGTTATATCATTATTTTCTTGATATGAGCTTCATTATATGTTCCTATAGCTTGGTTACAAATAATTCAGTGACAAAAATATGAAAATTTAAAAACTTTACACGAATACATTTGTGGGGCCTCCGGGGCCCAATGGCTGCATAGGTGTAGGATATTTGACAGTTGTGGACATATACATTCTAAATAAAAGGATTAGTGAATCATATTTTTTGAGCAAATACTCCTCCATGAGCCTCAACCTTTTAGAGAAAAACAAGTTGAAAAACCAAGAACAAAAAAAAAAATTCCCCCAAAAAAGAAAAAAGATTCATTGCTTGTATGGGATTCTTCTAACTAATAGGATCGATGATTCACGTTTTCTCAGCAAATACACATCCATGAGCATCGACTTGGATTGAAAAAGGATATGAAAGAAAAAAATCTATAAAAAAAAACAAAAAAAAACATTACATGAATACATCCGTGGGGCCTCCGAGGCCCAATGGCTGCATTTATGTAGGATTTTTGATGCCTGCAACTAAGAGTTAAAACAGGCAAATCTGAGATTAAATGGACACAAATTTTTGTTCCAAGTAAATCGATTAGCTTTCAAATGCTCCCATTTTTAGCTCACCTGGAATTTAGTTTTAGTGAGTTAAAAATGAGTAAGCTTATGTGATCCGTCAGTGTACATAGGTAAGTTAGTCATGCAGTGAGTGAGTCTGTATCAACTTCAGCCATTATCGTTTAACCAAACATGCAATTTTGATGAAACTTAGCCACAAGTTTCATATCTGATCCCGAACGAAGGTGTATTGGCCGTATCAAAATCTGCGCTCATTAACTGGTTGAAATTAGGCCGAAAACGCCAAAAAAAAAACATTCCTGCCATAACCTACAGGGAGAATTGCATCAGCAGCACAGCCAAACCTTCAGCCAAAAACATGTCCTGTAACCTGTAAAAACATGTCCTGTAACCTGTAAAAACATGTCCTGTAACCTGCAAAAACATGCCCTGTAACCTGTAAAAACATGTCCTGTAACCTGTAAAAACATGCCCTGTAACCTGTAAAAACATGTCCTGTAACCTGTAAAAACATGTCCTGTAACCTGTAAAAACATGACCTGTAACCTGTAAAAACATGTCCTGTAACCTGTAAAAACATGACCTGTAACCTGTAAAAACATGTCCTGTAACCTGTAAAAACATGACCTGTAACCTGTAAAAACATGTCCTGTAACCTGTAAAAACATGTCCTGTAACCTGTAAAAACATGACCTGTAACCTGTAAAAACATGTCCTGTAACCTGTAAAAACATGTCCTGTAACCTGTAAAAATATGACCTGTAACCTGTAAAAACATGACCTGTAACCTGTAAAAACATGTCCTGTAACCTGTAAAAACATGACCTGTAACCTGTAAAAACATGTCCTGTAACCTGTAAAAACATGACCTGTAACCTGTAAAAACATGACCTGTAACCTGTAAAAACATGACCTGTAACCTGTAAAAACATGTCCTGTAACCTGTAAAAACATGTCCTGTAACCTGTAAAAACATGACCTGTAACCTGTAAAAACATGACCAGTAACTTGTAAAAACATGACCTGTAACCTGTAAAAACATGTCCTGTAACATGTAAAAACATGTCCTGTAACCTGTAAAAACATGACCTGTAACCTGTAAAAACATCAACTGTAACCTGTAAAAACATGACCAGTAACTTGTAAAAACATGCCCTGTAACCTGTAAAAACATGTCCTGTAACCTGTAAAAACATGTCCTGTAACCTGTAAAAACATGTCCTGTAACCTGTAAAAACATGTCCTGTAACCTGTAAAAACATGTCCTGTAACATGTAAAAACATGTCCTGTAACCTGTAAAAACATGTCCTGTAACCTGTAAAAACATGACCTGTAACCTGTAAAAACATGACCTGTAACCTGTAAAAACATGTCCTGTAACCTGTAAAAACATGACCTGTAACCTGTAAAAACATGACCTGTAACCTGTAAAAATATGACCTGTAACCTGTAAAAACATGTCCTATAACCTGTAAAAACATGTCCTGTAACCTGTAAAAACATGACCTGTAACCTGTAAAAACATGACCAGTAACTTGTAAAAACATGACCTGTAACCTGTAAAAACATGTCCTGTAAACCTGTAAAAACATGACCTGTAAACATGTGTTGCTGAAATCAGCATTTGGAGGACTTCCGTTGAACCAATCATATGACCAGATGATGTGCATGAACAAAATTTAAATATTTTATAACGTCATTGACTGTTGCTCCTGATCCAGGTGAGCTTCAGGAACCGTGGTTCTATTTTTATTATTGTTTGACAGCAGGAAGCGCCAAAGCTAGAGGTCGTGCTTCTTCTTCTTTGCACGACATACATACACACAGACGGACGTGTCTTCTTTTAGCCTTTTAGTTATAAAAGATGCTCACGTCCCCTCCCGTGTAGGCTCATGGAGGATCTGCAATACAAATCGCGTCGTACACACTGCATGCAGACAAATACACGAGACAACACCGGACTTGAACAGACAAACACAACTGTTGAGCTTGGTCTACGTCACTTAATTTCCCGTGCCCCACTTGGTCCTGATGGCCATTTTGTGATTTCGCTTTTCTCTCCAGTCAGTGGGGTAATTGGACCCTGTGCGAGTGGGGTTTACCTGCACCTTATCCTCCAAATGCTGAACGTCAAGCAAAGAAGAAGCACATTCCATTTTTAAAGTCTTGCGTATGACTCTGCCAGGTTCAGGATCAAAACGCTGATCTCCCACATTGAGAGCCAAAGACGTAACTATTATGCTCCCAAGTCTGCTTTTCTTTCTTATCTGGAATCGCCTTCCTGACTGAACTTTCATGCTTTTAATTCCATTCCATCAAAACTGTGGTCCATTTCCAGCTCATTTGGTCCCTGCACCCACCCACAAATTCTTCTATCCTCATTGACCCTGCACCCTTTATCGACCTGCAGCTCAACATGCTCTCATTGCTGTTATTTATTTATGTGCTTCTCTTGTCCACGCTGTTCTCCTTCATCTTTATATTTACCAAACTGCTGCACTCTGTAGTTTTTCCATGAGTCTCGACCTCTGTATATTAAAAAGCACTTCGTACCTGTATTGCTAAGGTAATATCAACAGAATAAAAATGCATTTTTATACAAAGTTTGAGGTTTACTTGAAGAGTCGATGAGGGATGAGAGGTCAATGCAGTAATGGTGGGATGAAGAAAATCTCGCAAAGCAGCAGATTTAACAATTTAATTGCAGATTTAGAGCAGAATTTTTTAAAGCAATTTAAAGCAGAAACAATTTAAATATATAATATAGATATATATATAATATACATATATATTGACCCTGCAGCCTGCACCCTTTATTTATATATACACATATATATATGAGGCTGGTGTTAGCTTAGCGGTTCGGGTGCCGGCTTGGGCTCCTAGAATCCTGAGTTCGAATCCCGGTCGATCGCTGAATTAACGCCAGGGGGGTTGACTCAGCCTGTCATCCTTCCAAGGTCGGCAAATTGAGAACCAGCTTGCTGGGATGAATGATCCTGGTGTGTACCCCGATTTAGAATAGGTATCCCTCCGCAATGCGCATCATAAGAGGGGATTAAGGGTTGGTGTCAGGAAGGGCATCTTGCCATAAAACATTGCCTCAAACAGGGAACCATGATTGTCATAGGGCCCGCAAGGCTAACCCCCACTCTAGCGGGGGGAAATGGCCTTAAAATTGTCATATGTATATACACTACATGACCAAAAGTATGTGGACACCCGAACATCGAACATATCATTCCAAAATCATGGGCATTAAAATAGAGTTGGACTCCCCCTTTGCTGCTATAACAGCCCCCACTCTTCTTCGAAGGCTTTCCACTAGATGTTGGAACATTGCTGTGGGGATTTGCTTCCATTCAGACCATAAGAGCATTCGTGAAGTCGGGCACTGATGTTGGGTACAACATCATTCCTTTGGAGTTTCCTCTTCCTTGCATAAACAAACACAAAGTGTATGCGAGGAATCCTACAACCCTTAGAGACTTGAAACAATTCATCTGAAATGAGACTGCTGCCTTAACGACTGAAACATGCAGAACTGCGTGTCAGAGTGCAGTTTGAACATTTGAACTGATCTGTTTCATGTGTATTAGACTGATTAGACTGTTTAACAAGTAATCGTGTTCTGTTTTTTACCAAAGAACAACAATAAACTAAGTTGATTGTTGATGGTATCATTCTTCAAAATGTGCCCAGGGTTTCTGCACCAACCATATATGTATGTATGTATGTATGTATATATATATATATATATATATATATATATATATATATATATATATATATATATATATATATATATATATATACATACAGACTTGGCATTTAATATGGAATATTTTTTTTTTCTTGACTTGGGTTTACTTTCTTAACTCAGTATATCAATCTGGTGAGTTTCTTTTACACTTTGGTGATTTATTTGTTAAAAGAACCATGTCACTGATTGTCTGTCGCAGCAAGAAGTCAACAACAGGATTATATCACAGGTGGCGTGGCAAAATGTACGGACAGGTGCATTTGACGATTGGCTTCACAGTCGGGTATACAAGGGTTGTTGCGTTCTGTATTCGTGGAAAACAACTGCTGCACGTCTCCAAAGGTTATTGCCGCTTCCTCTGGAGATGGTCTGTCAACTCGACAATGCTATTTGTCATGGAGTGGTGGCTTTACGACATTACGGCATGAAACAGCATGCTATTGATCGGCAGTATGGCAGCACTCAAGGTCGGGTGTCAAAGATCCTGAAACGAAATGCTCAGAGGGGTGTCCCTACTCCAACACCGAGGCCAGGACGTCCCCGCAAAACCACAAGGAGGGATGATCGCCAGCTGAACCGGTTAGTCTGCAATGGCCGTACCAAGTCAGCTAGTCGGCTTGGGGCTGAGTGGCAGCAACTGGCAAATGTGCCTGTATCCAGAAGGCTATTCAACCAACGACTGGTTCAAGCAGGCTATCGTGCCAGGCGTCCCCTGAGAAAGCCACACCGGACCAGACAACACCGCCAGCGCCGATTGCAGTGGGCCAGAGAACACCGTCAATGGCAGCCAGGACAATGGAATCACGTGATCTTCAGTGACGAGTCTAGATTTCTGGTCTATCATCAAGATGGCTGCGTCCGAGTGCACAGACAAGTGCATGAAGCCTACAACAAAGATTGTATAGTGCCAAGAGTCCAAGCTGGAGGTGGTGGGGTGACCGTTTGGGCTGCTTTTCATGCAGGGGGCAAAACTGAGCTGGTTGTTCTGAATGGAAACCTGAACCAGTTCAAGTACTGGACCATTCTGGAAGAAACATTGCTTCCATTTGCTCGTACAGCCTTTCAAGGAAACTTTGTCTTCCAAGATGACAATGCATGGCCTCATCGTGCTCGCATGATCCAACACTTTCTTGCTTACCGTGGTGTAGAGCATATGGAGTGGCCTGCCATGTCCCCGGATATGAATCCGATAGAGAACTTGTGGGCAGAATTAACGTGTCAAATCGACCACTTGGACCAGCAGCCGACCTCTGTGCGTGAATTGCAGCAGGCTATTGTCACTGCATGGCAAGCGATTCCTGTCCAAACCTTGGCAAATCTCGTGAACAGCATGCCTCAACGTGTACGTGCTCTCCTGAATGCTCGTGGGGGTTACACGAAGCACTGAACTGTAATTTTACTGTCCGTAATCCCAGTCGTAATTTAACTTTTGTTAAAAAAATTTTTGGCTAATGTGCAAAATAAAGACATACTTCTGGAAAACGTACAGAAGTTTAACACAGTACTGTCCGTGAATTGAGTTCGATATCAGTTTACATCACTTTCAAGGATCAATTTATTTGTTTCGAAATGTCAAATGTGGTTTTTGTTTCTTTTAAAGGTCACATTAACAAAATCTAGAATAATTTCAACATAATTCCAATGAACTTTTGGTTCTAAGACATCTTGAAAAGTAAGTTCACCCCCAGAAAAAAATATTCCATATTAAATGCCAAGTCTGTATATATATATATGTATGTATATATATATATATATATATATATATATATATATATATATATATATATATATATGTATATATATATACATGTATATATATATGTATATATATATACATGTATATATATATGTATATATATATACATGTATATGTATATGTATATATATATACATACATATATATATATATATATATATATATATATATATATATATATATATATATATATATATATATATATTGTTACGTGCTCCTCCCTGACCCCCTGGTCACGGTGTACCTCGGAGCCCCGAGAGGAGCAACGGCAGAAAAATATGATATTCTGTGTCAAAATTCAAAAGGGAAACCACACCAATGGTTATCAACAAACAAATATTGTATTAAAAATCACACAAGATTAACGATACAACAATAATAGCAATCAAAAGTACAATCAACACATCTTATGATGGTACCATCAGCTAGTATAGGATAACTCACTGTGCTCCAAGTGAGTGAAAAAAAAACATTCCCCAATGTCTCTATAGCTCAAAGTTGATCCCCTCCAGTGATCATTAGAGCGATGTCGAATCGAAACCCGAACCCCGTTCAGATGACGGGCCCGGTCACACCGCCAAAACAGCAGAAAGGCGTATGCGGCCGAAGCGGCGCAAAGAGTCACGTGGTCCAAAACTGCATAAAGCAAACTCAAGGCGAATGGGAAATCCAAAGGCGCCCTCCAGGTCTGAACTTTCACGGCTCAGTCGGCGAACCTCGAATTAATCTTCCAAAAGCCACGGTGCGCACACACACACACATCAGATACGTCTGAAAGCGGTGGAAATGGCTGACGAAGCAAATACCTTGCTTGACGCGCGAAGCGCACGAATCAAAATGGCCGACGGCTCGTTCTCGAGTCGCAACGACCAGGCGATGATTCTTCAGAATCCCAACGCCAAACCTGACACCCAGGTTGATCAGTCACAGCGATAACCCCTATCACAGGAAATCCTATCCAGGAAATTCAAAGTTCACTCGTGACTCTTGCTCGACAACGTTCGATCCAGAACGCAAAGCAACCAGCTTCTTGTCCGACTTTTCGCTCATTTCTTTTCTGTCACCTCCTCTTCTTCTTCGTCTGCCTGTTCCTGATCCGATTTCCTGTTTCATTTAACATTAACCTTTTTACCTTTTGGCAATAATAATGGCTATTTCCCTCAAACAATAATAATAATAAAAATAACTAGCCGAAACCCGTGGAACATCCACGGAAGGGAGGATGTGGTGTATGGATAGAGTGTACCATTATGGATGGCATAGGGGATTTGCTTGTCCGAGTAAGAGTTAGGAAGAAAGATGAGAATGAAGAGTGCGTATATGAACAACGATCGCCGACACCGGCACAAATGCATGCTCTGGATTGTCCACTCAGTGGACGGCTTGCTTTCGCCTTCGCCTGTCCAATCAGCGGACGGCTTGCTTCGCCTTCGCCCAGCAGATGCCAATACGATGGCGTCGTAAGATGGCGTCGTATCGGCAGTTAATCGGATGCTTTTGGGCCCCAACGTCGGCTAATTCAGATTTTTCGAGTATGGCTGTCCGTGATAAACAAAGAGCGCGGTTCGTAGATCGTAAATCCATTAGTGCCGTGGGCATCGGGTCACTGGGTGCGGCGTAAAAGGGATAACAAAGTCGAGTCCTTACGGTATTATTATATAGATAACAATACATAGAACCAGAAATGTTTCAAGTGGATGAAAACCACAACACCGGAAGTGACGAATCCGTAACAATATATAAATAAATACATACATACATACATACATACAAGCATACATACATACATACATACAGTATAAACATACTCACAAACATATACATACATATAGAAAAGAAGGGATATTATTGGGGAAAAGGCCCCTTTATATGGTATGTGCCATATGGCAAACTTGAGAAAACAAGGAACATTCCATTGCTTGTAGAAAATGCCAAACATTAGAAAAGAAGGGACATTGAAGGGACTCGTGTGCATGCTGTACTACCCTTGTGGTCTTAGGAGGAACCAAGTAATGCTCTGGAAAAGTTCATGTGAAGGGGCGCCCTACATGTGGCAAATAAAATACATTTACTTCTGCATGCAGCTGTATGACTCAAATTGGTGCCCCTTTATATGAACTTTTCCAGAGCATTACTTGGTTCCTCCTAAGAACACCTGGGTTGTAGAGGATGCAACATGAAAATAAAGGTAGAAAAAGTCTCATTTAATGCATTTTATTTCCAGGCTATAAGGCAACAAAAGGCGAAAACTTTGATAGGTGGTGTAGACTTTTTATAGGCACTGTACTTGGATATATATATATATATATATATATATATATATATATGTGTGTGTGTGTGTGTGTGTGTGTGTGTGTGTGTATGTATATATATGCAAGCATACATATATGCATTCATACATATATGCATACATACATGCATGTATACATACATGCATACATATATACATACATACATAAATACATACTTACATGGAATTGCCGCATTTAATATAGTAGGACACTTGCTATATACCATCAGCCAGAGTGCTCTTCAGTGTGGACTTTCAAGTGACTGAACATATAACCAGGACTAAGTAGGTCATGCAGGTGGGGAGGAGTTGGAATATTGGCCCCATTTTCTCAATAAGGTGTCTTGCCCCACTTTACCCCACAAATTGTTTGGCAATGACTTCACTTGCTGAACTAATATGAACATCACAACAGTGAGTGCAGGGTCTTAAATCATGTAAAGCTTCTCTAAAATGACAACGGCACGTTGTGACACACGTTTCTGCTCGAATTAGCATAAAATTTGCAACGCTGCACCCACAAAGTCTTGACAATCTGAATTCGCAAATTCTTACAAAGGCCACCGGGTTCTATTCAACTCATTTTTTGACAGCTGCCAAAAGTATATTGTAAACCCTGAAATCCCTCTTGAGATACAGATTGAAGCATTCTACTTTATTTCCTTCCTCTGCTGAAAAACGCATAAACAGGTCAATACCAGAAAGGTGTGCACAACAAGGGATGACTTGTATTAATGCCATAGATATGTAGCAAAGAAGAAGACTTCATTTAGGGCCATTTTTAGGATTTATTTTAATGGATGTTTGAACCAAATGTTATTTTGAGTCTCGTTTGTATTAAACCACAAATTATATAAGAATTACTAAATCTGATCATTATTAAATTTGAATGCAAGATGTAGATTAAGGTTGGGTAAAAATGTCCCTGGCAGGAGGTAGAAGAGGATCCCCCCTCAACCCCTCTGATTGATCAACTTGCAAGGCCTAGAGTGTGAATCTGCACCATCGAGACAAATGGGATCTTACTTGATGCTTGTTTGAATTGGGAGGTAGATTTTTTTTTTTTTTTTTTTTTTTTTTTTTGTATACCAGATCGAGGCTCGTGAAAGAGCTAACATTAATCACACAAAAAGACAAACCGACACACAAAACACAAAAAACAAGGGGAGCGGCAGACAAGATGGGAAGAGAGGGGGAAGGACACAAAAGAGAGGGGGAAGAGGGGGAAGGACACAAACACAACATTTGAGAGCAGGGACATCGGGAGGACTTGGGGGGAGGTGGGAGAGGAATAAAACATATGAACACTGCAAGGACTCTGGGGTGAATTACCGGGGGTAGAAAAGATCAAGGTTTTCGATGGGGGAAGATAAGAGATGGTGGTGAACAGCTGTTTTAAAGACCTGGAGGGAGGAGTGGGATTGAAGGGAGTGGGGGAGTTTGTTCCAGAGGCGGGAGAAAAGGGGAATGAAAGAGTGAAGGTGAGCAGAGAGCCTAGACTTTGGCAGTTTAACCATAAGAGGGTTGCAGGCAGATCTTGTGCGACCTGAAGGAATATTGGGGGGACAGAGCACAGAGAGAGCTGGGGGAGCAAGGCCGGAGAGGAGTCGGTAGAAGACAGAAAGACCACCAACCTGCCTGCGGTGAGTGAGTGAAAGGCCCTCGGTGTTGACTACATCGCAGGAGATTCCAATGATTCTGAAAGCTTTGGCCTCAACAGCGTGAAGCCGAGCAAGGTGTGAGGCAGGAGCACCAGCCCAGAGGGGAGAACAGTATTCCATTGAGCTGCGGATGAAAGCCTTGTATGTGGTGAGGAGCTCAGGTGTGCCAAGGAAGGACTTCGCACGACGGAGGATGCCCAGTCGGCGACTGGCTTTGGAGGCCAGCTTGGAAATGTGGTTTTCCCAAGAAAGATCATGGCAGATAGTGAGACCCAAAAGCTTGAGCGACAGAACTTCTTGGAGAGGATTGTTGAGAAAGTAGATGGGAGGGTTGTCCAGTCGGTCCTTTCGGAGAGACATTGTAAGAGTGTGAGATTTGTCAGGATTGAAAGACATGTTCCACTTGTTTGACCAGTCTGTGATTTTGTCCAGGTCTGCAGAGAGTGAGGAGGCTGCAGACTGCCGATCTGAGGGATGAGGAATGGAGCGACAGAGAGTAGAGTCGTCAGCAAAGAGATCGAGAGGATTTTCAAGAGAGTCAGAGAGATCATTGATGAAGACCAGAAAAAGCACAGGGCCCAGAACACTACCTTGGGGAACTCCAGCCTGAACAGGAAGAGGAGATGAGAGAAACCCATTCAGGGCCACACGTTGACTACGACCAGAGAGGAAGTCCGCCAGCCATGCGACTGCGTGGAGATTTCCATGGATACCAAAGGAGGAGAGTTTGGTGAGCAGAGCAGGGTGCCAGACCGTATCGAAGGCACGTGAAATGTCAAGGGAGACAGCTCTAATTTCCTGTTTGGCGTTGAGGACCTCCATCCATTGTTGAGAAAGCAGAAGCAGCATGTCCAGAGTAGAGTGACCAGGTCTGAAACCAAATTGATGATCAGAGATCAAGCCATTGGAGAAGAGGAAAGATTTAATATCTGAAGCAATGATGGATTCCATGACTTTGCTGATAATTGGGAGAAGGCTGATTGGTCTGTAGTTGCTGGGATCTGTTTTTGCACCTTTTTTGTGCAAACCGGTGATGTTGGCTGATTTCCAAGCAGATGGCAGATGACCTTGAGCAAAAGAGAGGGTGAAGAGAACAGAAAGAGGGAGTGAAAGAGCAGAAGAACATGATTTTAGGACCCGTGGGCTGATGCCGTCAGGACCAGTTGCAGAATCAGTGTCGAGGGTTGACAGAAACTTTTCCACCTTGTCAGGAGGAAAGGACACAGAGTCCAGGAGCAGCTGGGTACGACTGGGTATGGTGGGTACAGAGAGGGATGGGTTTGGGACACAAGATTTAGAGGCAAACACAGAGTTGAGGCATTCAGCTTTTTCACGTGCGGAGTCAGCCGTTAAGCCGTTTGAGGTGAGGGAGGGGATGGAGGGGGAACAAACACCAGAAACAGATTTGACCAGATGCCACCAGGATTTGGAAGAGGGAGACAGATAAGAGAGTTCGGTCTTGAGAATGGTGAGATATTGTTTCCTGGCTCTCCTGAGGGTGGACACACACTTGTTTCGGGCTTTGTGAAAGGAAATGAGATTTCCTTCCGTTGGATTTGCTTTCCAGGAGACGAAAGCAAGTTGTTTCAGGGCAACAGCCTCACCACAAGATTCCGTGTACCATGGACGGGAGGAAGGGTATGACAACTGAAGACGAGATGGTATAAATCTGTGCATGAGAGAGAGCAATTTACTTTGAAAGAATTCCCAGGATGAGTTGATGTCAGAGGCGGTAGAGATGGGAGACCAGTCCAGATGATTGATGGCTGCTTGAAGACCATGCCAGTTGGCCTGAGTGAAATGCCAGACTCGTCGACGCTGAGGAGGCTCTCTGAGAATGGTCAGAGAGATGTCCACTTTGACAAGCACATGATCAGATGAGCCGATTGGAGCAGAAGAAGAGCAGCAGACATTTTCAGGGAAGTTTGTCATAACCAAATCCAGAAGAGAAGATGCTCCGTTGACTGAGATCCGGGTCGTGAAATTGACAGATTGTGTCAGTCCCAGTGAGTCGCAGAAGTCCTTTGCTGAAGAGCCATGGCTGGTGAGAGAGGTACCCACACCCAGCCAACTGGCATGGTGACAATTGAAATCACCACATATGAGGAAGAGAGAGTTGGGATGGGTAGATAGAAGTTGGTCCATATTATCAGACAGTGAGATGTAGATGGAGTCATCGCTGTTTGGTGGACGGTACAACACACATATTATTTTTTTTTTTTTTTTTTTTTTTTTATTTTTTTTTTTGTATACAATATCGAGGCTCGTGAAAGAGCGAACATTAATCACATGAACACACAGAAAGACAAACCGACACATAAAACATATAACATAGGGAGCGGTAGACAAGATGGGGAGAGAGGGGGAAGGACACAAACACAACATTTGAGAGCAGGGACCGAGAGACATGGAGACATCGAGAGATCTGAGAGAGGGCGAGGGCTTTGGGGGGGGGGGGGCGTGGGAAGGGGGCAGTGGGAGAGGTATAAAACATATGGACACTGCCAGGACTTCCAGGAAAGAAGTTGGAATTTCAAACAAGGTGGATCTGGGGTGAATTAGCGGGGGTAGAAAAGATCAAGGTTTTGGATGGGGGAAGATAAGAGATGGTGGTGAACAGCTGTTTTAAAGACCTGGAGGGAGGAGTGGGATTGAAGGGAGTGAGGGAGTTTGTTCCAGAGGCGGGAGAAAAGAGGAATGAAAGAGTGAAGGTGAGCGGAGAGCCGAGATTTCGGCAGTTTAACCATCAGAGGGTTGCTGGCAGATCTTGTGCGACCTGTAGGAATATTTGGGGGACAGAGCACAGAGAGAGCTGGGGGTGCAAGGCCGGAGAGGAGTCGGTAGAAGACAGAAAGACCACCTACCTGCCTGCGGTGAGTGAGTGAAAGGCCCTCAGAGATAGCTTCATCGCGGGAGATTCCAATAATTCTGAAAGCTTTGGTTTCAACAGCGTGAAGCCGAGCTAGGTGTGAGGCAGGAGCACCGGCCCATAGGGGAGAACAGTATTCCATTGAGCTGCGGATGAAAGCCTTGTATGTGGTGAGGAGCTCAGGTGTGCCGAGGAAGGACTTCGCACGACGGAGGATGCCCAGTCGGCGACTGGCTTTGGAGGCCAGCTTGGAAATGTGGTTTTCCCAAGAAAGATCATGGCAGATAGTGAGACCCAAAATCTTGAGCGACAGAACTTCTTGGAGAGGATTGTTGAGAAAGTAGATGGGAGGGTTGTCCAGTCGATCTTTTCGGAGAGACATAGTAAGAGTGTGAGATTTGTCAGGATTGAAAGACATGTTCCACTTGTTTGACCAGTCTGTGATTTTGTCCAGGTCTTCAGAGAGTGAGGAGGCAGCAGACTGCCGATCTGAGGGAAGAGGAATGGAGCGGCAGAGAGTGGAGTCATCAGCAAAGAGATAGAGAGGATTTTCGAGAGAGTCAGAGAGATCATTGATGAAGACCAGAAAAAGCACGGGGCCCAGAACACTGCCTTGGGGAACTCCAGCCTGAACAGGAAGAGGAGATGAGAGAAACCCATTCAGGGCCACACGTTGACGACGACTAGAGAGGAAGTCCGCCAGCCATGCGTGGAGATTTCCATGGATACCAAAGGAGGAGAGTTTGGTGAGCAGAGCGGGGTGCCAGACCGTGTCGAAGGCACGTGATATGTCGAGGGAGACAGCTCTAATTTCCTGTTTGGCATTGAGGACCTCCATCCATTGTTGAGACAGCAGAAGCAGCATGTCCAGAGTAGAGTGACCTGGTCTGAAACCAAATTGATAGCATATGAACAAAAGGTGGGAGCGAAGGGGAAGCCGTAGCCAAAGGTATTCCTGGGGGTGAGGTGGAGAGAGGGCAGTGGAGGGCGAGTGAGGAAGAGAGTTTTTTTATAAAGATAGCAACCCCACCTCCAGGACGAGGCTCAGGTCTATCATACCGGAGGAGGGAGTAACCTGGGAGAGATACCAAGGCATCAGAGACATCATGATGGAGGAAAGTTTCTGTTAAGCAGATCACATCTGGTTTGTCAGAAGCAACCTGTATGGAGAGGTCTGTCAAGTTTGAGCGAAGGCCCCGGATGTTTGAGGTCCTTTCGTTAATGAAGAGGAAGGGGGAGCATCGGGTCCAGAACAGGGGGGGGGGGGAGGGGTAGGGTAAGATGTGGAAGAGGAGGAACAGGTAGGGAGAGCTGTTGAAGGTGTGTCAGAGATTTCAGAGATTTCAGAATAGCTTGGAGAAAGGGAAGAATGGGGCGGACAAAAGGTTTGATGGAGATTGGGTGAGGCACAGTGAGGTGTTATTTGAGGAGGGGGAAGAGCGAGGCAGAAGGTTTGGGGAGATGAAGTTGAAAGTTGGAAGGGGGAAGAAGCAGGGAGGATGCTTTGAGGAGGAGGGGTGAGAGGGGAGTCTAGGAGGGGAGGAGCGAGGGAGAGTCTCGGAGGGGAGGGGTGTGGGGGGAGTTTAGGAGGGAGGGGAGGGAAGGGGCAAGGGGGGAGATTTGAAAGGGATGGGTGATGGGGAGGATTTGGAGGGGAGGGTTGAGATTGGATTTTGAAAAGTGTACGATTCATGGGAAACGAACATTTTTTGCAAAATGAGTTTGAGACCTTCGAGTCAAAAATACGTTTGAGGACACTGGAGGAGGGGTGGAGTTCTGGATAGTTTAGGGAATGTAGAAAGGAGGAAATGTAAGAGATGGTATTATATATATTTTTTGGAATGAATAGATTTGGTGAGCAAGACGAAAGCATCCTTTTGTAGGAAAAGAAGAAA
The DNA here is from genome assembly GCF_964187855.1 of Myxine glutinosa. Classification (NCBI taxonomy): domain Eukaryota; kingdom Metazoa; phylum Chordata; class Myxini; order Myxiniformes; family Myxinidae; genus Myxine; species Myxine glutinosa. The sequence continues at coordinate 62,699,442 of NC_136274.1, read as the reverse complement.
AGGGTGTTATAATATATGAGAGAAAATAGTTGTTCAGGGGAGAGATTATAGATTTCTAACCGCGTGATCGCGAACGAAGAACGAACGAACAAAAAGAACAACAAATAAACGAATAAGACCTGGGAAGGAAATATTTATTGGGGGTTTTTTTTTTTTTTTTTTGTGAGTACAGATATTAAACAAGGAGGTACGGGGTGAACGACTGGTACGAAACAGAGAACGAAAATAATTTCAGCGCATTCGACGAATCGCTGAGAGAAAAACAAAAGTCAAAACCACAAGGTCGGAGACGGTACGGTAGTCTAAGCCTACGAGTACTAGGCCGCAGAATACTCGATACCATTAACCGACGATTGTGTATACATGTACGAAAAATTAGCACCGAAAATTTTCCAAAAGATACGCTATAGGTACACACACCGAAAGATAGATACAGTCTCGACAAAAACACGATTGTGATAGATCACTTAGCTTCGAGAGCGTGAGCGCATGGAGCAGCTTCGAAAAGACGTGACCTCGCCGTGATCTCGCGAGATCTCCAATCAAGGTAAGTGGAAGGTAAGTGCGTGGTGCTCATGGGGTATCCAGGTATTTCCTAATCTAGGGGTCTTTGTTTGTGGACGAGCTGCATCATAGAAGATGGAACATTGTCATACTAACAATGGGGCAGTCTTGGGGGGAATAGGCCGACAAGGAGCTAACAGACAAATAAGCTTGATATGAGCAGGGGAAGCTGCAGTAGTCAAGTTGAGCAAATAGAGTTAAGAATAGAAAAGATTATTGATTGTTAGGGAGGACAAACTGAGTTGGTGAACAAGACTGGACCATAATGGAGAGAACAGGGAGACAATATTGTCGAAATGAGCAAAAAGCTTGGAATTCGCTAGAGCAACCAGAGATTATTTATTCGATGAGCTTGTGTGGCCTGGACTGGGAAGGAGCGAATAGCTGAAAAGGCACGGGGCAAGGCCAGATGTGAGCTAGCAAGGTCCATTAACCTGTCTGCAGTGAAAGAGGCGCGGGCCTCATGCCTCAACCCTTCCAAAGGGAGACTAATTATCCACTGGACCTTGGGCTCCACCATCTCCAGGGGTGCAACATGGATTGTGGCAACACACCGGAGTGGGCAGCCATACTCTACGAGTCCACTCCATGGCATGCTGTGGATTTTATTGTCCCATTAGAAGACGACAACGACCAAGGAAGGAATTGGTTCCACGGAGTATTCCAAAACACCCACCTCCCTCCCCCTCCCTGGCTCTGGAGGTCACTTCGGAGAAACGGTCTGCGAAGGTTTATAAAATTGTTGCGATTGTGATAATTAATTTTTCCTCTCTTTGAAGAGCACTGGGTGTTCGGAGGGCTTTTATTTGATATAAATTGCTTGGACCTCAGTATGCTTGCACAATTTAATTTCAATAAATATTTCCCCTGGAAATTGGAAAATTTTAGCTTTTTCTCAAAACCTACTTATATCAGTTCATAATGACCCGTTGCCAGGAAGCCCGTATTGCCACATTTCTGGTCTTGTTTACCACTTCCTTGTCACGTGGAAGTGTCTTTCCTGTCAAATACAATCAAAGATTACCTCATCCACTCCTGTTAATGTCAGGCCATGCTGTCAGTGATCACCTTACTTCCTGAATCCTTCACAGTATAATCACCTTGAAGGTCAGATCCATTTTTACGCATCCTGAAGCTGATCGGTACAATTCAATATGGCGGCCGGAGGAACACAAAATGGCTTTTCTTCCATTATATATATTTGCTTTTGTGTAATGCTGCAAATTTCTGTTTTTCTGTGTTTTATACTTCTCCCACCCCCCCCCCCCCCCCCTTCCCACGCCTCCTCCCCCCAAGCCTTCTCCCTCCCACAGATCTCCCGATGTCCCTGCTCTCAAATGTTGTGTTTGTGCTTCCCCTTCTCTCCCCATCTTGTCTACCGCTCCCCTTATTATATACTTTGTGTGTCTGATTGTTTTGTGTAATAAATGTTAGCTCTTTCACGAGCCTCGATCCTGTATACAAAAAAATAAATAAATAAATCCAGAGCACTTCGTCTCACGGGGATCTAATGGTCTTTGACGTGTTGCACAAGTTTCCGGAAAGTCACCGTAGAATGGCACGGGGTGCGATTCTTCATCCCGCCCTCCCACCTTCCACTCACTGACAAAACACCAGCCGGCTCTTCACCTCCCAAACACATCTATATTCGTCTCCCTCTCCATCCTGTTATATTCTTGTTCGTTTTGTTTCATCCTCTCTTGCTGTCCTCGTTCCCTTCAATATCTCACCCTTACCATTCAACGAGAACACTTGCTTGGAATATCCTCTCCGAGTGTCCTGCGCATCGCTCTCATTAGGCACACTATGTTTTCATCCAAGAGGCAAAATATTGAAAGTACTCCCACATTGTTTTTGTTCGATCGGGGAATCAATTTGCGCAGGGCGGCCATTTGTCTTCAACATTGCCGGTCAGTTGTGGTTTGAAAAATTCGTTTTCAAATTAAAATGTATTTCGGTCAGTTCAGCCATTAATTATTTCACAAGGGTGATTTATGCTTAAGTCCTTCATGTAATTCGTTTAATTTAGCCTCTGTTAATTATTTTCAGGAAATTATAGCATCATGTTTCTGTTTGCATGCGAAAATACTCCACATCACATCATACCTTTTGACCGACACGGACACGTGAATCTTCCATTAGCGGACGTCATCGTATGAAGAAGCTCATGTACGTTTGTCCTTTGTATTATTCCTTGTATGATCCAGTGGGGTTCTTGATTCTACCAGGATCTGTATCATGAGACTGCTTTCATAAAGTCTCTTTTTATGCTTTTCTTTTTATTTATTATATATTATTTATTTTTATATTATTATTTTTATTATTTATTCATCTACCCCATATCTATGGGGTAGATGAATTATTATATAATTATTATTAGAATTATTATTAGATGAATTATTCGATTAATTATGAATTATTATTAGATGAATTATTATTATTATATTATTTATATTCTTTTATTCATATTTATTCACATTTATTATTATTTATTTATTTGTTATTTATTGTTCATATTATATTTAATTATTTTTAATGAATTATTATCATTCATTTTTATTATGATTTTTTAAATTTTATTATTTTATTATTAACTTATTTATTTTTATTTATTTATTTTATTATTTATTCATCTTTATATTTAATATTTATAATATTTCTTTTTTATTATTTATTATTTATTTTTTATTATATATACTGTATATGTATTTTTTTTTTTTAATTTATTTATTGGAGTTTTCATATTTTTTCTTTTTATTTTATTTTTTCATAAATATTAATTTTAGAGGAGATTCTTACCATCGATATCGTTATCAGTCGGATTTTTTTGGCAATTTTTTTTGGACAAATGTCAAAGTCTCTTTATTCTGTTAAATGGGCCATTTATTCGTTTCATATGCAGTTGTGAACGATGAAAGAACAAAACAGCTTGTGGCTGCTGGTTGCATCATTACTGGGAGTGCAGCTATGCTGCTGATACAATGCCCCCAGTAGGCTGGAGCAGGAATTTGTAATTTGTTCATGGGGCCGGCGATGGCTCGCCTACTCTTCCCGAAGGACACCGTAGGATCTTTAACATCCACTAGCTGATGCAAGCAGACCGGACGTCCAGCTTAACGTCCAACCGAGGGAGGACACACACATTGATGCCTCACCCCAGATCTTAAAAGGATTTGAGTGGCACTGCCATATTGTCCTGTGGCTATTAAGGCCACCCTGAACTGTGCATATCTGCAGGTGACACCTGGTAGGGCAGAAAGATTGCTCCCTCCATGTCGGTTCTTCATGTGCCAGCTCAATCCTATCGCTCTTCGAATCGCGACAAGAATTTCAGAAGTTCGTAATTAACACCTTTCGTACTTCTTGCTTCGGCTGCATTTGAACCGAGAACCTCTGGAGTTTCAGTCTCTATCAGAAGGCAACCGCTGTACCTTGAATGGTAACGGCTGTACTGTACCAGAGTCTTAGACGTTTACAAAGGAACAACTAATTAAACTCCGACATGAAGGACAAAATATTAGAAGCTACAACAGCATGTCTGCAGAACATTAGGCTGGACAACTAGGGGAAGAGCATGCCACGAAGATATTATTTCTGTTCACAGGAATACTGGACTTTCTCATGGCTAATGTCGAAGAAGAAAAAGAAAGAACCACCTTTAGAGGCCATTTTTCCCCGCAGAGCAGGGGTTGGCCTTTTTCGGGCACCGTGGTCACCAACACCAGGCCACGTGTCGGTCGGCAGATAAATTCAAACAATAGGTTTTACTTCCTAAAGATTGGCAAAAAAAGTATTGCTAACTGCCTTGGAAGCAAGGTTAGCGCTGACGTGTCGGGTGTTAGCCTCTTGTCCTATTCCTCCGAGGAAAGGAGTTACTTTCCTTCCCAGGACGATTAACACACCTTGGTCAACCTTCAGATTGTAAAACGTTTCGTTTTTAGTTCAGTCGCCCCTGACTTTTTGTTTTTGACTTCAATAAACATTGCAAAAGTCAAAGAGGACGGAATGGCGTTTATGTGACAAAAATGCACCGACATCAGTATCATGTAAAAACACAAATAAGATGAGATGAATATCCCGTGAGAGCAACAACTTTGACGCAATGGCCGTGGGAATTGAAACTGTCCTGCCAGCTGTCACACTCCCAAAGACCATCAGATGCCATAGGTCACTGACTCGGTGGTGTGAAAGAACATCTGCAGTTAAAGGTCGATTCTCAGGTAGCAAGAAGATGAAGTAATTCGAGGGATTATTGTAGAGGCGACGATTGCCGTGAAAATGAGGTTTTGGAGGCGAATTCTGCTGTAGTGTCGTCATATCCGCACCTCTGGCAATTGGCATGGCACCGGATGTGCATTGCGGAACATCCGTAGATACCTTAAAAATGCTTCATGCATTAGCATTATCATTAGGATACATAACTTGTGAGCCATCCTGTCGCAAACTACCCTTTCTGGCAGTCGAGCCAAACTTTGTCATGTGTTGAGAAGGAAGAAATCTCGAATTTTGAGATGCAGCAAGTGTCAAGTGCTGCTCGATGCGGCAGCTTAACATGTCAGGTAATGTATCGAGACACCTTGAAGTCGGCGTGGACGTCTTCCAAGAACAAAAAATGAAATGTGATTTAATTATAAGAATTTAATTTTGATGAAAACCATTTCTATCATTCCATATTGCTTATCGACTCAACTGCCCAAATTCGTTCTTCTCATTCAATATTTAAGGGCATGTCCGACATAATCGGGGGTTGATATCTTGATATCCAGCTTTGTTACCTTGACACATGGTTATCATGGGGTTATACTTCCAGGGGGCAGTAGTGAATGTCGTATTGGGCAACCTCGTCACGACAGAGCTACGTGCCACCCGGAAGCTCTTGACTGGAGCCTCTGATATTTAAAAGGCCTGTTATTTATTTGCCTTGGAATCATTTTGATCAGTTCATCATTGTATCGAAGGTACTGCTCAATCTCGTTCAACTTTGTGCTCTGATTGACAGTTTTATCATGACGAACCACCTTTCTAATAGTGGGGATGTGTTCCTGGAGATCCCGTATGTCGGAAAAGTCCGACACGTTTCAAAAGGTCTGTTTCAATCTTTAGCTGAAATCCTTCCTGCTTCACTTGCATACCAACCAACTTCCTGACCCATACCCTAACAGATATGTGCTTTCCTCCATGACATCTCATAGATATCTGTTGAGACTTTTGTCGGATATCTTAGCAGTGGCTACGTCGCAGTCTCGTGAATGCACGTTGGATATTTTATCGGATAGATCTCCTTGGGGACAATGAGAACCAACAGCCAGAAATTAAAGTGAATCTTGACTTTACTCAGAGTAAGGTTTAGCCTGGTGTTGCCTTAGCGGTTCGGGTGCCGGCTTGGGATCCCAGGATCCTGGGTTCAAATCCCGGTCGATCGCTGAATTAACACCGGGGGGGTTGACTCAGCCTGTCATCCTTCTGAGGTCGGCAAATTTAGTACCAGTTCACTGGTAATTCCCTGTGTGTCGCAGGGTGACTAACAGGGTTGGCGACAGGAAGGGCATCCAGCCATAAAACATTGCTTCAAAAAGGGAACCACGGTGCCCGAAAAAGGCCAACCCCGGCTCTGCAGGGAAAAATGGCCTCTAAAGGTGGTTCTCCTCGGAGCAAGGTTTACTTACAATTATAATGGGACATTATCCTGAAAGATTCTTCATCCAGGCCCTTTACCATTTGGACTATCTGCCTGGAAGCCACAACTCTGACCGCAACAAGCTGGCTCGTTGGCACGGAGGGCTGGTGTCGCACCAATGTCATCGGCGACAGTAGAGAAGGAAGCTAATTTGGCAGGAAAAAGATCTTTATTATCACCGTGGCAGTTTCAGCTTGCTCGGTCCGTCACCTGTGCGCAGGCAAGCGGTGCTCTCATTCTCTGAGGTGTAGGAAGCCGCTTATGCGATACGATGAGGGAAGGCACGCTCATTAGATCAAAGCACGGGGAAGGTGTAGACGAGGCTTGATGCCAGGCGGGCGTGTTTATTGGCCGAGGCTGTGTGGGCTTTGGGATGCATCAATTATTGAGCAGATGACTATGAAAATAGCAGCCTCATGGCCTGTGGCTTCCTCCTTAACCCTTCCCTGGGCGTCGAATGCGGCTCATTTGTGCACGGCATTTGGGCAACCGCCATCAATTAGGCGCCTGCCACATCTTGTGATGTTTAATTATCATCGATATTTGTTTATTGATTCATTTGTCACCCACTTAACTTGTTTTTATTCCCAAGTTTATTTCTTTTGCTTCCGATACTTCATATTTCTTCCGCTTTCATGCGGCTTCGCACTCGCTTCCCGGTAGCACGATTCCCCCTCAAATGTAGCGCAAGGAAAGGCGCATCGTGCATTAATCATGTTGGTGGCGACTGGCAGCGAGCTAGCTCTATCCACAATGAAAAATCGGCATTTATAGGCCACACGAGCAGGTGCAATGGGCGGAGCCTAAGCGAAATTGTCGTCAGGACTTCTCATCATTTGGGATTGGACTATTTCATTCTTTTTTGGGAGGGAGGGGGGAAGCGGGTTAAGCATATTAAAGTCACCGTGACATCCCGTAGCTTTGTTAAAAATAGAAATACGTGCTATTTTCCTGCTATTTTTCCAAGCTCACGTCTATCGATTCTGAGCTTCCAAGAAGGATATTTTTGTCTTAGAAATACTTTCTAATTCCCACAATCAAATGGACCCATTGGACTGGAATGGACTCAGTTTGTCATCATTTTGGCAGATTGCATTTGTTGCCACTTACGTTTGTTGACCTTTAAGAAACTTGTGTAGACTTAAATTGTCTTTGTCTCTTGCAGTTCTTGTCTGCGTAGTTCTTCCCAGAATGATATGTAGCTACACCCAGTGCCCATCCCAGGCTTTCAAAATTGCCCAAGCGGATTGCCGATTCATGATGCCCCCCTGTGGGCTTGCACTCGGAATGCTAATTACTATTACTTTATTGGAAGTATTTCATTCTGGTCCCATCACATAATTGTGCGAATGCAGCTTTTGCAAAAATGCAACTTACCCTAAATTATGTGAAGTTTGGCAAAATTTCACCTTGTACTGTTGACGTGTCCCGAGCATCTTCATGTACATTTCGTTTAATTATAACCTGGACAAAAATATTACTTTTGAAAATATGAATGGACATCATACATGTATAACTGAAATACAATAAAATATAGCAAACTGAGGAATTTGTAAATCACTGTCATTTAATGGTGGCAAGATATTATTTCCCTTTTAGTTTGGTGTATCGATTAACACAAAGTAGAGACTGCATATAACATGATACCCCACACAGTGTTTAAGTATACCGGGATACATGTACTTCCATTTCAATAAAATAGTAGTTTTAAACATCATGTAAAAACATCCAGAAGTTTGGCATTACTGAAGCAGTCGTACACGTCACCCTTACGCATTGTAAAACAAGAAAGAGCAATCAGAAATTGCAGACCCTCACCAGGATGTGTTTGTGTGGTTATTAAATTTTTGTGTGTGGAAATTGTGTGTGTTATTGTGTGTGGTTATTTGTGTTTGTGTTTGTGGTTGTGGTTATTGTTGTGTTGGTTGTGTGGGAAATTTGTGTGGTTATTTGTGTGGTACGGGTACGGGTACGGGTTTGTGTGTGGTACGGGAAATTTGTGTGGTTATTGTGTGTGGAAAAGCGCTATACAAAATAAATGAATTATTATTATTATTATTACTAGGGCGTGCCCGTACGTGGGTGCAAAAAAACATGCGTGCAAACAACAACAACAAAAAAAAACTTTGAAACCACGTGGCAGTAACGACCACAGAACCCCCCCCCCCCTCTATTTACATGAAATGGTTTGGTCCATTCGCAAAGCCAAAGCGAACGGCTTGCGAGTACGGTGACCATACCTTGGGAACCACTTGTCCGATTAATTTCAAACCTTGAAAAGGCACATCCTCGGGTCCCCAGCAATATACCTGGCAAGTTTCAAGTATATCGGACCCGTGGTTGTCGAGAAACAGCGGTCACAGACAAACACACAGACACACAGACACACACACATACACACAGAGATTACTGGAATTATAGATAGATTAAGGCTTTTGTGTTAAAACAAATATGGCGGCCGAACTACGTGACTGATGACGTCATCTTTTTTTCCCCCACCAATTTATTCCCTAGATGATGCTCAAGAAATTGCATCTTGATCGGATGAAGTTTTGTACTTGTTAAATTATGACGTCATAATGGAGGCACCTATGACAATATGACATCATCATTAACATATGTTATTCCCAATGGCGAGTTCTTTACAATGAGCCATGTCTCCATTTTTCTATGCAGCGCTTTCGGAGATAAAGAGGTGCAAGGTTTTTTGGTTTTTCTAAAATGGTGTGCATACCACGTGACCTATGACGTCATAATTATCTTTTTTTAAATCTACAGGTGGAGTTGCACCGATGGTGAAAATTTCCTGTCAATCGGACCAACGGTTGCAGAGAAAATCATATTTATTCTGTGCGGACAAACAGACAGACAGACAGACAGATAAACAAATGGACACAAATGCAATACCCTCTCCTCTGGGAGGGTAACTATGATGCTGATTCACAGTTTAGGAGATGTCACCTTTATTGATCACCACAGAATGCAGCATTAATCATCCTCATACGCAGCCATATCGGCAGCCTCTTCTTCATCACAATACTGCACCCTCTCACATACCATGACCTCCCATGCTGTATATCGATATACAGGTTCTTGGAAGTATTATGACGTCGATTTGTGTTATACAGTGTTCAATTACTTGGATAAAGGTTTAAAGTCTACCCCCGTTAAAACACCCCAAATCCACCTCTTTAAATCCCTAAGTTCTTTCCTGAAATTCCTAGAAGTGTTCATCCCCCTTCCACAGATCTACCGATGTCCCTGTTCTCTTCAGTTGTTGTGCTTGTGTACTTCCCTCTCTCCCCCTCTTGTCTCCTGCTCCCTTCATTGCCTGGGCGTCGAAAGGTGGGGGACGGGGGGGGGGGACATGTCCCCCCTACTTTTTATACAGTGATACCGGAAGGTGCCAGAGTTGCGCCGCATGTTTCCTCAAGTGGAACGTCTTCTCAGGTTGCTTCTTGTTTGTCCTGCAAGCTCTTGTGAAGCTTAATTCGAAAATGCGTCTGTGTTTCATGCTTCAGATAGGCAATTTCAGATAGACAAAATACCCCCACATTTTTTAAAGCATTCGACGCCCATGCTTCATTGCATGTTTTGTGTGTCTGTGCATGTTTTCATGTTCAATGTGTTAGCTCTTATACGAGCCTCGATTCTGTACACAAAAAAAGAAAAGAAACAAAAAGAAGTTTAAAAGCGTACAAATTAATTAATTCCGCTTTTTACCGTTGTTTTACTCAGTGTCTATTACACCACCCTATCTAACACATTACACTAGTTCTTCGTGCCTGTTGTTTGTGTCCTTTGTGATGTTTCTTAAAAACAGTAAGTTTTCTGTTCGGAATGATTTTCCATTTTGTTTGACTGCCAGGCACGCAGACAGACGAATTATTATTCGCTCCTCTTCGACTGTTAGGTCGCGGTGGACCATCCGCTCGACCCATCATAACATCTAATCCGCGATCCGTAACAATATCAAATGAATCCATTTTGAGTTCTCCAACCTTTAATGAGCAAATAAACAACTGCTCGACATTTCGATCAGCAACACGAATAATATGTCGCTCCTCTCTGTGCATGTGTGGGCGGATGAATTCGGAGCCAAAGTACGGTAAAACCAGAACCTCGTCTTCCTATTCAGATTCCGATTCGTGTTCAAAATGTAACATTCAATTTAAGTAAGTTGTTCCTCGATCATAAACTGACGAACATAAACTGATATAACAGACAGACGGACAGATGAACGCGACCCAATTGCTTAACCCCGCTTTTCGCATCTCGTGGGGGATGCGTTCCTGTAAAATGCCGCAAATGTCGAATCCGCGAATGTGAGAGCATTGTTTGAATGGGGGTAAGAAAATATATATGTATCTATCTTGTTATTATAATGGAGCAAACGTATATGGTTATGTATGTATGTACGAGTATATATAAAACCGAAAAACACAGTCGGTCCGTGAGGTGGTGAGGAGTGTGGGGATGAAGCTGTGTGACTATATATGTATTAATTACAAACTGTTTGAGTATCGGGTGCGTCTTGTCTATTAATTACATACGTTTATTAATTACGAACTGTTGGAATATACCTTTCGACCATTTAGACTGCTGAGACCCCTTAGACCTTTGAAGACACATTAGGTCCCCCAAGACCCTCAAGACGACCAAGACACCTAAAGACCCTTAAAGACCCAAAAGACCCAGAGGACCCAAAATAACCCAAAGACCCTAAATACCCCAAAGACTCAAAATACCATAAAGGACCTGGAAGACCCAGAAGCCCCCAAAGACCCTTAAAGACCCAAATTACCCTGAAGACCTAAAACACCCTGAAGACCTAAAAGACACCGAACACACAAAAGACCACAAATATCCAAAAAGACCCTGAGGATCCAAAAGACCCAAAATACCCCAAAGACCCAAAAGGCCCCAATCACCCAAAATACAATAAAATACCCTGAAGACCCTGAGAGGCCTTGAAGAGCCAAAGACCCCAAAGACACAAAAGACCCCGAAGACACAAAAGACCAAAAAGACCCCAAAAATCCAAAAGACCCCGAAGACCCAAAATACCCAAAGAACAAAAGACCGAGAAGATCAAAAGGACCCCAAAGACCCAACAATCCTTAAAGACCCTGATGACCCCGAATACACGTAAAGACCCAAAAGACGCTGATGACCCAAAATATCCAAAAACCCAGAGAACCCAAAAGACCCCAAAGAATCAAAAGACCTTAAAGGCCCCAAAGACTCAAAAGACTCTTAAGAGCCCAAAGACCTGTAAGACACTTTAGACCCATTATACCAGCTTGGACACTGGACAATTTAGAGCTTTCAGCCACTTGGACCTTTTTAGATTACAAATAAATTACAAATAAATAACATCACTTATCTTATTATATCTTATCATAATGGATCAAATGTATGTAGTTATGTATGTATGTAAATACAGTATGTATGTTTGTGACCAAAACGTCTTCTTCTTCAAATAAATATAAAACCGAAAAAACACGGTCCATGAGGCGATGAGGAGGTGAGATGGTGAACCCATGTAACTATATATCTATTAATACCTTTCGACCCTTTGAAGTCACTTTAAGTCCCCAAAGACCCCTTAACACCACCAAGACACCCAAAGACCCAAAATACTCTGAAGACATAAAAGACCGCGAACACCCAAAACACCCAAAAGATCCAGACAACACAGAAGCCCCCGAAGACTCCCAAAGACCCTTAAAGACCCAAAATACCCTGAAGACCCAGAAGCCACTGAAGACTACCAAAGACCCTTAAAGACCCCATAGATCCAAAATACCCTGAAGACCCAGAAGACTCAAAAGACCCCAAAGACCTAAAAATCCCCGAAGACCCAAAATAACCCAAAAACCCAGAGGACCCAAAGGACCATAAAGACCCTCAAGACTCAAAAGACTCTTAAGAGCCCAAAGACCCATAAGACGCTTTAGACCCATTACACCAGCTTGGACCCTTGACGATTTAGATTTTAGACCTTTAGACCACTTGGACCTTTTTAGATTAAAAATAAATTACAAATAAATAATATCACTAATATTAAACATAGATGTGTACAAAAAAGTTTGTATTATGATTGTTGTAAATCACGACAACGCAGCAACACATGTACAGTCATTATCCACAGTTCATACAAGCCCGTGCCTCTGCGAGGCAATCCATGCTGGTGTAATTAATAGATGCATTCAGGTTTCATTGTTATGTAATTAATAGACGTACTGTACTCATGTTTCAAAAGCATGTAATTAATAGATGTACTCAGGTTTCAATGGCATGTAATTAATAGATGTACTCAGGTTTCAATGGTATGTAATTGATAGATGTACTCATGTTTCAATAGCATGTAATTAATAGACGTACTCAGGTTTCATTAGTATGTAATTAGTAGATGTACTCATGGCTCAATGGCATGTAATTAATAGATGTACTGCACTCATGTTTCAATAGCATGTAATTAATAGATGTACTGCACTCATGTTTCAATAGCATGTAATTAGTAGATGTACTCAGGTTTCAATAGTATGTAATTAATAGATGTACTCATGTTTCAATGTTAGTAATTAATAGACGTATTCAAGTTTCAATGGTATCGTTTTACTATAATGCAGCAAACGTATGTGGTTATGTTTGTATATTTGTAACCAAAACGTCTTCTTCTTCTTCAAATTCTCTTCAACAAATTCCATCATGTTGTGTATATATATATATATATATATATATATATATATATATATATATATATATATATATATATATATATATATATATATATATATAAAAATATATATATATATATATATATATATATATATATATATATATATATATATATATATATATATATATATATAAATATATATATATATATATATATATATATATATATATATATATATATATATATATATATATATACATACATACATATATATATATATATATATATATATATATATATATACATATATATATATATACATATATATATATATACATATATATATATACATACATATATATAATCGGGAGATTAAATCAGACGCGGACGTAGCTTCAGGACTTCGATCTTTAATTTGACAAGCTTTCGACCAACAAAGGTCTTCTTCTGAGTCGGCCCCAAGTTCAACGGAAGACTCAGAAGAAGACCTTTGTTGGTCGAAAGCTTGTCAAATTAAAGATCGAAGTCCTGAAGCTACGTCCGCATCTGATTTAATCTCCCGATTATTTATTCAATGCAAATGAGACGCCCTGCTCGTACTGTGGAGTTTCTACTATTTCTCACAGTTACATATATATATATATATATATATAATATATATATATATATATATATATCAAATGAATCCATTTTGAGTTCTCCAACCTTTAATGAGCAAATAAACAACTGCTCGACATTTCGATCAGCAACACGGATAAACGTGCATCCACTGACCTTTCTTTTTCTTTCTTGAGAAAGGTCAGTGGATGCACGTTTATCCGTGTTGCTGATCGAAACGTCGAGCAGTTGTTTATTTGCTCATTAAAGGTTGGAGAAGTCAAAATGGATTCATTTGATTTTAATCCAAACCGCAAGTCATTACTTTTTATATATATATATATAGATATATAGATATATATATATATATATATATATATATATATATATATATATATATATATATATACATACATATATATATTAGCTTGACTCGGCTCGCAACGCTCGCCTCACCACGCGTTGTTACTGAGGAACAGGCTTATTTTAGCTGAGGATAATGACTGTACCTGAGTTGCTGTGTTGTCATGATTTATAGCAATCATAATACAAACAATTATTTTGCACAAATGTATTTGTTGTGTTTGTGATATTACATTTTTATAGGCAATTTAGGTTGAAGATTTAGGTTGAATGTTTTTTTTTTTCAAGAAAGAACCCCTCAGCACATACATTGGTGAGGGGTAGGTGCAGACTGGAAATTTGGGACGATTACACCTCACCACACATAATTTAAAACACCTCACCACCAAGTAATTTAAAACACCTCACCACCACATCATTTAAAACACATCACCACCACATAATTTAAAACACCTCACCACCACATAATTCAAAACACCTCACCACCACATAATCCAAAACACCTCACCCCCATGTAATTCAAAACACCTCACCATCATGTCATTCAAAACACCCTACCATCATGTCATTCAAAACACCTCACCACCACGTAATTCAAAACACCTCACCACCACATAATTAAAAACACCTCACCACCACATAATTTAAAACACCTCACCACCACGTAATTTAAAACATCTCACCACCACGTAATTCAAAACACCTCACCACCACGTAATTCAAAACACCTCACCACCACATATTTCAAAACACCTCACCACCAACTAATTCAAAACACCTCACCACCACATAATTAAAAACACCTCCTCTCCAACTAATTCGAAACACCTCACCACCATGAAATTCAAAACACCTCATCACCAACTAATTCAAAACACCTCACCACCACATAATTAAAAACACCTCACCACCACGTAATTATAAATGCCTCACCACCACGTGATTTAAAATCACCTCACCACCATGCCATTTAAAAACACCTCACCACCACATAATTCAAAATACCTCACCACCATATGATTCAAAACCACCACCACGTTATTAAAAACACTTCACAACCACGGAAACAAAAGTTTGAGGGAGTAGTTAAGTGACAACACAGACACTGCCCAGATATGTAGATATATAGATAAATGACTGTACCAAAGTTGTCGTTTTGTCATGGTTTACACCAATCATAATTCAAATAATTATTTTGCACAAATGTATTTGTAATATACGTGATATTTCCTTTTATAAACAATTGAAGTTGAAAAAAAAAACATTTTCCCCAAAAATTCCCCCCAAAAAAAAAAATTGGAAATCTTTTCAAAAAAATACCCTCAGGACACACCGACGGGAGAGAAATGTGCATACCAGAAGTTTAGTACGGTTTCACAAAGGTTTGAGAGAGTAGTTCAGTGACGAGACAACACAGACACTACACAGATATATATATACAGATATATAATATGTACATTGTACAGTCACGTGAAAAAGTAAGTACACCCCATGTAAAGTTTTGACTTTTTCAACATATTTCAACATACAGCTATTTGATCTTCATTTCCACAATATTGATAGATAAAGGTGATATAATATAACAAATATCATGAAACATTTACATTTTTTAGTCCTGGTGTTGGCTTAGCGGTTTGGGTGCCGGCTTGGAATCCTAGGATCCTGGGTTCGAATCCCGGTTGATCGCTGAATCAACACCAGGGGGGTTGACTCAGCCTGTCATCCTTCTGAGGTCAGCAAATTGAGTACCAGCTTGCTGGGATGAATGATCACGGTGTGTACCCGGATTTAGAATAGGTACACACCGTATCCCTGCGCATCGTAAGAGTGTGACCAAAGGGTTGGCGTCAGGAAGGGCACCCGGCCATAAAAACATAGCCTCAAAACAGGGAATGTGCTCTGGACAAACATAGCCTCAAAACAGGAAACAGGGATTGTCATGGGGCCCGCAAGGCTAACCCTCGCTCTAGTGGGGAAAATGGCCTTAAAACGATCATTCATTCATTCATTCAGTCCATTGTATAATTTAAATAAACATAAATGCAAATTTCGCATGTGGCAAAAGTAAGTACACCCGTGGCTCTAATAGGTGGTATTGCCCCCTTTGGCAGAAACAACCTCAAGTAGGCATTTCTTATAACTGTCTACCAGTCTCTGACATCGACTTGGAGAAATTTTTGCCCACTCCTCCATGCAGAATTCTTTCAGCTGTGCGATGTTTGAGGGGTTTCTTGCATGCACAGCTCATTTCAAATCCCCCCACAACATCTCGATGGGATTTAGATCCAGGCTTTGACTTGGCCATTCCAGAACCCACCATTTCTTTCTTTTCAGCCATTCCTTGGTGGGTTTACTGGTATGTTTAGGGTCATTGTCATGTTGCAAGGTCCACCTTCGGTTGAGCTTCAACTTTCCGACAGATGGCCTCACATTATCCTCAAGCACCCTCTGGTACAATGAAGAATTCATAGTGGATTCTATGATGGTGAGCTACCCAGGCCCTGATACAGCAAAGCTGCCCCAAACCATAATATTTCCACCACCATGCTTTACAGTTGGTATCAGGTTCTTGTGGTCAAATGCTGTCTTTGGTTTTCGCAAAACATGTCTTCTGGTACTGTGGCCAAATAGCTCTACCTTTGACTCATCTGTCCAGAGCACATTGTTCCAGAAGTGCTGGTCTTTGCCTAGGTGTTCATTGGCAAACTTTAGTCTTGCCCTGATGTTCTTTCTGGATGGCAAAGGTTTCCTCCTGGCACACCTCCCATGTAGATCAAATTTGTGCAGCCTCTTTCTAATGGTAGACTCGTGCACTTTGACATCAATCGTGGCAAGAGCTACCTGTAGGTCCCGTGATGACATTCTGGAGTTCTTAGAGACTTATTTCAGCATCTTGCGGTCTGCTCTCGGGCTGAACTTGCTGGGGCAACCTGGCCTGAACAAGTTGGCAGTTGTTTGGAATCTTCTCCACTTGTAGATGATCTTCCGGACAGTCGAATGATTGATTTCAAATTGTTTGGAAACCTTTTTAAATCCCTTCCCACCAGACTCGTAGGCATCTATAACCTTCTTTCTGAAGGCCTCAGAGAGCTCTTTTGATCTAGGCATGGTGACGCCACACACTTCAACAACAAAGAGCAAACCAAACTAAATGTCTGAGGTTTAAACAAGACAGGCTCCTCCAAGATCCTCTCTAACGATGTTCTAATCATTTGCACCTGAGCTATTTTAGGTATTTGAAGTAGTGATAAATGTAGGAGTGTACTTACTTTTTCCACATGCGAAATTTGCATTTATGTTAATTTAAATTACTAGGGCATGCCCGTACTATATATAAGCTAGGACGTGCCCGTACGTGGGTGCCCGTTCCTTGCCAAAAAAAAAAAAAAAAAAAAAATTTGTGTAGGGGTGTGTGTGTGTAAACATCCTAGGGCGTGCCCGTACGTGGGTGCAAAAAAACATGCGTGCAAACAACAACAACAAAAAAAAACTTTGAAACCACGTGGCAGTAACGACCACAGAACCCCCCCCCCCTCTATTTACATGAATGGTTTGGTCCATTCGCAACGACCACAGAACCCCCCCCTCTATTTACATGCAATGGTTTGGTCCAAAGCGAACGGCTTGCAGTGTTTGGTAAAGAAATCGCCATAGCTCGGTAACTACTTCTCCGATTAATATGAAACCTTGAAAAGGCACATCCTCGGGTCCCCAGCAATATACCTGGCAAGTTTCAAGTATATCGGACCGGTAGTTGTCGAGAAACAGCGGTCACAGACAAACATACACACATACACACATACACACAGAGATTAATGGAATTATAGATAGATACAATGGACTACAAAATGTAAATGTTTCATGATATTTGTTGTATTATATCACCTTTATCTATCAATATTGTTGAAATGAAGATCAAATAGCTGTATGTTGAAATATGTTGAAAAAGTCAAACATCATGTCTTTCAAGTGGAACAACACATGTCACAAGTGGAACAAGTGGTCAAACAAGTGGAACATGTCTTTCAATCCTGACAAATCTCACACTCTTACTATGTCTCTCCGAAAAGATCGACTGGACAACCCTCCCATCTACTTTCTCAACAATCCTCTCCAAGAAGTTCTGTCGCTCAAGATTTTGGGTCTCACTATCTGCCATGATCTTTCTTGGGAAAACCACATTTCCAAGCTGGCCTCCAAAGCCAGTCGCCGACTGGGCATCCTCCGTCGTGCGAAGTCCTTCCTCGGCACACCTGAGCTCCTCACCACATACAAGGCTTTCATCCGCAGCTCAATGGAATACTGTTCTCCCCTATGGGCCGGTGCTCCTGCCTCACACCTAGCTCGGCTTCACGCTGTTGAAACCAAAGCTTTCAGAATTATTGGAATCTCCCGCGATGAAGCTATCTCTGAGGGCCTTTCACTCACTCACCGCAGGCAGGTAGGTGGTCTTTCTGTCTTCTACCGACTCCTCTCCGGCCTTGCACCCCCAGCTCTCTCTGTGCTCTGTCCCCCAAATATTCCTACAGGTCGCACAAGATCTGCCAGCAACCCTCTGATGGTTAAACTGCCGAAATCTCGGCTCTCTGCTCACCTTCACTCTTTCATTCCTCTTTTCTCCTGCCTCTGGAACAAACTTCCTCACTCCCTTCAATCCCACTCCTCCCTCCAGGTCTTTAAAACAGCTGTTCACCACCATCTCTTATCTTCCCCCATCCAAAACCTTGATCTTTTCTACCCCCGCTAATTCACCCCAGATCCACCTTGTTTGAAATTCCAACTTCTTTCCTGGAAGTCCTGGCAGTGTCCATATGTTTTATACCTCTCCCACCGCCCCCTTCCCATGCCCCCCCCCCCCAAAGCCCTCGCCCTCTCTCAGATCTCTCGATGTCTCCATGTCTCTCGGTCCCTGCTCTCAAATGTTGTGTTTGTGTCCTGCCCCCTCTCTCCCCATCTTGTCTACCGCTCCCGATGTTATATGTTTTATGTGTCGGTTTGTCTTTCTGTGTGATAAATGTTCGCTCTTTCACGAGCCTCGATCTTGTATACAAAAAAAAAAAAAAAAAAAAAAAAAAAAAAAAAGTCAAAACTTTACATGGGGGGTACTTACTTTTTCACATGACTGTATATAGTGTTGCCTTCCTGGCGATTAAAATCTTTCCCAGGAATGAATAGCCAAGCAAGCTTTAACTCCGAGGCACTGATCAATTGCGGACTTGATATACGCGAGGGAAGAAAGGGAAGGGGAGGGATGAAGGGTCTTACCTGTCGATCCCGCCAGGGTCTTCAAACATGTGGAAAATAACTCAAACAAAGACGGGATTTAGAAATGTACAAAAATTACAAAAGGATTTATTAAACGGAATGCCGGTACAAAGAAAATGTGCGATAAGAATATGCCTAAACGGGACGTCCCCATAACAGACTTGAAAACAGACCAAGGGATAAAATAAACTGGAAAATAAGGTGTGTGTGTGTGTATGCACTTAGCTCTGATCACTGGTGCGATCTCGTCAGGGTCGTAAAAATCGTCTGGGGGCGTTGGCGACATTGCGCACGAAGCGTGAAACAGGCCTCACTAGGCCTCGATGAAGGCATCCCGCATGAGGCGAACGGGCCACTTGCAGCTCACTCCTCCAGCCGTGCCTGGACCCGTCCACCCATCCTCTGCATGGAGAACCGCAGTCCCCGGGCCACGGCTCTCCCTGTTGCCTCAGCACGTCTCCCGGTGGCGTCTCCGAAAACGGTCGGTCCAATCGCTGGTTCAGGGCGAGAATGACAAACACTGACTGCCGCATTCCAGACCAGTGGCTGAGAGCAGAGCGAAACGAAGAGCAGCGAAGAGAGAAAGAGAGCGGAATGAAGAAAAGAAGAAAAACGACTGTTCTCTATCACTTCCAGTAACGAGCAGGCACAAGAGAGAGAATGCCGGTCAGACGTTATTTTTACGTCCCGGCTCAGCCGTCCTCAGTCCTTCTCCAATCAGCGAGTTACCTCCTACTCGTCCTTTCTGTTGGTCAAGAGCCCTGGCCAATCACGGCTCCTCTGGGTGTGTCCTCGGCCTGCCCGAGCTTTGTGTGCCTGGTAAGTCGGGGTTGTCAGCCCTAGTGCTTGATGCCTGGCTTCCGGTTGATTTAATTATTAGGGCTATTCCTGCTCTACGTGTCTATGGTGCGGTGCCAAAAGGGACAAAGGATAAATCACCAAGGGAACGACGTACAAGGGATAATTTACCCTTATTTTTTTTTTGTATACTGAATCGAGGCTCGTGAAAGAGCTGACATTTACTTCACAAACAAATTGCCTAAGCTAGTTAACATTCCCTGCCCCCTCGTGACGGGGACAAATATACACTTAATCCGACATCCGGGCTAACAAGCACTTATTACATGGTGGTTTCTACACGACAATCGGAGCAGTCTACCTATACAAATCTACCTGCTTTAAAGTCATCACTACCCCACTGATGTAACAATATATAAAGCTAACCTACGAAACGTAGGCTATTCCTGCTCTACGTGTCTATGGTGCGGTGCCAAAAGGGACAAAGGATAAATCACCAAGGGAACGACGTACAAGGGATAATTTACCCTTATTTTTTTTTTGTATACTGAATCGAGGCTCGTGAAAGAGCTGACATTTACTTCACAAACAAATTGCCTAAGCTAGTTAACATTCCCTGCCCCCTCGTGACGGGGACAAATATACACTTAATCCGACATCCGGGCTAACAAGCACTTATTACATGGTGGTTTCTACACGACAATCGGAGCAGTCTACCTATACAAATCTACCTGCTTTAAAGTCATCACTACCCCACTGATGTAACAATATATAAAGCTAACCTACGAAACACATTAGTGACTTACCTGTATTCATCAGTGCTAATTCTTTCTTACTTTTACTTCATTAATAGACCAAGGTAAGTTGTTTATTGGGAGCACGTCTGCTCTGTAAGGCTGGAAGTTAGAAGAATTTCCATTCCAGTTTTTGATAAATTTGTGTTGACCTGCCCTTCCAGCTCTAACTGATAATTTAAGATGAATATCAATTTGTGCTCAGTTCCTTTTTATTTATCTGTGTTGGGTTCTGACTTCTGATTTACAGTATATATTTCGTCAGAGCACAAAATATATTTGGCCGCTCTTCCCCACCATTTCCTCCTCCCCCACCCATCACCATTCACCCCAATCCCCCTCCCCTCCTTCCTAGAGAAAGCAGGCATGGCAAAGATACCTCTGCAGCGACGTGTGGTGAGGCATGTGGAGTGCGCCAATCCACGCTAGAATATATAAAACAGAGATAGATGTCCGTTTGTCCATTTGCTGTTATGCTGATTGGCTGGTGTGAGGCTAAGTACAATGTGATTGGCTCCTGTCAAGATCGAATATTGTATTTTATAGGCTTATTAAAAGCTGATATTCAAAATCTGATTCCATATTTCACGATTGGAACTCATGGCCTACATAACTACGTCAAAATCTCGAGTGAAATCGGAACAAAATTAGGGAAAAGCAAGTTTTAAAATTAAATAATTAATAATTAAATAAATAATTAAATTAAATAATTAAATTTAAAATTAAAAATCACTTCCGGGTTCGGTTGCGAGAGGACGCTGGCGTTGCATATTCGCCGCTTCTCCGACTGGATGGATGTACAGGGTCTGCTTCTACTTTTCTGACCTGACATCTCACACCTGTACTGCCTTTTCACACCCGCATGTGCCGCGTGTTCTCCGGCTGGATAACGGAATCTGCTTTTGATGGTACGGAATACGGAATCGAAAGGCCCGCTCCCGTTGTTTGTGGCCGTGGCCTTGTTTGCCGGTGGCCTTGTGGTCTTTGTGGCCTTGTTTGCCGCTGTGGTCTTGATTAGCGGCTGCAGTCGTTTGCCGCTGCGTTTGCCGCTGCGTTTGCCGCTGCGTTTGCCGCTTTGCCTCCTCGACCTTGGCCTCGTACTCGTCCCTTCGCTCCTGCCTGGCATGGCTCTGAAGTACTCCGCCGCAAGGCTTCTTCTGCTCAATACCCGCTCCACCCCATCATGCATCTCTGCCATCAAATCAAATGGACTCCTCCGACGACCCAGGTACATTCACCGTGGCTCCGGTCGCAAGTTTGTTTATTTGCAATCAGGTCACTCCATCCCCGTCCTCTGGTCGGCTCAGCGCACTCTCACTCTTCGTCCCAGCGCACCTGGTCACAGCAACCCACACGATCGCACCTCTTGCCTACGAACCCTGGCTAAATCACCTGAATTCATCCCTGCTGTTCAAAACAACATCAAGCTCACCCTGTTCAACACCCGGTCCCTCAACAATAAATGCCTCATCCTGAACGAATACATCCTGGATAACAAACTGGACTTTCTCTGTCTCACCGAAACCTGGCAACAACCTCTGGACTACTACACACTCAACCTCACCACACCCAATGGATATTCCTACGTCAATAAACCACGCTCGGAGGGCCGAGGTGGTGGAATTGCCGTTATCCACCGTCAAGACATCAAGACCAACCTCATCTCCATCTCATCTGCTCCATCATTTGAACACCTGGCTTTAAAACTCTCTGGTCACACGCAGTCAGTCATGGCTGTCGTCTACCGCCCTCCCAAACCACACCCATCATTCCTGTCTGACTTCTCCTACTTTCTGACCCAGCTATGTTCCCTCTCCCCCTCAATCCTCCTCCTTGGTGATTTCAATATCCACATGGACTCCACTGACTCCACAATAACCACTGACTTCACTGATTTACTCACCTGCTTTAACCTCACTCAACATGTCGACTTTCCTACCCATATCCGTGGTCGCATTTTGGACCTTGTCTGCTCCACTGGATTAAATTTGCACCATCTCTATGGCTCCGACCTCACCCTCTCTGACCACTTAGCCATCACTCTGACCATCAACATCCCCGCCCCAACACCAAGGCATTATCGCACAATCAACTTCCGTAAGCTAAACGCTCTTTCACCTACCTCATTCTCATCCACCCTCTCTGAAAAAATGTCCACTTCTCCCTTCATTGACCTCCACACCCCTTCCGACCTCACTGACTACTACAACCACACTCTCTCCTCCTGCCTTGACCAGCTTGCGCCTGTAAAAACCAAAACAGTTTCTTTCACCCATTCTGCTCCCTGGTTTACCCCTGAACTCCACCTGATGAAAACTCGTGCTCGCCAACTTGAAAGACTCCGCAATAAAACGGGTCTCACAGTTCACTCCCAAGCCTACAAGGACCACATACAACACTACAAAGATGCCCTCTCCCGCGCCCGCTCTGCCTACTACTCTCAAATTATCCACTCTGGCTCCGGAAACCCAAAAGCACTCTTCTCGACAATAAACAAACTCCTCCGCCCCCTGAACACCACCACCCAGTCATTCACAGTAGACAACTGCATCTCCTTCCTCTCTTTCTTCCAACGCAAAATTGACAACATCTACAACAGCTTGACCACCGCCGCACCCGCTCCCCCTCCAACCACCTGCCCCCCCTTGTCCTGCCATCCCCTGTCTCGGTTCTCCCCAATCTCTCCTACTGACCTCTCTGAACTCCTCATAGGAATGAAAACTGCCACCTGCACTCTTGACCCCATCCCCTCCAGCTTTGTCAAAGCCTCCCTCCCTGCTCTCTCTCCACTTATCATTGCAACAATAAACTCCTCCCTGTCTACAGGCATCGTCCCACCTTCCCTCAAAATTGCTGCTGTTACCCCCATTCTAAAAAAACCTGGTCTAAACCCTGACACCCTAAACAACTTCAGACCCATCTCCAACCTACCCTTTCTGTCAAAAGTTTTGGAACGCGCTGTAGCCACTCAACTCAAACATCATCTCTCTGCCAATAACTTGTATGAAACATTCCAATCCGGATTCCGCTCCAACCACAGTACTGAAACTGCTCTCCTCAAAATCACCAACGACCTTCTCCTCTCCTCTGACGCTGGCAACCTCAACATTCTCGTCCTCCTCGACCTCAGCGCTGCCTTTGACACCATCGATCACACTATCCTCCTCACCCGACTTGAATCCACCTTTAACGTCACCGGCACTGCCCTCTCTTGGATTAAATCATACCTCTCTGACAGATGCCAGTTCATCTCCATCAATAACTGCAAATCCCCCACTGCTCCCCTCCCCCAAGGTGTCCCCCAAGGTTCAGTTCTTGGCCCCCTCCTCTTCATCCTTTACCTGTCCCCGCTCGGTCACTTAATCCGCCGTCATGGTCTCCAATTCCACTGCTTCGCCGATGACATCCAGCTTTTCATCTCCACCAAGTCCGTCTCCACCGACACCCACTCTATCCTGACAAACTCCATCACTGAAATAAAATCCTGGCTTCAAATCAACTTCCTCAAGCTTAACTGTGATAAATCTGAAATAATCATCATTGGCCCAAAAACGCTCACAAAATCCACCCATAACTTTGCCCTCAACATCGACGGTATCCCAGTATCCACCTCCCCTCACATCCGGAATCTTGGCGTCATCTTTGACCAAACCCTTTCCTTCGACAAATACACTAAACAGATCACAAAGTCAGCCTTCTTTCACCTGAAAAACATTGCCCGTCTCCGCTCATCCCTCTCCTCCACGGCTGCAGAAACCCTCATCCACGCCTTCATCACCTCCCGTCTGGACTACTGCAATAGCCTCCTCTATGGTTCACCCTCAAAAATCACCAATAAACTCCAATACATTCAGAACTCCGCTGCCCGTCTACTCACTCATTCCCGGACCCGTGACCACATCACCCCCGTCCTTTACAAGCTTCACTGGCTCCCCATCCCCCAGAGAATCCAGTACAAAATCCTCCTCTTGACATACAAAGCCCTCCATAACCTGGCCCCATCCTACCTGGCTGACCTCCTCTCCAGACACACTCCCACCCGCAACCTCCGCTCTGCTGGTACCAACCTCCTGACCCCCTCCATCCGGACCAAATTCAGATCCTGGGGGGACAGGGCCTTCTCCATCGCTGCTCCCACCCTCTGGAACTCACTACCTCACACCATCAGAGACTCCTCCTCACTCACCACATTCAAAACATCACTAAAGACCCACCTGTTCAACGCTGCATTCAACATTCAACCCACAGCATTTAACCCCTGACTATCTCTTCTCCTTCTCCCTCCTTTTGCTTTAAATATTTCCCTATTGATTCTTGTCTTGTCTTTTTGATTCTTGTCTTATATATATGCCGTATATCGCTGCTGTTTGTTTTCTTGATTCTTGTCTTTTTGCAATTGTTGTTTTCATGTATTGTTATGCATTATGTTTTCCACTCTGTCAAAGCGCCTTTGGGCTTCTGGAAAAGCGCTATACAAAATAAATGAATTATTATTATTATTATTAAATAATATGCTGCATGAGACATATATGCTCCAAAATTGCTCCAAATAATATGCTCCAAAAATATGCTCCAAAATTCATTTTTCACTATTTTAAAGGTAATTATTGTATTTTGATTCTATTTTACATCGTCCAGTGAGATACGTCGCGATCTTTTTGGATTCCGCTTCTACTTTTATCATGCATTTTTAACGTACACTAATACATACTGGTACAACATGGAATCACAGTTTGTTTATTAACTGTGCATTAAGATACGACCTCGGCAGACAGGATGACCTCTGAGGTCCCACACTCACCTCTAAGGTGTCTAGCCTGGGTTCAAATCTCGACCCAGCTATAAACTATCATCCCAGTGTTTCACAGATTGGGTGAATCATCGATGGATGTGTCGTCCCTCCGATGTACGTTAAACTCGGCGTCCCGTCTTCCGACATTAGTTGGTGGACGTTAAAGATCCCCACGGTGTCCTTCATGAAGAGTGGGCGAGCTATCGCCGGCATCCTGAACAAATTACAAATTCCTGCCCGAACTACTGCTGGGAAGTCAATGGCAAACCACCATGTGTAATCATTGCTCAGGATGCTGCTTTGGTGGCACCGACATACTGTAATGAGTATGGTACATCAGATATCATATTAAAAAATACAATTGATTAATGAAAGCAAAAAAAAAAAGAAAAAAAAAGGAAATTAAAGCAGGAAAAAGGATATAGAGCACAGACATGTAGAGAGGAGAGGGGAGTGGGGGAAAGGGAAGTGGGGGGAGAAAGGAGTGGAGAAGACGGGAGTGGGGGAAAGTGAAGTGGGGTTGGGGGAGGGGAGTGGGGAAGAGAAAGAGGGAGCAGGATGTGAAGGGAGGAGGAGGTGAGTGTGGTAGAAACAGGGAGTGGGAGAGAGAGTGGGTGGGGGAGAGACAGGGGAGTGGGGTATATATACATCTACTGTATAAGAGAGCCGTTGCTCTGTGTGTGTGTGTCGCCATTATTCTCAGCCTTCTCAGAGACGGATCGTCGTCAAACTTTCAGGGGTTCATGAGTGAGTGCCTGGGAGTGCTTTAGGCAAAAAAAAGAAATTACATTTTTGAAAAAAAAGTTAGTTTTTGGGGA
Organism: Myxine glutinosa; assembly: GCF_964187855.1. Taxonomy (NCBI): domain Eukaryota; kingdom Metazoa; phylum Chordata; class Myxini; order Myxiniformes; family Myxinidae; genus Myxine; species Myxine glutinosa. The sequence goes on along the minus strand of NC_136274.1, from coordinate 62,673,089 downwards.
TTTAAAAAAAATCTCTCAATAGTGCCTAAACCTTTTTGATTAATGACAGTTATATAGAAGTACACATTCGCATAAATAAATACAAACAATTACCAGACATTTGAGCACAAATAATAAAACAATTCCGGAAGCGGTCGAAGTTGGTGGCAAGGTTTCATCTTCTTCCTGAAAGTCATCATACTTAGCTCAGAAACGTGATGAACGGCACATTCACCAGCGTATAAAACCACCTTTAGGTCGTTCCACATTCACCAGCGTATATTGAACGAAAAGGTAAAATGATGATTTGACATTTGTGATAGATTCTGATTTGGATGTAATTGCTTTTCCATTATATTTGCCCTCATTTCAAATATGTTAGTTTATTTTTTGCTTGAGCAACGCCGAGTACTCCAGCTATAAATGCTTTTATACTTTACTCGGGGTACAAATACAACTTTGTCTGAAGGGTAACAGAGGCTATGTGGCTGCGGCCTCATTCGGGGGTGTGGGGTCTGGGAGAGGGGCGTAAATTCTCGATGTAAATGAGCACCATGTAGCGCCACCTGGTGATGGTGGCAGAGGGTATTACAATTTCCTTTTTTACCTGTGAAACACTGAGGTTATGAAGCACTCTTTGCACCGGAAAATTTTTCCTCCTTCCCTTACCCCCCTCCCCCAAAACGGAGGGGCCTGTCAAAGCCAATTCCCCCCCCCCCCCCCCACAAAGATGTATATGTGGTATATCTTTCCCCTCTGTCTACCCTCACGTCTGCTCCCCACTTCCTTCCTCACCCCTCCCTCTCCTGCTTCGTCCCTCCCCTCACCCCCTCCCCCCCCCCCCCCCCGTGGTATATATGTGGACATGATTTGCTCCTGGTAGTATATATGTATACTAGCGGGGTCACCCGTGGGAATCCCACGGGCATGGATGTGTGTGACATTTCGACATATTGAGTTATATGCTGCACATTCATTTTTACAAAATGGTTACTGGCAAGTCATCAGATCCAGAAATGGTGTGAATTTAGTTATTTCACATAATATGTGACCCCTCACTCCTCTCCACCTGACACTCTCCTGTCTCCACCTGACACTCTCCTGTCTCCACCTGACACTCTCCTCTCTCCACCTAGCACTCCTCTCCTCTCCAAACCCTCACATCCCTCTCCTTTCCAATCCCTCACCTCTCCAATCCCTCACACTCCTCTCCTCTGCAATCCTTCACACGCCTCTCCAATCGCGCCTCACACTCCTCTCCAATCGCGCCTCACACTCCTCTCCAATCGCGCCTCACACTCCTCTCCAATCGTGCCTCACACTCCTCTCCAATCGTGCCTCACACTCCCCTCCAATCACTCCTCTCCAATCGTGCCTCACACTCCTCTCCAATCACGCCTCACACTCCTCTCCAATCGTGCCTCACACTCCTCTCCAATCGCGCCTCACACTCCTCTCCAATCGCGCCTCACTCGCCTCTCCAATGGCTTTCCCCGTCTCGTTTCTCTCCTTTTTCTCCCGTCTCGTTCTTTTTCTTGCTCCAAATCGGCCCGTCGGAATCGGAAATCGGCCCGTCTCGCCCGTCGGCCCGTCGGAATCGGAAATCGGCCCGTCTTGCTTTTGTGCTTGTGCGTAAATAAATTGTGTTCATGACACCATTTCTGGTGTTGGGCTAGCGGCTAGGGTGCCGGCTTAGGATCCTGGGTTCGAATCTCGGTCGATCGCCGAATTAATGCCAGGGGGGTTGACTCAGCCTGTCATGCCTTCCGAGGTCGGCTAATTGAGTACCAGTTCACTGGTAATTCCCTGTTTGTCGTTGAAGGCGGCAAAAAGGGTTGGCGTCAGGAAGGGCATCCGGCCGTAAAACATTGCTTCAAAAAGGGGACAAAAAAACAACAACTACCACGGTCCCCGAAAAGGCCAACCCCCGCTTTGCGGGGAAAAATGGCCTCTAAACGGTGGTTTTTACACCATTTCTGGATCTGATGACTTGCCAGTAACCATTTTGTAAAAATGAATGTGCAGCATCTAACTCAATATGTCGAAATGTCACACACATCCATGCCCGTGGGATTCCCACGGGTGACCCCGCAAGTTTGCATTGACGTTCGTCGATGGACTCGTTCGCCCGTCTCATTCGTTTTCTTGCTGCATCCTGTTCAAGTCTGCGTTCTTCATCGATCGTCTCATTCATTTTGGAAATAGAAGTTTCCACGCAGCGCATGAATTGTCACGATCCTCAAGAGGAATTTGTCTCGTAATCATCAAATGATAAATGGCAAGTAAATTATATTGTGGAAAATTAAAGATTTCAAATAAACCTATTTAAAGTGTATTCGCACATAACTAATTTTAAAAAACGAAGAAATATCTCTCGGTAATTTCCTGAAACATATTTTACTTCCGGCTAATAATGTTGAATTAAATAAAAACGAAGAAATATATGTCGGCATCATTGTTGACGTTTTTGTGACGACTGTCATCAAACGAAAAAGTAATATATCTTAACGGAAAAGCAAAAGCGAATTTTTAATATATATCGACACGTTGCCGTCGGTGTCATGTTGGGCGGTGTATGATACACCATGACGCGATTTTTAAAAATATATCTCTGCATTTTCCCGCGTGTGTGGAATGTTCTCAATTATTGCTGACACCGAGTCCAAAACCATCGATAAAAATGAAATCATATGGTGAGTTAGATTGGAGATAAAGGCGTGAGAGAGACTCAATGGCCTTGAAGTTGAAGTTACAGGCGTTTGAGAATTCATTTCGTTCTATAAACGGCAACTTTCATTGGATTTCCTTCCCGTTTTTTTTCAACCGAGTCGAAAACTATGTTAGCGACTGTGAAAAATGAAATGATATATCGAATTTTTAATATGTATCGACACGTTGCCGTCGGTGTCATGTTAGGCGGTGTATGATACACCATGACGCGATTTTAAAAAATATATCTGCATTTTCCCGCGTGTGTGGAATGTTCTCAATTATTGCTGACACCGACTCTAAAACCATCGATAAAAATGAAATCATATGGTGAGTTAGATTGGAGATAAAGGCGTGAGAGAGACTCAATGGCCTTGAAGTTACAGGCATTTGAGAATTCATTTCGTTCTATAAACGGCAACTTTCATCGGATTTTCTTCTCGTTTTTTTTCAACCGAGTCTAAAACTATGTTAGCGACTGTGAAAAATGAAATGATATATCGAATTTAAAATAGATATCGACACATTGCCGTCGGTGTCATGTTGGGCGGTGTATGATACACCATGACGCGATTTAAAAAAATATATCTCTGCATTTTCCCGCGTGTGTGGAATGTTTGTGGAAAATTAAAGATTTCAAATAAACCTATTTAAAGTGTATGCGCACATAACTAATAAAAAAAACGAAGAAATATCTCTCGGTAATTTCCTGAAACATATTTTACTTCCGGCTAATATGTTGAATGAAATAAAAACGAAGAAATATATGTCGGCATCATTGTTGACGTTTTTGTGACGACTATCATCAAACGAAATAGTAATATATCATAACGGAAAAGCAAAAGCGAATTTTTAATATATATCGACACATTGCCGGCGGTGTCATGTTGGGCGGTGTATGATACACCATGACGCGATTTTAAAAAATATATCTCTGCATTTTCCCGCGTGTGTGGATTGTTCTCAATTATTGCTGACACCGAGTCTAAAAGTAAAACCATCGATAAAAATGAAATCATATGGTGAGTTAGATAATTAGATTGGAGATAAAGGCGTGAGAGAGACTCAATGGCCTTGAAGTTACAGGCCTTTGAGAATTCATTTCGTTCTATAAACGGCAACTTTCATTGGATTTTCTTCCCGTTTTTTTTCAACCGAGTCGAAAACTATGTTAGCGACTGTGAAAAATGAAATGATTTATCGAATTTGATTTGAAATAAAACTGGGGGAGAGCAAGACACCACGGGCCTACAAAACAGGACTCAAAGCTATGCGAGTTAATAAAATGGTGGATATTTGTTTATAGCCACTCCCAGAATGGGTGGAGCTATGGGTGGAGCTACTCTGCAAACCGAGTAAGCCACACCCCGGACAGACACCCAACAGATAGACAGACAGACAGACAGACAGAATCATCTACGGCTATTATAATATAAGATATATGTGTGTATATATATGGAAATAGTACATATGTATATATACGGAAGCTTCTCCTCAGTGAAAGACACATGAAAGCCCAGTTGGAGTTTGCAAAAAAAACACCTAAAGGACTCTCAGACTGTGAGAAACAAGATTCTGTGGTCTGATGAAACCAAGATTGAACTGTTTGGCTTCCGCCTGGCCACTCTGCCATAACGCCCAGATCGGTGGGGTGTTGCAGTGATGGTTGTCCTTCTGGAAGTTTCTCCCATCTCCACACAGGATCTGTGGAGCTCAGCCAGAGTGACCATCGGGTTCTTGGTCTCCTCTCTTACCAAGGCCCTTCTCCTCCGATTGCTCAGTTTGGCCAGGCGGCCAGCTCTAGGAAGAGCCCTGGTTGTTCCAAACTTCTTCCATTTAAGAATTGTGGAGGCCATTGTGCTCTTGGGAACCTTCAATGCAGCAGAAATATTTTTGTAGACTTCCCCAGATCTGTGCATCGACACAATCCTGTCTCTGAGCTCTGCAGGCAGTTCCTTCGACCTCATGGCTTGGTTTCTGCTCTGATATGCAATGTCCGCTGTGAGACCTTATATAGACAGGTGTGTGCCTTTCCAAATCAAGTCCAATCAATTCAATTTAGCACAGGTGGACTCCAATCAAGGTGTAGAAACATCTCAAAGATGATCAAGAGAAATGGGAGGCACCTGAGCTAAATTTCAAGTGTCATAGCAAAGGGTCTGAATACTTATGTAAATGTGATATATCAGTTTTTTCTTTTTAATAAATTTGCAAAACTTTCTAAAATCCTGTTTCCTCTTTGTCATTATGGGGTATCGAGTGTAGATTGATGAGGGAAAAAATGAATTTAAACGATTTCAGCATAAGGCTGCAACATAACAAAATGTGAAAAAAGTAAAGGGGGTCTGAATACTTTCTGAATGCACTATATATATTATATATATATACACACACTACATTGTTTAGGCTTGTGGAAGAGCTATGACACAGAACAAATCAAATACAACATAACGAAGGGAACAGCAGGAGAAAGGGGAAACGCCAACAGCAGGTTGGATGGAGAAGGTAGGTAACAATGTGTAAGGGAGACACAAAGGGTGGACAATATGGATACATAAGCAAAAAATTTGGGACGGGTGGGAATGGTTTAACAGGTGTTGAAAGGATTAATATTTTAGATGGGGAATGATGTGAGATGGTAGTTAACATTTGTCTTGAATACCTGGAGGGATGAATGAGATTGAAGAGGGTATGGAAGGCGGTTCCACAGATGGGAAAAGAGGGATAAATGAGTGGAGGTGAGCAGTGGTTCTGGATTTAAGTAGTTTAATTTGGAGGGGGTTGCTGGTGGACCATGTGCATCCTGCTGATATATGATGGGAACCAAAGCATGGAGAGGACATCGGGGCACGTCTTGACAAGGCAGGTTTTAGAGGAGGGAGACAAGTTTGAAAGATCATTCTTGAGATTGTACAGATGTTGTTTTCTGGCTCTCGTACACCAAAATATTTTGCTCCGGCGAAGAGTTGATGCTCGAAGCATCGGCTTCCCCTTGCTTCCCGCAGCGGTTAGCATACCTCAATCAATGTCCTCGTTGATTCCATCCATCGTTCTACTTTTCCACCTATGCAGATCGACACGAGCCGCCACCAGCAAGACGAGTTCTTCATTCTACATCTCTTCATTCTACATCTCTTCATTCTACATCTCTTCATTCTACATCTCTTCATTACCACCTTCCCTCTCCGAACATCCCTTCCTTATCTTCCTTTTCTCATTTTTTTATTTTCTCAATTTAATCCCCACCCCACGATTCTCACATAATAAGCATGTATATTAACAACTTACAATTATTATTCTTGAAAATGCATTTTTTAATAAAAGATTTTCATACAGAGGGTAAGAGGCAGCAGCATTATTGAGTCACACAATATTATCACAGCTGTGAAACGTCCTTCCATTTTAAATTAAATTGTCCTTAATCCATTTGGGAACACAACGGTTGGCTTTGTCACACCATGATCACAAGAATTGCTACGTGACCACAAATGAGTTTAAGCATTAATGTTATTATTTGAAAATATAGGTGGAGACACACAGGACAGCGGTGCGCCAGCAATGGAACGAGAGTTTTACGGTCGTGTCTGGGAGTTATCGTGGCACATGGCTTGTCGGGAGAGATTTAAGATAATCGTGAAAGAAGTGTTGGAAGCCATGGCAAGAAAAGTTCGTTTATACCACTTAAAGTGCCCAAGGCAATGTCAAAGGATTTGCTCATAACTTTCACAAAACAAGAAAGGTCTTTTTTTAACATTTACTTAAATCCCTGCCAGAAAGGCAAGGCCAAAAAATACATTGATGTGGAAATCAAAACTGATTGGAGACTGAAGAATGGAAAATCACAATCGGAGGTGAAAAATGCCTGAAAGAGGAACCCAAACGCAAATTTTTTTTCAGCTCCTTTGGCAGCAATTACAGCTTTGAGTCTTATTGCGTATGTCTGTATCAGTTTTGCGCATCTGGATTTGGGGAGTTTCTCCCTTTTATTCCTTGCTGATTTGCTCAAGCTCTGTCAAGTTGGATGGGGAGCGTTGGTGAACAGCAATCTTCAAGTCTTTTCACAGATTCTCAATGGGATTCAGTTCTTGGCTTTGACTGTGCCACTCAAAACGTCCATGTTCTTCAACTGAAGCCATTCCAGTGTTGCGTTGGCTGTATGCTTGGGGTCAGTTTCCTTTTAGGACGCAAATCGTCGCTGCAGTCTAAGGTCTTTTGCACCCTGAAGCAGGTTCTCTCCAAGGATTTGCCTGTGTTTGGCTCCATTAATTGTTCCATTTATCCTAGCAGGTCCCTGCTGCTGAAAAGCATCCCCATAGCATGATGGCGTTAAATAGGTGATGAGCTGTGCTTCCGCCAGATTTAGCGCTTTGCATTCTGGCCAAAGAGTACAATTTACATCTTATCAGATCACAGATTAATTTGCCTCATGCTCTGAGTCTTTCATGTGCCCTTATGCAAACTCCATTTGTGCTGTGATGTGCCTTTTTCTCAGGAGTAGCTTCCATCTGGCCACTCTCCCATAAAGCCTAGATTTGTGAAGTGCAGCATAGAATCTTGTCCTTCCAGTGGATTCTCCCATCTCAGCCAAAGAACTCTGTGGTTCTGTCAGAGTGGTCATTTGGTTCTTGGTGACCTCCCTGACCAAGGTTCTTCTTGCTCAGTCACTCACTTTGGTCGGACGTCCAGCTCCAGGAAGAGTCTGGGTAGTTCCATATTCTTTTCATTTCCTAATGATGGAGCTCACTGGGCTCTTGGGAACTTTCAACTCTAGAAATTGTTTTATACCCTTCCCCAGATCTACACCTCCTCACAATTTTTTTAAAGGAATTAAATAACACAAGGCAGCAGGTGCACAGATTGACAGAGGTTCAAATGGGAACAGGAGACAAAGACTTTGCAATCTTGGAGTTATATGGACAGTTCCTTGGACTTCATGGTAGAGTTTATGTTCTTACATGCACTGTCAACTGTGGGATCTTGTATAGAAAGGTGTGTTTCTTTCTAAATCATGTCCAATCAATTGAATTGACTACAAGTGGACTCCAATCAAGTTGTAGACATCTCAAGGATGATCAAAGGAAATTGGATGCACCTGAGCTCACTTTGGAGTTTCATAGCAAAGGGGTTGAATACCTATTCACTCAAGACATTTCAGCTTTTCATTTTCAATTATTGTGTTTAAAAAAATTCTAAAAAAACAAATCCACTTTGACATTATGGGGTATTATGTGTAGCTCAGTGCCAAAAAAAATCCCAATTTTATCCATTTTAAATTCAGGCTGTAACAACAAAATATGAAAAAAGTCAGGGGTGTGAAATGTGAGTGGAATGTGAAAAGAGTGAATCAAGTGGATGGAGATCCCGGGGGTGGTCAAGCGTAATTCTGGCAGGGCGAGAATGGGGGCCTGGGCCAAGAGGGGGGATGTAGTCAGATTGTCAGAGATGACAAAAAGGAGGGAGCTGTCGGGGTAAAAATGAATAATTGTCATCTCTGGACCAATCAGAGACAACCATGGCTAATAAGCATGTTGGGTAAATGCATCATGTGATATAGATGAGCCAGGCCAAAGGAGATATGCTTTTTGTATCGAGTTGGCTGAGAGCCATTTCTCAGTTGCTGGGCAGAAGTGCTTCTCTGTGCTAAGCTGGCAAAAACATGTTTCATCTGTGGTTTGAACTTGTGCAAATGTGAAGCCAAGGGTCCGTTACATCTTGTGCTTCTGTTTCACTTTTGCCTTCCTTTTGTAGTAAAACATTTTGTATATATATTTGATGCAGTTTGGGTAGAATTTAGAGATCTGCTTGCCTGAGGACAAACTGTTCTCTCCGTATGTACGTAATAAATAATTATTTGTCTATCAAGTGTTGTCTGTCATATTTTGATAAAGGTGGACAGACTCCCACATGAATACTTTCTGGAGGCACATTAGTCATCCATATGCAGCAGCTGCACTTGGATGTGTATATTCCCCCACCTCAAGTCAATGAGAACACAAACTACGACAACAAAACAACAGCTTCATCTCCCAAAATCCATCTCACCAAAAAATAACATGGACCTGGAGAACCCAACCAACCACCCACCCACCCATATGATCTTCACCACTCAACAACAAAACACACACTCATGCAAAAATACACACACACATTCATGCAAAAACTCACACACACACCAAAACACAAATGCAACCATATAGCCTCATAACATACTGTTACGTGGTCCCCTCGGTGACTACCTGGTCTCGGTGACCCCCGGACCGTGAGAGGAACTTCGCCAGAAAGTGGTATTATATATGCGCTTTCGCAACGCAATCCCTATGAATTCCACCCAAGAGAAAACTGATTTTCAATGATATATTTCAATGGTAATGATACCATACAATTTCAATGATACAATCAAGGATATATTCCCCGAGCAATCCACCATCCACAATTCACACTCAACAATCAATCCCCTAGATGATTAAGATGGCCATCTTACATACGTGTGTCCCCTTTTGTACTCACAACCCCCTTTGGTCTCTGTCCCTCACAATGTCTCTGGGCCCCTCCTGACCAAGATGATGGTCGGCTTCGCCGCACACGGGCGGTTGAACGAACCCCGGGTGGACGTTTTTCCACCGGGCAGGTATCGTACCGGGAACCACGGCTGCAGCCCCCTCCTGGCCACGCGAAGCGGGTACTGTAAAGCAGGCAAAAGCCACACGCCGCTTGCAACGCGTGTTAGGCCCCAACGTGCGACCCGTACGCGTCTTTGTAGACGGTGCCGCGAACGGTTCCAGACGCTGGGTCGGTGCACGGCCCCACGGCAGCTTGACGTGTCCACCGGGTAGGTACCCATCCCGGTAACTCCTCTCGCCAGACGGGCTTGGGAACGCCGCTTTTCCACACGGCTCAATATCGATCCCACCTCTCGTCGGAGCGGGGCGAGGAAGAAGAATCCTCGTCGCTTCTCTCGACCTCGTGTCTTTCTTCTTCCGTTTCCGGTCTCTTTTTCCAGAAGGGCTCCTGACCCTCCAACCACAACAACCCTTAATCGACTACACATTGATAAGCAAAGACCTGAATAGTAATTCACATACATTCCCATAAATATGTAACACTCCCCCCCTTCAAGAAAGAAAGTTTGAACCCAGCGAAAACTTTCTTTGCCGGCCAACTTGGATAAACAAACCAGATAACTCAACCCCCAAATCATCAGTTCCCCTGGGCAACAATTATCACAACTCAAAAATAAAGCAACAAAATTTCACAAAACCCCCAGAGATTTTCAAAGGTAATTCACTCTGGACAAAGCACCAGCAACGACATTGTCCCTGCCCTTTACATGTTCAATTTCCCATTGGACTCCTGCCAAGCCAAACTCCATCTCATGACCCTCTGACTTTGACTGTCAGTTTCTTGTGAATGAAGGTTAAGGGGTTGATCAAAGATCCAAAGTTAAGCAACTCGATAGCACTTTTTCCGGGAGGCCAAGCCGAGTATTCACTACATGGATGCCTTTAGGAACGTGGAGTTCACGGTTAGTCCATGCAGGAAAGTTCTCTACATGGGCGCCTTGAGGAACGTGGAGTTCACGGTTAGTCCGTGCATGAAAGTTCACTACATGGACGCCTTTAGGAACGTGGCGTTCACGGTTAATCCGTGTAGGAATCTTGGCTCGGCGGCTCCGCCGCATTCAGTGCTTCAGCTTTTCAGAACTTCCCTAATAATTATGGTGGGACCGCTTGTCACTGTAGTCCCATGAATAGCGGTCTCCTTCTCGGCCACTACTTTGACAATCCTTCCTTCGGGAGCTGCCGTAACTCAGGGAGCCTCCATAATAATATTGATTGCGGCCACCACCAAAACTACCGCCCAGTTGTACTCTCCTGTAGACCTCTCGACGCCTACGAAATGCCTTCCCTACTGTTATGGTCCGACCCTCCAAATCCTTGCCATTCCAATTCTTCTCTGCCTCTCTGGCGTCTTTTGTGCTTGCAAACGTGACAAAGCCGAACCCTCTTGACTGTTGCGTTTCCCTGTCTCTTACCAACCGCACTTCCACCAGCGGCCCATATCTGTTGAAGACAGAGGTCAGAACTTCTTCCTCTGTTTTGAAGTTCAGTCCCCCTACAAATAACTTGGTACTTTTGTCGCCATCCCGAGCTGGTGTGGTGTTATTTTCCCTGCTGGGCTCTTTACCAACCCTCAGGTTACCATAAACTTGACCCCCGGCCAAATCATTCCCGATAACCACAGATACACCCTCTACAGGAAGTGTGGCTTGTAAACCGACGGTGACCGGTCCTGACACCAAATCGGACTCCAAATGGATGACATGAAGTGGAGCACTAACACCGCCCCCGATCCCCTGTAAACGAACACTATCCCCCGTTGCCGTCTCCTCGGACCATGGCAAAATGCCTTCAAGCATTAAAGATTGATGTGCTCCTGTGTCCCTCAATATCCTAACCGGTCTCCGGTTAGTCGAGGCTCCATCCAGTGACACAAACCCCTCTGAAATAAATGGTTGGTAACCCTTTTGATGGCGATTTCTCACAATGGCCATTGCATTTGGAGTCGTACTAGTCGAACTCCGCTCCTGATTTTCCTTTTTCAGGGCATAACATTGGGACATCACATGTCCAGGTTTCTTGCAAAAAGCGCAAGTAGGCCCGGAGGAAAAACTCGTGGTCTGCCTCGGGCCCCCCGGAAAATAAGTTTGTCTTGGGCCCGTAGCCCTCTGATTTCTAACAGTTGGGGTATCATAGTTGTCCCCATAATCATCTCGAGGCTGCCGCCATGTAAGGTCGTTCTCCGCACCGGGTGTTCCATAACTCCCCTGCTGAAGTCTAGGCGAGGAGTTAGGTTTGTGGACCCCTATTCGGTGGGTTAAGGCATACTCATCTGCCATGGTGGCTGCGTCCCACAACTTTGGTACTTTCTTTTCCTGCAGGTACACTTTGATGTCCTCGTGGACACACTGCTGAAATTCCTCCACCAGGATCAAGTCACGCAATGTTTCGAAGTCTTTCCCGACTCCTTTTGACTCACACCACCGATCAAACATGTTTTCTTTCACTCTGGCAAACTCCACATGGGTCTCACTCTCCCTCTTCCTGGCATTCCTGAATTTTTGCCTGTAAGCTTCCAGAACCAACTCATAGGCTTTGAGGATGTGCTTCTTCAGTACCTCATAATCTGCACATTGGTCCATTGGTAGCGCCGAATAAATCTCTTGAGCTTTTCCCACCAGCACACTTTGCACTAGTATGGTCCAGGCCTCCTCCGGCCAGTTTAATTGTCGAGCCACTTTCTCAAAGTGTGGAAAACATTTCGCGACTTCCTTTTCACTGAACGGTGGAACCAGCCTCACATGTCTGCCCACATCCCAGGTTTTCTGGTTAGGTGTCGACCCCGTCAGCAAGGGTGGTGCCTCTCCCCGTTCTCTCATTAACTCCAGCTCCTTGAATTTAATTTCCTGCCGAAGCTCCATGTCACGTTCCTTTAATTCCCTTTCTGCTTTTCTCTCCTCTGCTTCGAGTTCCCTTGCAGCTCTCCTCTCCTCTGCTTGTTTCTCTTCTCTCCTCTCCTCTGCTTTCCTTTCTTCTTCTGCTCTTTCCTTTTCTGCTTTCCTTTCTTCTTCTTTTAACCTTTCCTGGAGTTCTCGTTCCACTCTCCTTTCCTGTGCTTGTTTCTCTTCTCTCCTCTCTTCTGCTTTCCTTTCTTCTTCTTTGATCCGTTCCTGGCTCCGTAATTGCAACTCCAGTTTCCGGAGCTCAACGTCTTCTGGTTCTTCGGGTAGCCACTCCCAGGCTAACTCGTCCCATGTTCCTAATCCCACCATAGATTGTATCACCGTGGCCTGCAACTCTGCCTTCCTCAAATTAGTTCGGACCTCCAAGTTAAAATGTTTGGCCAATTTCAAGAGGTCCGACTTTAGTAACGCTCGGAACTGTGCCTCACTCGGGGTTACCACAAAGTTCTGTGCCACAAACGCCATGGTGCCTATCGTTAACCCCTGTTAACCTTCACCCAATACTTTACCCCCAATTTCCCCAAAAATTTACCAATTAATACTTAATTAATAAATTTTAATTAATAAAAATATTATTTTATTATTTTATACAATTTTAGATCCCGGACGTAGACCCAATTGCGAATCCGCAAATCGTAATTTGGACGAGCCCCCAATTCTGTTACGTGGTCCCCTCGGTGACTACCTGGTCTCGGTGACCCCCGGACCGTGAGAGGAACTTCGCCAGAACGTGGTATTATATATGCGCTTTCGCAACGCAATCCCTATGAATTCCACCCAAGAGAAAACTGATTTTCAATGATATATTTCAATGGTAATGATACCATACAATTTCAATGATACAATCAAGGATATATTCCCCGAGCAATCCACCATCCACAATTCACACTCAACAATCAATCCCCTAGATGATTAAGATGGCCATCTTACATACGTGTGTCCCCTTTTGTACTCACGACCCCCTTTGGTCTCTGTCCCTCACAATGTCTCTGGGCCCCTCCTGACCAAGATGATGGTCGGCTTCGCCGCACTCGGGCGGTTGAACGAACCCCGGGTGGACGTTTTTCCACCGGGCAGGTATCGTACCGGGAACCACGGCTGCAGCCCCCTCCTGGCCACGCGAAGCGGGTACTGTAAAGCAGGCAAAAGCCACACGCCGCTTGCAACGCGTGTTAGGCCCCAACGTGCGACCCGTACGCGTCTTTGTAGACGGTGCCGCGAACGGTTCCAGACGCTGGGTGGGTGCACGGCCCCACGGCAGCTTGACGTGTCCACCGGGTAGGTACCCGTCCCGGTAACTCCTCTCGCCAGACGGGCTTGGGAACGCCGCTTTTCCACACGGCTCAATATCGATCCCACCTCTCGTCGGAGCGGGGCGAGGAAGAAGAATCCTCGTCGCTTCTCTCGACCTCGTGTCTTTCTTCTTCCGTTTCCGGTCTCTTTTTCCAGAAGGGCTCCTGACCCTCCAACCACAACAACCCTTAATCGACTACACATTGATAAGCAAAGACCTGAATAGTAATTCACATACATTCCCATAAATATGTAACAATACACAGCTAAAAACAACATCCATACATCTCCATTTGTTTTCCACACTCAGTGACGGAATCACTGAGCACAGGCTTTGATGAGCTTGTGACATGTACTGTTTAGATTTTGATGATTTGCTTGTGATATGATTTAACGGATGTTTATATGAATCGTTTAAAATTTAAAAAGCCTTCAATTTCTGATATTTTGCCTTTTCATTTGGGCCTCACAATTGAAGCCGACTTACTTACATTTTCGACCCCTTTTGGAGCGCAGGCTTTGATGAGCTGAATGGCCTCCTCCTGTGTTGAAGTTATTTGTGAGGGTACCAGTATATATATATATATATATATATATATACACACACACATATACATATTATATGCCCAGACTGGGAATTTAACCCAGGCCCTCTGGTGAACTGTATAAGTGCTCTGCCATCTGAGTTGTTTTGTTTATCAGAAAATATAATTAAAATAATTTGGTTGGTCTATGGGTTTTCAGACCATTTAACTCTAATGGTTTCTACAGGACCAGTTGAAATTAAAGGTTCCTAATGGTTTCTGTTGGTTTCAAACGAATCTGGTTAGGTTTCTACTGGAAACTCTGCTGGTTCCTGTAGAAACCAATAGAAACCATGATTTCCAGTAGAGACCCATATAAATGCCCTATTCTATTGGTTCCCATGGGAATTTCGACCTGGGGAATGGTTTGCCATTGACTTTCCAGCATTGTTGTCTGTGCTCAATCGTTTTTAATGATGAGTGTCAAGCAAGGAAGCAGCTCATACCATTTTAAATAGTCTTTGATATGACTCGGCCGGGGTTCGAACCAACAAACCTCCAGACGCATAGTGGACGCCCAAACCATTACGTCAGCCAGTCTGGTGAAAATAAGAGCAAATACCAACGTTTTTTTGAAAAATAAAAATGTTATGCTCACATGACCTTGGTGAACACCAATTACAGCAGCACATCATCCGTACAAGTAGGCTGTGGGCTGCAAGCCCTTCTCCACTCTCCTCCTACTCCAGCATATTCCCCCAAAACACATTGTTAGTGAAAAGGTACAGGTGGAGAGGTCAGGAGCAAAGAGAAAAGAAAGGTCACATTTCATAACTTTTAAGTATGAAAAACTCATTATTCTGCGAAGTTTCATGAACATTGAATATGAAATTTGCTCTGAAAGTAAAGCTGAAATGTAAGTCGCGTCTGTGTTTTATTATGATTACTAGCAACGGTACCCGCCCTGTGGGCGGGGCTTCAATTGGGAGGCCCAAATGAAAAGGCAAAATATAGTCAGGTTCACTATGTTTTTTCGTTCAAAATTTTTGGAGATTAGCAAAACTACACATTTTTGGAATATTCAGAGCATGAGGAATCCAAAAATTAATGTTGGCATTTGCGTAGACTCCTTGGCGAAAATGACACTCAGGACAGTGATGAAGATGTGTAAAAGCATATTCCTGAACGGTATAGACCTCGTAGATCCTGTGTATAGGACTTATAGTTCAATCTGATACTACCTATAACTTCCTATAACAACCTATAACTTCAAAGGACTTGCAATATCATGTATTATGTAATACAGTTATAATAATAATAATAATGCATTTATTTTATATAGCGCTTTTCAGGAAGCCCAAAGACGCAAAGAGTTATATCACAAATATAAAGACAATGGTTTTCAATTACCTTTGTTTGTTGCTTTTCTATAATCCTGAGCACTATTTTGAGGCCTTTATTGGATTCCTTGACCCAGAAAACATAGGATCAGCATATTTAATTAAGTCTCTAGGTTGACTAGAAGCCGAGATCACGCAAAATATGTATTTTATGGCGGCCATTTTCAAAATCCAAAATGGCGGCCATGCAGGTGTCTGTGCAAATGCCAACATTGATTTTCAGATTCTCCATGCTCTGATGATTCCAAAAATGTATAGTTTTGCTAATCCCCAAATTTTGAATGAAATTATATTTGTTAACATAGTGAACCTGACTAATATCAGAAATTGAAGGCTTTTTTTTATTTTAAACGATTCATATAAACATCCGTTAAATCATATCACACGCAAATCATCAAAATCTAAACAGTACATGCCGCCCATTTTGAAAAAAAGATTGAATTAAAAGGGCCTCATCCTCCTTTTTTTATCCGGACGATCAACTGGTGTTTTTTTATTTGGCCCTAAGTATGTAAAGAGCGGCTCAGTTTTAATACCGTAAAATACTTCGCGGATTTTCATGGCGGTCAATGACGTCATATTGCTTTCGTGCGTGTTAAAAACATATCTCTTGAGGTAAACTGTATTTCGTGTTTTTTCGTGAACTTGAGTTCTAAACTTGCATTCAGTTGTATTTTGCGATGAACGACGACGATGACAACAGAACCGTTGAGATGCGGAAGAGCGCGCGACGAATCTGCAAAACGGAAGCGGCCGCTACACCTGTTTCTCAGTCGCTCTGCACACGCTGCCGTGTTACTTCGGAGCCGCACGTTTATATAGGAAGAGTTCGTCAGGAGTCGATCTACTCTCTCCTGGTACGTAGAATTTTAACAAAAGCCACATTACTGTTCATATCTGTAAATATTATTCCATCGTGTTTGGAAAAACTGGAAAATTGGAAAAACAAGATAGCCTATTTTACTCCGGGGGGTCCCAGCATTACCAACCCAAAATATCGTTGCGATCGGTTCAGCTGTTTTTGCGGTACCTGGGAACAGACGGACGGACATTTGGTGAATTATAGTAAGATTCAGTTTTATTATTATTATTATTATTTATTTATTTATTGCTTGGAGTTTTAAAAAATTATTTTTTTATTTATTGCATCGAGATATCTGGGCTCATGGAGGAATTAAACAACACAAAGCAGCAGGTGCACAATCTGACAGAGGATCAACTGGGAACAGGAGACAAAGACATTGCAATGTGAGTGAACAAGTAGAAAAACGGAATGGGGGCAGTAGGTGGTGGCAAGGGGATCAGTGAGAATAGAAGAGATGATTGGAGCGGGTATGAGAGAAAGCAGGAGTTTGGAATTTGCTCAGGGCGCCGGAGATAACTAGCCTAGTCTTCGTGAAAGAGACCGTGGGATTTTTAACGTCCACCAGCAACCAACGTTGGCACATGGGTCGTCTCATCCGAAGTACTCGATGATCTGTACAATAAAACATTGGCCACGTCTGTCCGTCCGTCCGCGTCATACATCGCAAGTTGACGGAATCTTGCAAGATTGTGAATTAAACGTGGTTTTGTCGTTATTTACACAGACAGACAGATTTATGTCTGTTATTTATATCCTGCTCACAGACAGACAGACAAGGCTGAAAACATAACCTCCGTCCACCATCGGTGGCGAAGTTAACATTACACTTATTCTGTTTGTTTAAATTTTACGTTGTTCCGTCGTTACTTACGTTGATCATTGTTCTTAACGAACAGTAACACGGACAACGTGACTTGATGGGCTGAATGGCCTCCTCCTGCACCAACGTTGCTTGTGTATTCTTATGTGACGTTAAGAACAGGAAGAAATCGGAAGGGGAGGACAGATAGTTTGGGTTTGGGAGAGCAGAGAGTTGGGAGAGCTCCTCCTGAGTTTAGGCCTAGTTAGTGGGGTTTAGACTTGGGGGGTGGGAGTTGAGGACTTGGGGTGGGAGACTTGCAAGGAGGAGGGGAGGACAGAGTTGGGTGGGGTGGCAGAGAGTTTGAGAAGGGGATTGAGGACTTGTGGTTGGGAGAGGGAGTTGAGGACTTGGGGTTGGGAGGAAGGGGATTGAGGACTTGGGGTTGGGAGGAAGGGGATTGAGGACTTGGGGTTGGGAGAGGGAGTTGACGACTTGGGGTTGGGAGGAAGGGGATTGAGGACTTGGGGTTGGGAGGAAGGGGATTGAGGACTTGGGGTTGGGAGAGGGAGTTGAGGACTTGGGGTTGGGAGGAAGGGGATTGAGGACTTGGGGTTGGGAGGAAGGGGATTGAGGACTTGGGGTTGAGAGAGGGAGTTGAGGACTTGGGGTTGGGAGGAAGGGGATTGAGGACTTGGGGTTGGGAGGAAGGGGATTGAGGACTTGGGGTTGGGAGAGGGAGTTGAGGACTTGGGGTTGGGAGGAAGGGGATTGAGGACTTGGGGTTGGGAGGAAGGGGATTGAGGACTTGGGGTTGGGAGAGGGAGTTGAGGACTTGGGGTTGGGAGGAAGGGGATTGAGGACTTGGGGTTGGGTGAGGGAGTTGAGGACTTGGGGTTGGGAGGAAGGGGATTGAGGACTTGGGGTTGGGAGAGGGAGTTGAGGACTTGGTGTTGGGAGGAAGGGGATTGAGGACTTGGGGTTGGGAGGAAGGGGATTGAGGACTTGGGGTTGGGAGAGGGAGTTGAGGACTTGGGGTTGGGAGAGGGAGTTGAGGACTTGGGGTTGGGAGGAAGGGGATTGAGGACTTGGGGTTGGGAGGAAGGGGATTGAGGACTTGGGGTTGGGAGAGGGAGTTGAGGACTTGGGGTTGGGAGGAAGGGGATTGAGGACTTGGGGTTGGGAGGAAGGGGATTGAGGACTTGGGGTTGGGTGAGGGAGTTGAGGACTTGTGGTTGGGAGGAAGAGGGTTGAGGATTTGAGTTTGGGATGAGGGATTGAAGGCTTGAAGTCACATTTTACATAACGCAGAATTTATGAGTCCCTGCTAGTATCAAAAATTATATCATATTTTCAAGCTGAGGATTTAAGGGCTTTAGCATCACCAGAGGGGATAGGGGAGGGAATGGAGTGGGAGAGGACAGTGTATCAAGAGTCTGCCATTTTCCACAAATTGTATGATCACGGATGGCCTACTAATGTGTTGTCGGCCAAAAGTACACGTCGCTCGTGCAACGAAAAGTTTTACCAATTTGTACAAATAACATGTTCGTTTGTTGCTTTATGAACTTGCAGAATAACGAAGCAAAGTATTGTAATCGTACTTGCAGTTTACCTCTGAAGTGACACGCATTGGCTGGGAATTCCACATTTAAGTGGAAGGACAGAAAAGTGCCATTTGACTGTTTGACTCACTATCATTTGGCTTCAGGATGTGTCCTGGATTGTCTGCCGTGAGGTTGGCCTGGCTTTCGTTTAGTCAAGCCTCGGACTGGTGGTGGTCCATTTGGCACCACTCGAGGGTCACTCGGCTGCCGGGAAATTCGAGGTATTAGTTGTGCCTTTGCGTATTGACAAGGGGAGGCAAAAAAGAGCTCTTGCTTTTGTAAATTTATCACCAGGGTTTCTGCCGACGAGTGTTTACATCGACGAATTCCAAGTACCAAATACGTAAATGGGTTGTTGTCAGTCATGGGGAATCTCACGCATTTTTCCAGTAACCTCCTCGTAGCTATCCAGGCTGCCTGCACATCTCAACTGTTTCATTCCGCACTTTTGCCATCTATGGAGCCACCTTCCAGGGGCTGTTCTGTTTCACTTTCCCCTCCAGGGCTTCAGGCAAGCAGTGCTTGTCACCCACAATTCTATCCCATGACCTTTCTTACCCCATTAACTTTTTCAAACGGAACCATGTTACTTTGTTTCACTGTTTCTTCCCTTCTCCCATCTCCTCTTTTCCTGTTTGGTCATTCCCTCAATGGTTGTCCCACTGACAGTTCTGCCTTGCTCTTCCTGCAAAGAAAAAAAAATGGCCTGGACTGAATTTTTACCCTTGCCAGAGGAGAGGGTATTGCATTTGAGTCCGTTTGTCTGTCTGTATGTCAGTCGCCTACAGGTCACAATTTTCAACCGATCTTCACGAAACTTCACCAAATGGCACAGTTGGTCATAAGCAAGAAGCCTATTGTTTTTGGGGTCAAAAGGTCAACATAGGCCCAAGGTCACCAACTTTGTCAAATTTCTAATATCCTCAATTTTCATCTGATTGACTTGAAATTTTAAGAAGATTTGCATATCTGGTCACTGAATTCAACCACCGACTATTTTTGAGGTCAACAATAGCCAAAAGGTCAACATAGGCCAAATTTCTAAAATACTCAATTTTCATCTGATTGACTTGAAATTTTAAGAGGATTTGCATATCTGGTCACTGAATTCAACCACCGACTATTTTTGAGGTCAACAATAGCCAAAAGGTCAACATAAGCCAAATTTCTAAAATACTCAATTTTCATCTGATTGACTTGAAATTTTAAGAAGATTTGCATATCTGGTCACTGAATTCAACCACCGACTATTTTTGAGGTCAACAATAGCCAAAAGGTCAACATAAGCCAAATTTCTAAAATACTCAATTTTCATCTGATTGACTTGAAATTTTAAGAAGATTTGCATATCTGGTCACTGAATTCAACCACCGACTATTTTTGAGGTCAACAATAGCCAAAAGGTCAACATAAGCCAAATTTCTAAAATACTCAATTTTCATCTGATTGACTTGAAATTTTAAGAGGATTTGCATATCTGGACACTGATTTCAACCACCAAGTATTTTTGAGGTAATCTTAGGCCAACAACTTATGTTTGTCGGCACAGAATAAATAATATTTTCTCTGCAACCGTTGGTCCTATTGACAGGAAATTTTGACCATAGGTGCACCTCCACCTATTATATTTTTAATGATAATTATGACGTGATATGGGCGCCATCTTGGAAAAAACAAAAAAAATTGCACCTCCATATCTCCGAAGGCACTGAATAGAAAAAATTGAGACATGGCTCATTGTAAATAACTCTTCATGGGGAATAAAATATGTTAATGATGATGTCGTAGGTGCCTCCATTATGACGTCATAATTCGAAAAGTGCAAAACTTCATCCGATGAAGATGAATTTATTTTCTCTGAAACCATTAGTCTGATTGACAGGAAATTTTCACCACAGGTGCACATCCTCCTGTGGAGTTTTTAAATGATAATTATGACGCCATAGGTCACGTGGTAGGGGCGCCATATTGGAAAAAACGAAAACCTTTGCACCTCCATATCTCCGAAAGTACTGCATAGAAAAAATGAGACATGGCTCATTGTAAAGAACTCTCCATGGGGAATATTCTCCATGGGGAATACCTGGAATACCTGGCATCATATGTTAATGATGTCATGGGTTCCTCCATTATGACGTCATAAGTCGACAAGTACAAAACTTCATCCGATCAAGATGACATTTCTTGAGCATCATCGAGGCATAAATTGGTGGAGAAAAAAAAAATTATGTCATCGGTCACGTGGTTCGGTCGCCATGTTTGTTTTAACACAAAAGCCTTGACAACCACTAAAAACATGTCCTGGCGAGGGTCTGCAATCTCTGATTGCTCTTTGTTGTTTATGTTTGTCATTGTTCACTAAAGGGCAAAGGGAAAGAAGAGCTTGGATGAAAAATGGAATGAAATGAACTGGAAATGAACTGGAAATGAAAACGCAAAGGAGACTAAAACATCACAAATGAATATGGGACATGGTGCCGTGCCTGGTCTGAACGGTGCTTGAATGGCAGATTTGGAGAAGTGGATTTGGTCATGAAAGCTGGTCCCGTGACCGACAAAGGGGACGAACAAACGGATGTCGATGGACATTTGACTTTCAAAGTGTAGTTGGGCAGAAGGATCATCAGCAAAGAACCGCCAGGTCTCAAGGCACAATGAAACATGAGCACTGAAAAAGAACGACCTCCATTCAAAATGGCCAACAACAAAACCATCTCAGGTGCATTATGCGACAAACTGGTGTAATTACTCAGACGAGGAGTATATGTTTCAATTGCAGCAATTCAATGGAAAGAAGGTAAATTAAATTGCGACAGACTTTTGAAGAGTTTGATATTCCCTGGTTTGATGTATTTCAAAAACCTCAGGTTTGAGCACAATGAAAGGGCCTACATGAAAGCCACTTTACGGGCTAAATTCAGTTCCAGATGTCTTTAATAAATCGACTTGGAAAGCAGGCTTGCGAGTCGCGACTCTTTCTTACTCTACACTAACATTCCACGCATAAAGCTCAGCGTTCACTCGGTGTCTGGATGGCCTTTTACCATTGTGCCGAATTGCGTTAAGAAGTCAATGGAGGCGATGGTTAAAAGCATGGGCGACAGGCAGCGCATCGCTGTGTCACAGGGAATCCGATCCTGCCTCTTCCGCAAGACGGATCGGGAGGGCCATCGCAGACCAACCCCTCGGCTAACGGGTCGGCTCGGCCAGGAATCCTTGAAACGGTCTACGTCGAACCATGACCTCGATTCTGATGAATCTCACTCTGGCGTCGGTTTAAAAGAGCACGGAATGGAATATTTGGATCCAGGAAGATGCAATCAAAGCAGACAGCAGTAGGCCTACCAGCCAGGCAGGAAGGGAAAAGCCTGAATTGTAATGAAATACTGCAGGGAAAGACGAATATATAAATGACGTGTTCTGGTACTCAAATAAATGACAACACTGACAAAGGCCAAGGCAGTAATTATATGAAAGGCACAAAAATATGTTCCATGCACTTCCTACCCTGCTGCATATTGGCTACGTTTCATTTTCATTAACTTTTTTCCTTCTGTCATTGACTCTTGTACTTTTGCCAAGTATCCATGTGTGTGTGTGTGTGTGTGTGTGTGTGTGTGTGTGTGTGTGTGTGTGTGTGTGTGTGTGTGTGTGTGTGTGTGTGTGTGTGTATTCGTGTATGTGTGCTTGTGTGATATTATAACCCATTTCTTTGAAAGAGTTGTTGTTCTGTACAAATCAGAAAAAGGTACAGCTTTAAATCCTCCATGAACTCATTGCAGGTGTTCATTGCATGCTGTCGTCAGTTAAACTACAGAGCAAAATAGTAGGCCGATTTGATTTGTCCTTATGGAAGGAAAAGTTGATTGAACGCGAGCCTGAGGTCGTACAAAAAGCAGTTTCATACATGGTGTGACGGTGCTAACTGGGGTGCGGGATGGGATGTGGTTGGGGTTGTGGAGGGGGACTGGAGATGTTAAATGAGGAATTGTGCAACAGTAAGAACTGGAGGCAAAATGTCGACAACGACCCAAAAAACAATGATGACAAACCAAATGCAGATTGTGACATTGTGCATTTATATTCGGTTCTCTGGAACTGTTTCCTGAATTGTACTTTATAACCTTGTGCACCTGTATAGTACCAAAAATACCTATATATCTTCGATCACAAAGTGATCGCCAAAGGTAAGCCTCCCCTGGCTGAGGGAGTCTTATCCTTAGTGATCTCCCGCAACTTACCCCAATCCAATAATCTCCATCTTTTTTTCAGACCACCATATGACCTTGCCCTTCAACATTTAGGGATAGATTATAAATTATGATAATGTGACATCCATCTACAACCTATCCATAGAACTCAACATCATCAAAGTCAGAGGAAAATTGTTCAAGCTATGATCAAAAAGGTTTTTTCGTTAATTAGGTCACAATCCGAAAAAAATAGGTCAAGGTCAATAATCAAATATCAGGTGCACAACTTCAGTGCAGGTATACCTTTATGATGCCAGAACATCTTTGAAGGCCAAGCGGTTTTTGAGAGCAAAATTAACCAATGACAAAAAAGCACGGAATTTTTTTCAGACCGCCATTTGAACTTGACCTTTAACCCAGAGGGGGGTGATGTAAAAGAAGCTTAAATGCATCATACTCTAGGGCCTAGGCTATCTAAAGAGGGCAATTTCGTTCTGATCGGCCAAACCTGAGTCGAGAAAATGTTAAAATGTCTATAATTGGATGATGACCTTAAGAATTAGGGCAAGGTCAAAAAATGTGTCAACACTGCATACATTGTATTCCCATTACTGAGGAAAAAATTCATTCTGAAAGTCCTCGGACATTGGGAGAAAAAAAGGAAGAACTAGACCCGCACTCGGTAGAGCGCAAACCTCCGCCAGGCTGAACAGTTTGTTTTGTATCCCACTGATGGGTCGGATCTGGATTCGGACCTGAACCAAAATCTAATCGGCTTGTTCTTGTCACCAAACCAACTCATCCACCTAGTTATCCATAACTTTTTTTAAATATCATGTTGTACATCGCTTTTCACCCGATCCCTTAATGGTGAAGAATCACTTAAATATTAAATAATGCTCATGTCCGAATCCATATTCAGATCTTTACAAAAATCGAATTGATTCGTCCTTGTCACACACACACAACATGTCCAACACGTTTCGTCCGAATCTGTCCACAACTTTTTGAAATATCTTGTTCACAGACAGACGAACAAACAGACAGACTGTTTGTCTGGCCGATGACAAAAATGAGATGAACTGATAAAAAAAAAAGACAGACAGACAGGGGTGAAAACATAACCTCCATCCACCTTCGGTGGCGGAGGTAAAAATCTAAGTGGTGGTTTAATACCCCTAGGGGTGTAAGACCTTGCTTGACCTTTAACCTGGAGGGGTATGATCTAAATTAAGCTTAAATGCGGCTTGCTCTGGGCTCTCTAGGGAGGGCAATTTCGTTCTGATTTTGCTAATCTTACTCGAGTTATGGTGAAAAGTATTAAAATGTCTATAATTAGGTCATGATCTTAAGAATTAGGTCAAGGTCAAAAATAATTATTTCAACTCCGCGTATGTTTTATTTCCATTATTGATGCAAAATTTCATTCGGGAAAATTCCAGCCGGCTCTGAGATACAGCTTGGAAATGAGGAGTGCAGGAAAGAAAAAAACAAACCTAAATGGTGGTTTAGTACTCCTGGGGTCTACAGAACTCTGTGCTACCATTAAAAATAGCCCCGAGTGGGCAGACGGTCATCTCTTGAGGTCATAGTTCAGATCTCTGCTGATTTGGGGGAACCCCCCTGGGACGGATGACCGGATGTGGTTGGACAGACAGACATCCGGACATCACGACCTATTTTATCAGTTCATCTCTCTGAGAATCGAGATGAGAAGACCTAAACATTGGGGGCGCCAATTGTAGAAACAAACCCTTCACCAACAATAATCCTTCCGCTATCCTATAGGGGAGGCTTAACTATCCGTCATTTTGTTGAAAGACTTTATTTTAAGCAGGGTGTCCACATGTACGTGAAAAGGATGGGGTGGGAGTAATTTGAGAAAGAGAAAATTCGGAAAAGGTAGGAAAAGGAATAATAATGGAGTAAAAGGAAAGTATGCTGGGAGGACGTAACATTGGAAGGGAGAATAAAATGACCTTCATAACCTGCAACACAATAATACACCTGGAGATCACCGCAGGGCATCGGTTTCATTATGGGAAACAAATAAAGGAAGTGCATCGAGGTGTCCTTCGGTAGTTTAAATATTGGTCACGGGGAATATCACAGGTTAAGGACAGGAATGTGATTAGGAATAAACACCCATGGTTCATGGAGAAGACTAAACTGTCCTTCGTCCTTCGATCTTATCGTGGAAAGGTGAGCATAAAGAAAGCTCGTTTTGTCCTCACCTCCAGCAACTTGTTTTCTCACTCCTGGTAAGGAGATGACAGTCATAGATAGGCCTATCTTTCAAGATGCACTTCATGCCAAAGCAAGGTTGCCAAAAGCTTTCATGTCAATGCTGTTGGAAGGAGTCTGTTGAAAGCTCGACACATTGCTCTGTTTGATTTTAGAAAATATTATCCATGACTCTTCGTGTCTTGTTCTTGAGCACACCATAATATTGTGTATTCTTGAGCACACGATGGCGTCGTACCTAAGGTGCAATGACACGGGCTAATGTAAATCAAATTAAATTGAAGATGAAGGAGCAAATTAAGAGTAATTTGACAACGATTTTTGTCTGCAAAGACATTGGTCATGCCGGCCTGTTTTGGACGTCGCCATCTTGGGAGCCATTGCATCTGTAAGCGGATCGGTCAGCCGGCTCCAACCCTGGCAGGACTTCCTTTCACTATCTGACATTCACAATCAAATGTGATGCATTGATTTTGTGGATATGTCTTTCATTCACCAAGGCAGTGACAGAACCAGCGACCGCTAGATTGCCTATTTGTTTGCGCTTGAAATGGCACGAAAAGGTTGGTCATGTTTGCGTATGTGCTTTTTGGTGTTTACCTTTCATATCCATCAACTTGCTCGACGCCATTATAAACCGTCAATCCGGCATGATAAAGCATTTTTAAAGTGCTCCTTTATGACCTTTTTGGGGGATTATTGCCCCATTACATAATTCATTACCCTCGCCAGAGTAGAGGGTATTGCATTTGAGTCCGTTTGTTTGTTTGTTTGTCTGTTTGTCTGTTTGTCCGCGCAGAATAAATATGATTTTCTCTACAACCGTTGGTCCGATCGACAGGACATTTTCACCATCGGTGCAACTCCACCTGTAGAATGTTTTAATGATAATTATGACGTCATAGGTCACGTGGTTCGGCCGCCATCTTGGAAAAAAGGGAAAAATTTGCACCTCTATATCTCTGAAAGCACTAAATAGAAAAAAATTGAGACATGGCTCATTGGAAAGAACTCTCCATGGGGAATAAAATATGTTAATGATGATGTCATAGGTGCCTCCATTATGACGTCATAATTCGACAAGTACAAAACTTCATCCGATCAAGATGAAATTTCTTGAGCGTCCTGTAGGCATAAATTGGTGGAGAATTTTTTTTAATTGATGACGTCATAGGTCAGGTGGTTCGGTCGCCATCTTGGAAAAACCGAAAAACGTTGCACCTCGATATCTCCTAAAGCGTTGCATAGAAAAAATTGAGACATGGCTCATTGTAAAGAACTCTCCAGGGAGAATAAAATATGTTAATGATTTCTTCGGTGCCTCTATTATGACGTCATAATTCGACAAGTACAAAACTTCATCTGATCAAGATGAAATTTCTTGAGCATAATCTAAGAATAAATTAGTTTAGAAAAAAAAAATGAGGACGTCATCGGTCACGTGGTTCGGCCGCCATATTTGTTTTAACACAAAAGCCTTAAAAACCACTGAAAATACATCCTGGCGAGGGTTTGCAATCTCTGATTGCTCTTTTTCTTGTTTATTATGGATCTTAAGGATGGATCCCTAATCGTCACCGTTGCATCTGGCATCTTATTATAATAGAGCAAACGTATATGGTTATGTATGTCGCTATGTATGTATGTTTATATGCGATGAAAACGTCTTCTTCTTCTTCAAATAAAATTACCACCCTCTTAATTAACCCTCTTAATTGTGTTAAGACTGCTGAGACCCCTCAGACCTTTGATGACCCTTTAATTCCCCCAAGACCCTTCAGACCACCAAGACCCCTGAAGACCCAAAATACCCTGAAGACCCCCAAAGACCCAAAATACCCTTCAAGGCCCTGAGGCTCAAAAAGACCCTGAATACCCAAAGACCCAAAACACCCCGAAGACCCAAAACACCCCGAAGACCCAAAACACCCCGAAGACCCAAAACACCCCGAAGACCCAAAACACCCCGAAGACCCAAAACACCCCGAAGACCCAAAACACCCCGAAGACCAAAAACACCCTGAAGACCCAAAACACCCCAAAGACCCAAAACACCCTGAAGACCCAAAACACCCCAAAGACCCAAAAGACACTGAAGACCCTTAAGACACAAAAGCCTCTGAAGACACCAAAGACCCTGAAGACCCAAAACACCTCAAAGACCCAAAATACCCTTAAAGGCCCAGAGGATCCAAAAGACCCTGAAGACCCAAATGGCCCTGAAGACCCAAAACACCATGAAGCCCAAAAGACACCGAAATGGTCAAAGATGCCTACCCCTCTGAAACGACGTGTGGTGAGGCGCGCAGAGCGTGCCGAGTCACGCTAGTACAATTAAATGCTCATCCCATTTCGTTTAATTTTGCCAGTTCTAAATAAACCTCGAGATTCAAAGTAAGTTACTTTATGTGTGCGTTTGCAACGGAGGAAATGCAAAGCGCAGGCCACATAATTGAGAATCAATTCCCATCATTAGTGGAGCTACCAAACATCACAAGAAGCCGATGCTTTGGGAACTTGCGACGGAGAACTAGAGCCACTTGCCTCGGATACCCTACGAGTCGCAATCGAGTCATGTGTGGATTTGCTGAACGGTGCTGCGACATTGGTTCACAGACTATATTCAGCGAGGATAAAAATGATCCGAGGAGTTTTGTCAGTATCTAAGATGTTGTCCGCCGCACGCATTTTGTAAAAATGCATTTTGGCAGCTGTAAGAGGTTTGAGTCGTGGTAAGAACTTACCGCAAGTGTTTTCATCTGTCGCAGGAGAGGCACTCTCTTGGTGTGTTGCAAGCCGGTAATGGGCGAGCCAATTTTCTGCTCGGCAAATAGGTGCAAAGTGTGAATACAGCACAGGAAATAAGAGCAAGGTGTTGTGTAAATCTAAGCATGTTCCCTTTTTGTTGTTGTTGTGCACCAAAATCCTCAGGGTGACAATTGCAACAACAACTAGAAGGGCACTCGGTAAAGAGCACATCTCCGCCAGCCTGAACAGATCAAATTTTGTCCCGAACTGATAGGCCGGAACTGGATCTGGACTGAGCCAAAAGCTAATCGACTTGTTCTTGTCACCTAGGCAACTCATCCTTGAACTTCTGTGATAACTCGTCCACAACGTTTTGAGATATTGTCCTATTTATCATTTTTAGCCCATCTCAATGGTGAAGAAACGTTAAAAAATTATAGTATCTGGACCCGTATTCAGATCTTCACCAAAATTGAATCAATTCTCCCTTGTCATACATTCACCCTGTCCACCAAATTTCGTACAAATCCCTCCACAACGTTTTGAGATAAGTTGCTCACAGACGAACAAACAGACAGCCAAATAGACAGAGGTGAAAACATAACCTCTGCCCACCTTCTGTGACGGATGTAGCAGGAACAAAATACTGGAAGCACCTGCCAAAGGTCATGGCTAATAACGAATGTAGCCTCGGCATTCCTTTCGTGTGAAGCTCGCATCGATTCTCATCTTCCTATAACGTCGGTGTGAAACTTTTTGACTCCAATTGACTTTTTCGTGTTCGATCTTGTCATTTGCAGGGAGCGTAAAGCTGGGGGCGACCATCGTCGATTCTTTGGACACCTTACACATCATGGGGCTGAGGAAGGAATTTCAGGAAGGAGCAGCGTGGGTGCGACAGCATCTGGATTTTGACCTTGTAAGTGCTACCTGGTCTGCCTGTACTAATCTAGAAAGACAGAAAATCTTGTTCTTGGACTAATCTTGTTGTTACAGAACCAAACACTAGCAGCTGTAAAACATCTTGCAATTTAAAGTTTGTATTTGCTCTGTAAGGCTTGTTTTTCACGTTTACTTTCAAAACATGGTTTGCCTGCACGGAGGTGTGGAGCATCCGTCCAATCAGTTTCACTTTGACCAAACACACCGTTCCTTATGGTTACCATACTGACATGTTATTCAATTTCTTCAGTTTTTTATGCCTCCTCTGACATTTTTTTTCGAGTTGTCCGTCTGGCTGTCTGTCCATGCGTCTGTCCATCCGGCAGTCTGTTCGTCCATGCGTCCGTTCGTCCGTGTGTCCATCAGTCCATGATAAGTTTTCCTTGCCATGATCATTTGAGATTGGCTGGAGGGATCTAAGTCAAACTTGGTGCAGGTATGTACAATGAGATATATATTAACTGATTCGACTTTGGCGTTTGGTCAAAGGTCAGAGGTCATGTTGGGTGGAAATTCTGTTACCGCGATAACTTGTGAACCAGTGATGGAATTTTGCCCCAACTTTGGTACAAGTATGTATTATAATGCAAAGATGAACTGATTTGACTTAAGGGTCAAAAGGTCAAAGGTCAGAGTCTGAGCTAGGTTTATAACTTGGGAACGACTGGATGTATCTAAATCAAACATGGTACAGGTATGTATAATTATGTAAAAATGAACTTACTAGATCTTGGAATTCAAGAGGTCAAAGGTCAGAGGTCCTGTTAGAGAAAAATTCTGTTACCGAGCTAACTTGTGAACCAGTGATGGTATTTTGACCAAACTTGGTATAAGTACATATTATGATGCAAACATTAACTGATTTGATTTCTCCATCGAGGTCAAAGGTCAAAGTTCAGTTTCTGCAATAGGTTTTTGTTACCGCGATAACTTAATAATGACCGAAGGAAACTAAGCCAAACTTGGTACAAGTATGTATGATGACGCAAAGATGAACTGGTTAGATAATGGCATCAAGAGGTCAAAGGTCAGAGGTCCTATTAGATAAAAAAAATTCTGTTACTGTAATTCTCATATCGGTCGACGCCGCGACATCGAAGAGTGTCGTTCTAGTTATGGGAATGAAACACCAGTGAGTAGAAACCCATTCTCCCAAAATCCTCCCCTCCATCACTGAAGATATGAAATCGCTCCCAGCCAGGTCTCATGGCTCAGAAGAAAACATGATACTTTGAAGCTACCTAATGCATTGATAGGACAACTCAAAGGTTCTTAACCTGTGTTGTAAACGAAAGCTATATGGAATTGAGTATGATGAACACAAACAACACAAATGAGTGCATAATGCTTCAGTCACATTTGGCTCGGCGGCCGTAGGGTCTAAAAAATCTACGGCCACTAGCAATTCTAGGGTGGCCGCAGTATTTCCACGGTCACACAATGTAGCAGTCACATATGTTTTTATTTTTCGGGTAGCCGCACGGGGTATGTATAAATTGTGGAGACCGAAAACGTGGGGGTGCCGTACGATCTTTGATTTGATGTCGCACGGTGACCTTAGGGCGTCCCTGCGGCGGCCATAGAATTTTCAAGGCAGACGCAAGGTAGCCTCAAGGTGCCCGCAAGGTGCCCGCAGGGGAGGCCTAGGGCGAACGTGCGGCCAGACGGACGGTAACGAGTGGGTATATATACCAGTTCTTTTTCATATGTACAACAGCACTTACAGTTGTCATGGCTACGGCTTGTCGAATTGCTACGGCCACCCTAGAAATGAAAAAAGTTATAACTCCGCGCTATCATTCCACGGCGACCCCTACGGCCTGTAAAATATAGCCATACGCCCTAGGGCCACCCTGAGGCCACCTCAGAAACTCTGCGGCCGCCGCACGTTTCTGTCAATTTATGGGGGGTACGGCCGCCGTATCCTAGCCGTAGAGCAAATGTGACTTACTCCTAAGCGACATGGCCACGCTAGTCGGACCAACATAACTAAATAACTATTGTTTTGAATTGAATTGTCAGGAACACGTATAGTTGAGCGAAGCAGTTAGCTTTCTGACTTTGCTGCGGGGTAATTCGAGCATCCTTAGAGGGTGAAAATCGGTGGGGTTATTATTATGATGTATGGGGCATGCTATAAGAGAAAAGGGCTTAGCTTAAAGAGATTAGCACCGGGGTCACATGTCAGACAGGTGTGAAGTTATCGATGTCGCTTTGAACACAAGCGCTGCCCGGGTGTTAACAAGGTCAACGCCTCATACAGCCTCCGCACCATCCGGCCTCGCCGGCAGGTTTATCATCATTATGAATCGTCGCACGTGGATTGCAGAACCATAAACACGAACCAAAAGCCCATCGGGCTCGAATAAATGCATTTCACACAAAACCGTTTACTTGGGGACATTCGATTCCAATTGATCCTCCTGTGGCATTTTAAAATATCGCGGCCTTGTGTCGAGATCGACTTGCTTGTGTCTTCGCTGGAAGAGAGAAGCGTTGATGTCAATATAATTCAAGGAGTTTGTTAATCGGCTCTTATGTTGCAGATTCTGCAAAATGCATTTTATGTAGGATATAATGACGATGGCAAACACATCATCTTTAATGGAATAAAAACCACCTTTAGAGGCCATTTTTCCCCGCAAAGCGGGGGTTGGCCTTTTTCGGGAACCGTGGTTGTTGTTGTTTTTTGGTCCCCTTTTTGAAGCAATGTTTTACGGCCGGATGCCCTTCCTGACGCCAACCCTTTTTGCCGCCTTTAACGACAAGCAGGGAATTACCAGTGAACTGGTACTCAATTTGCCGACCTCGGAAGGATGACAGGCTGAGTCAACCCCCCTGGCGTTAATTCAGCGATTGACCGGGATTACGAACCCAGGATCCTTGGATCCTAAGCTGGCACCCTAGCCGCTAGCCCAACACCAGGGACTTTGTTCATCAGAAATAAGAGTGACGCATTGCTCACACTTATTTCTGAGTGTAAATTATTATTTTTCATCGTTTACCGATTTCTGGACATGTCTTCTTCCGCTTTACTGCTCAGCTTCTTGTTGTTGTACAATGTACAGAATCTCATAGGGTGGCATCCACGGGGAGGAGGAAATTGCTCCTGAGGATTCCTAATCCTAACGCTAACTTTAACTCTAACCTTAGCCCTAACAACTCTAACCCTAACCCTAACCCTAATCCTGACCCTAACAGCTCAGCTTCTTGTTCTTATACAGAATCTCATAGGGTGGCATCCATGGGAAGGAGAAAATTGCTCCTTATGTTTCCTAATCCGAACACCAACCCTAACATCAACACCAACCCCAACCCTAACAACCTCAACAACTCTAACAACCCTAACAAACCTAACCCTAACAACCCTAACAACAACCCGAATAACCCTAACCATAACCCTAACAGCTCACACTTATTTCTCAGTGTAAATGATTCTTTTTCATCGTTTACCGATTTATGGATATGTCTTCTTCCGCTTTACAGCTCAGCTCTTTTTCTTATACAGAATCCTATACGTTGGCATCCATGGGGAGGAGGAAATTCCTCCTTAGGATTCCTAACCCTAACTCTAACCCTAACCCTAACTCTAACTCTAACTCTAACTCTAACTCTAACTCTAACTCTAACTCTAACCCTAACTCTAACTCTAACCCTAACTCTAACCCTAACTCTAACCATAACTCTAACCCTAACTCGAACCATAACTCTAACCCTAACTTTAACCCTAACCCTAACGAGAAATGAGTGAACGGTTATTATTGGGGAGAACAGCAATGTCAGGATTGACAAATATCTGGAAAGACAAAGATGTGACAACACAAACCAAGAGGAGGCTGATGAATACTCTGGTATTCCCAGTTGCAATGTATGGATGTGATGAATGGAAAGTGAAAAATAAAGGAAGAAGATTGACAGTTTTGAAATGTGGCGTTTGAGACAAATGTTAAAATTCCGTGGCCTGCAAGAGAACAAACAAATCAGTGTTTGAAGAAATTTTACCACCATGTATATTAGAAGCCCTGATGGTAAAACAGAAACTGTCCTACTTTGGATACATCATGCTTGCAATTACGAAAGTCTGGTGAAGTCAACCATGTTGGTTAAGGTTAAGGGAATAAGAAGAGGCAGACATTGTATGTGCTGGATGGATGGGTAAAAGCTGGTTAAGTGTAAGTGAAGAAGAGGCAGACATTGTATGCGCTGGATGGATGGGGTAAAAGCTGGGTAAGGTTAAGGGAATAAGAAGAGGCAGACATTGTATGTGCTGGATGGATGCGTAAAAGCTGGGTAAGGTTAAGGGAATAAGAAGAGGCAGACATTGTATGCGCTGGATGGATGGGTAAAAGCTGGTTAAGGTTAAGGGAATAAGAAGAGGCAGACATTGTATGCGCTGGATGGATGGGTAAAAGCTGGGTAAGTGTAAGTGAAGAAGAGGCAGACATTGTATGCGCTGGATGGATGGGGTAAAAGCTGGGTAAGGTTAAGGGAATAAGAAGAGGCAGACATTGTATGCGCTGGATGGATGGGTAAAAGCTTGGTAAGTCTAAGTGAAGAAGAGGCAGCCATTGTATGCACTGGATGGATGGGGTAAAAGCTGGGTAAGTCGAAGTGAAGAAGAGGCAGACATTGTATGCGCTGGATGGATGGGGTAAAAGCTGGGTAAGTCTAAGTGAAGAAGAGGCAGACATTGTATGCGCTGGATGTATGGGTAAAAGCTGGTTATGGCGAAGTGAAAAAGAAGAGGCAGACAGTGTATGCGCTGGATGTATGGGTAAAAGCTGGTTATGCCTAAGTGAAGAAGAGGCAGACATTGTATGCGCTGGATGAATGGGGTAAAAGCTGGTTATTGCTAAGTGAAGAAGAGGCAGACATTGTATGCGCTGGATGAATGGGGTAAAAGCTGGTTATGGCTAAGTGAAGAAGAGGCAGACATTGAATGCGCTGGATGAATGGGGTAAAAGCTGGTTATTGCTAAGTGAAGAAGAGGCAGACATTGTATGCGCTGGATGAATGGGGTAAAAGCTGGTTATGGCTAAGTGAAGAAGAGGCAGACATTGAATGCGCTGGATGAATGGGGTAAAAGCTGGTTATGGCTAAGTGAAGAAGAGGCAGACATTGTATGCGCTGGATGAATGGGGTAAAAGCTGGTTATGGCTAAGTGAAGAAGAGGCATACATTGAATGCGCTGGATGAATGGGGTAAAAGCTGGTTATGGCTAAGTGAAGAAGAGGCAGACATTGTATGCGCTGGATGAATGGGGTAAAAGCTGGTTATGGCTAAGTGAAGAAGAGGCATACATTGAATGCGCTGGATGAATGGGGTAAAAGCTGGTTATTGCTAAGTGAAGAAGAGGCAGACATTGTATGCGCTGGATGAATGGGGTAAAAGCTGGTTATGGCTAAGTGAAGAAGAGGCAGACATTGAATGTGCTGGATGAATGGGGTAAAAGCTGGTTATGGCTAAGTGAAGAAGAGGCAGACATTGTATGCGCTGGATGAATGGGGTAAAAGCTGGTTGTGGCTAAGTGAAGAAGAGGCATACATTGAATGCGCTGGATGAATGGGGTAAAAGCTGGTTATTGCTAAGTGAAGAAGAGGCAGACATTGAATGCGCTGGATGAATGGGGTAAAAGCTGGTTATGGCTAAGTGAAGAAGAGGCCGACATTGAATGCGCTGGATGAATGGGGTAAAAGCTGGTTATGGCTAAGTGAAGAAGAGGCAGACATTGAATGCGCTGGATGAATGGGGTAAAAGCTGGTTATAGCTAAGTGAAGAAGAGGCAGACATTGTATGCGCTGGATGAATGGGGTAAAAGCTGGTTATGGCTAAGTGAAGAAGAGGCCGACATTGAATGCGCTGGATGAATGGGGTAAAAGCTGGTTATGGCTAAGTGAAGAAGAGGCAGACATTGTATGCGCTGGATGAATGGGGTAAAAGATGGTTATGGCTAAGTGAAGAAGAGGCCGACATTGAATGCGCTGGATGAATGGGGTAAAAGCTGGTTATGGCTAAGTGAAGAAGAAGAGGCAGACATTGTATGCGCTGGATGAATGGGGTAAAATATATAACCAAGCTGTCTCCTCTAGAGCTTCGGGAAGCAGTGCAGGATAGGGATGTTTGTAGAAATCTGATCTGATGAAATCTGATGTCACCAGAAGTCGGACACAACGTGACGGAACTACATTACTAAATAACATCTTGCTCTTCTGAAACTTTCTTGCTCAACAGGTATTTCTCACTAAATGAAATATTATATTCTGTGTTGAATGATTTTTAGTAATATCTTGCTCACATGTGAAATCAAGGCAATGGTTCAGTTATTTAAACATTCTCTTGGATCCCCTTTCTTTGGGATTGGTATATGGAATAACTGCTTCCACCTGTTAGGCCATACAATCCTGCTCCAGATCTCTGTCCAGGTAGCTGTTAAAACTTTGTTTGCCTCTTCCCCAAGTACCTTGGAGTTGTATTGCAATTTCGTCGGCACCTGGTGCTTCTCCGTTTGTTAGCTCTGTCAAGGCCTCATCATTCAATCACTCCGGTCCTTGCTCATATTCTCTTTCTTCGAAGGTTGCCATCATATTTCTATCTCGTTTGCATCGAGTTTTGGTATCGTCCTTCCATCTTACTTTCACCTGTGTTTTTTTGTCATATTTTCCTGTCTACTCTTAAGTCTTAAGGACCCCAATCCTAGACCCAAACTTTGCTGTGATCTCTGATCGTTTAAAACGATCTCTTCTTTATCCCTCTCTGTTGTCCGTGTATATCTCCAGGCATGCCTCTTTGAAATATTTCTCTTTGTCTTTCATAGCTTGGCGTTTGAAGTCGGCAATTAGCTGCTTAATGTCCTCTGTTGATGCACCTTTGCTTTTCATCTCTCTTCTTCTGTCTGCAATATTTATTGCTTCTTCTGACAGCTATTTGGCCTCATTCTCTGCTTGCTTTTGGGATGTTGCCTTTGGCCTCTTCTTTTATAATGTCTTCAAAGTTTTGCCACAATTTGGCCAGCAATCTGTCAACCCGGTCCAGCTCTGCAAAATATTATTTGTTAACCTTTATTGCATACTAGCAGAAGTAGCCGGCGTTGCCGGGCAGGGGAAAGGGGTAGGGATGGAGGGGGGGAGGGATGGAGGGGAGGGGAGAGGGAGAGGGGGGAGGAGAGGAAGGGGAAGGGAGGGGGGAGGCAGGAGAGGAAGGGGGTTCTTATCTATATGCTGGTGGGTGAATCACGTTTCTGAGTTAGATTCAGTATACAAAAAAAAAAGAAAAAAAAAAGTGTAATGCCGATCAGGAAGAAGAAGAAGCCGTACTACCAACTTCGTACACTTCCAGAATTGTTTGATTGATTTGTATTCAAATGTCTGGTGATTGTTTTGTATTTATTTATGTGTAATTGTATATGTGTACTTGTATATAACTGTCATTAATTTTAAAAGGTTTAGGCACGATCGAGCGATTTTTGTTTTATTTATTTTTTGTTCATAATATATATATTTGTTTTTGGCCGAAAACACTCCCAGACATTCACTGATGAACCTCTGAAAGTTTGACGAAGATCCATTCAGCCATCTCTGAGAAAAATGGCGACACAGACAGACAGACAGATAGACACACACACACACACACACACACACACACACACACACACACACACACACACACACACACACACACAGACCAACAGCTCTCTTAAATAGTAGATTGCTACGTGGAGGGTGGGGATCCATAACTAGACTGTGGTAAGTGTAGTATGGTCCGGTTGTCTCAAGTAGGTTAGATTGTCTGAACTTCCTGTTCAGGCTGGAGTTCCCCAAGGCAGTGTTCTGGGCCCTGTGCTTTTTCTGGCCTTCATCAATGATCTCTCCGACTCTCTGGAAAATCCTCTCTATCTCTTTGCTGATGACTCCACTCTCTGCCGCTCCATTCCTCATCCCTCAGATCGGCAGTCTGCACCCTCCTCACTCTCTGCAGACCTGGACAATATCACAAACTGGTCAAACAAGTGGAACATGTCTTTCAATCCTGACAAATCTCACACTCTCACGATGTCTCTCCGAAAAGACCGACTGGACAACCCTCCCATCTACTTTCTCAACAATCCTCTCCAAGAAGTTCTGTCGCTCAAGCTTTTGGGTCTCACTATCTGACATGATCTTTCCTGGGAAAACCACATTTCCAAGCTGTCCTCCAAAGCCAGTCGCCGACTGGGCATCCTCCGTCGTGCGAAGTCTTTCCTTGGCACACCTGAGCTCCTCACCACATACAAGACTTTCATCCGCAGCTCAATGGAATACTGCTCTCCCCTCTGCGCTGGTGCTCCTGCCTCACACCTAGCTCGGCTTCACGCTGTTGAAACCAAAGCATTCAGAATCATTGGAATCTCCCGTGATGAAGCTGATTGTGAGGGCCTTTCACCCACTCACCACAGGCTGTTTGTGGTCTTTCTGTCTTCTACCGACTCCTCTCTGGCCTTACTCCCCCAGCTCTCTCTGTGCTCTGTCCCCCAAATGTTCCTACAGGTCGCACAAGATCTGCCAGCAACCCTCTTCTGGTGAAACTGCCAAAATCAAGACTCTCTGCTCACCTTCACTCTTTCATTCCTCTTTTCTCCCGCCTCTGGAACAAACTCCCCCACTCTCTTCAATCCCACTCCTCCCTCCAGATCTTTAAAACAGCTGTTCACCACCATCTCTTATCTTCCCCCATCCAAAACCTTGATCTTTTCTACCCCCGTTAATTCACCCCAGATCCCCTTTTTTGAAATACCGACTTCTTTCCTGGAAGTCCTAGCAGTGTCTATGTGTTTTATACCTCTCCCGTCCCCCCTCTCCCTTCCCATGCCTCCTCCCCCCCCCCCAAACCCTTTCCCTCCCACAGATCTCCCGGTGTCCCTGTTCTCTGCTGTTGTACTTGTGTGCTTCCCTCTCTCTCCCCCATCTTGTCTCCCACTCCCTTTATTGCATGCTTTGTGTGTCCTTTTGTTTTTTTGTGATTAATGTTACATCTTACACGAGCCTCGATCTTGTATACAAAAACCCCCCCCAAAAAACAGGGACCTGTCAGAGTAAGTCGTTTGTGAGACGTGACGCCGAGGAGGCAGCGTGCATAATTTATAGACAGGTTAGACATTAGTTTTGTGGGTGTAAACATCTCATTTGTAGGCACATGTGTCCGAAAGGAAATCACGATTTGACTGGCCAGATGATGTTGCCGAGATGATGCCCTATTAAGGGTGAAACTGGTCGGTAACTGCATTTTCATTCACTTGTGACAGCATCTGACATTAAAAAAAATTTACGTTCACCATCTTTGTAAATAGTACGGTGAGAAGCTCTTCCAGGAGCCACAGACAAAACTGAGCGTCGTGGCGGTGATGTCACGACGTCCAGCTCAGGTCGGAGAATGGCTTTATATCATCATTGCTCCCGACCGCACATCAATAATGACTCCAGGTTGTGCGTGGTGAAGCGAGAGATAATGTTTCCACGAAAAGCGGTGTTCATCACTCTCAAGAGCATGCAGCAACGGTTGTATGGGACTCGAAGCCGGCCCTCTCACCGCTCACAGTTTGGAGTCGCACATCAATATATACATTAGCAGAGTTACCCGGCGTTGCCCGGAAAATAAAGTCAGTCACGCAATTTAGTTTTGATATTCTGTTTATTTGTCGTGGGCTTTTTATAGTCAGAGGAAGCCACGCCCTTAGTCTAAATCTGATGCGTCCATGTTTTTTGTCGTGCAAAGTTACCCCCCATGGACCCCCTCTTCCCTCTCTAAGTCACTTCCTTAGGCTGTCCATGAGGCACAACCGAACAAACAGACGTTCACAAATAGGGATATAGAAAGAAGAAAGATAGATAGAACCACCTTTAGAGGCCATTTTTCCCTGCAGAGCAGGGGTTGGCCTTTTTTGGGCATCGTGTTCCCCTTTTTGAAGCAATGTTTTTTTGCCGGATGCCCTTCCTGCCACCAACACTGTTAGTCACCTCTTGCGACACACAGGGAATTACCAGTG
The DNA here is from genome assembly GCF_964187855.1 of Myxine glutinosa. NCBI lineage: Eukaryota > Metazoa > Chordata > Myxini > Myxiniformes > Myxinidae > Myxine > Myxine glutinosa. The sequence goes on along the minus strand of NC_136274.1, from coordinate 62,634,248 downwards.
AACTAGTACTCAATTTGCCGACCTTGGAAGGAAGACAGGCTGAGTCAACCCCCCTGGCGTTAATTCAGCGATCGACCGCGATTCGAACCAGGATCCTATGATCCCAAGCCAGCACCCTAAACGCTAAGCCAACACCAGGCCGAAGAAGAAAAAAGAAACATAGATAGATAGAAGATGTGTGTGTGTGTGTGTGTGTGTGTGTGTGTGTGTGTGTGTGTGTGTGTGTGTGTGTGTGTGTGTGTGTGTGTGTGTGTGTGTGTGTGTGTGTGTACAGTATATCTGTACATATTTATATATGAGTGGAATAGAGATATGGAGATCTAGATATATAAAGGTCATTTTCACTTCAATATATTGTTCATTTGAATTTTACTACAATACGTAATTTGGCGTCTGTCTGTCTTTGTGACGATTTTTGACCGCGATACATTCAATCATTACTTATCCAATCACAACCAAACTTGACAGGAGGACTAAGGGTTACACAATGAAGGTTGGAGCGATTTATCTTCCCCCTCCCACCCTCCCATCCCAAAGGGGTTTTCCCCGCCAAGGAGGTTGCGTGTTGAGGTGTATATCCGCGTTAAGATAGCTTTATCGTGGCATTTTTCCAAGCTGCTTCTCATGACAAAAGTAACAACAAAACTAATCATAATAGCATAATATTAATGGTATTACAAAATAATATTAATACTAATAATAACCCCTCCCCTCAGCCCCCCCCCCCTTCCACAAGGGGTATTTCATCCTTGAACAAACACCATATTAACGTGGATAAACATCTTATCGTGCTGTTTTCGTGGAGGCACCCCTACCATAAGTAAAAATACTATAAATTACAAACATGTATGATTACCTTTTTGAACAGTCGCTAATGATCTTTAACACTAAATTGATAAGGGAGGAAACCTGGGATGTGCTCATTTACCAAGCAGCTAGCTAGCGCTTGCCAAGCCAACCGTTCCTTATCAAGGTTTCGAATGGAGTGCTTGCTCGGATACTTAAAGCCACTTGGCGAGCACTCCACAAGAAACTTAGTGAATGAACACACCCCCAGACGCTCTTGAGGCCCGACCCTAGATCTACTGTAATCTATATACACCAGAGAGGAATGACCCTTCCTGCCGCTCCCATAGGGAACGGGTGTACTAGTTTGACAAATATGGAGAAATAGAATTACTTCTAATGGATCAATAAACATGGGAGTATAATGAAAAAGGACCACTGTCTAATGGCAGCGAGGGATGCTACAACAAAGTGCTTTATGCAATAATAAAAGGGATGTTCTTGCTCAATGTCGTGTGTGCAAAGTGAGTGAATGTAAAATGAAACCAAATGAACAAGTTTGGTTCATAACTATCCATCCACAAGCGGATGCATGGAATGGCTGGGAAAAAGCCCTGTGATGCCAACACCTGGGAGAAAGCCGCGCGTTGCTCAAACGCTGACGAAGATTGGACAAGTGTGAGACAAAATGAAGAGTTTCACAAAAGGCTGTCAGTCCAATTGGATTCAGCAATTTTTCCGCCAAGTAGTAAAGCTGCCGCTTGTTTGCTTCAGTGCATTGAAAAGGCCTTGAGAGAGAAACTCTTGACGCCTGTCCGACTGTGAATGCGGTTGCCAGACAGTAACGTATTTCCAATGAGTTATTGTGACGTAACACATTTCATTTTATGTGGCGAGTGACGAAATGCAGTCTTCTGCTGGAGTTAGACAACCGACTGCCGAAGAAATGGACTTGGCAGCGCCACGTGCAGATTAGTGAGTGCGCAAAATTGCATCACGGGGAGATTAAAGGCAGACACTGAGAAGCTTTAAAGCATGGAGAATGATTTGTCAAACTCCCCCACAGGAGCACACAATCCCACCAGGCAGGAGGAATGAGGATTACAGTCTGCAGCCTCTTCGTGTTCGTTCAGGGCGCATGTCCATCGGGAGTTTCTCATCAGGATGTGGATGATGGAATTCAAGGTACGAAGTTGATTTGGTAGCCAGCCATAAGGGCCATCACCATCTTGATTATTACTCCCCACAATGCAATGTGCCTAGTCATTTCGCATCGTGTCACAGCCTGAGCAAGGGATTTTAACATTTTTGCTGATTAAAATGCCTTTTTGAAGCCTGGGCGCTCATTTGGTCAAAAAGTACAATATTCAGCCCAAACTTTGAAATCTGCTGTCAAAAGCCCTATTGTGCTTTTGTAAATCTCCCAACTTTTCGGAAAGCTGAATGGCTTGACTGTGTTTTCTATATTCAAAATGTGCAAAGCGTACAAGATGTCAGTTTCTCATTGGACGAAATGTCTTTTTAGCCTAATTAATCCCAAATAGCCCTCATGTTGCAATGGAGACTTTCGTCAAATTGGTGATAATCTTATAAATAAAACTAGAACGGCACTCAGTAGAGAGCATACCTCCGCCTGGTTGGCCATATCGCTCAATGGTGAAGAATCGCTTTAAAATTCCATTAGCTGGATCTGGAACCGGATCTTCACCAAAATTGAAGCGATTCTTCCTTGTCACACACACAACCTCTCCAAGAAGTTTCGTCCAAATCCGTCCATAACTTTTTGAGATATCCTGCTATGTATCGTTTTTGGCCCCATCTCCCAATGGTGAAGAATCACTTTAAAAATTTAATAATTTTCACATCCAAATCCATATTCAGATCTTCACCAAAATCGAATCGAATCATCCTTGTCAGACACTCAACCGGTCCACCAAGTTTCGTCCAAATCCATCCACAACTTTTTGAGATATCCTGCTATGTATCGTTTTTGGCCCCATCTCCCAATGGTGAAGAATCACCTAAACAATTTGATAATTTTCACATCCAAATCCATATTCAGATCTTCACCAAAATCTAATCGAATCATCCTTGTCAGACACTCAACCGGTCCACCAAGTGTCGTCCAAATACGTCCACAACTTTTTGAGATCTCTTGCGTTGTATCGTTTTGGGCCCGATCTCCCAATGGTGAAGAATCACTTAATAAAATTATACTAGCCGTATCTGAATCTTCACCAAAATCTCATCATTTCGTCCTTGTCACATACGCTACATCTCTGCCAAATTTAGTCCGAATCCGTCCACAACTTTTTCAGATATTTTGTTTACAAACGGACAGACAGAGAAACGGACAGAAAAACAGACAGACAGGGGTGAAAACATAACCTCCATCCACCTTTGGTGGTGGAGGTAATCAAGTGTTTGTGCGCTTGTTAGTCTTTCACAGCCGAACCGTAGCACCTCGATTGGTCCCAGATTTTGGGGTTTAAAAATTTTGTTTTGGAAACAAGATCGAGGCTCGTGTAAGGGCTAACATCAATCCCAAAAAATCACAAAAAAATCAATCACAAATAGTAGGTGTAGCTACTTCAGCATCTATGCAAGGTTTTAAGCTACCACATGCTGGGCTTGAATGCTGATTTGAGGCCACCAAATGCCGCTATAATGTGTATATTGGGATGAGGGGTCAGGCAGTGCTGCCGTAGGTCCACAGGAAAAAGCTCACCATCATGAGGGCAACAACTCCATAGCTTTTCAAAATCCAACACGTCCTGAAACCACCACCACGAAGGGCTCACCACCATGAGGGCAACAACTCCATAGCTTTTCAATGTCCAACACGTCCTGAAACCATCACTGCGAAGGGCTCACCACCATGAGGGCATCAACTCCATAGCTTTTCAATGTCCAACATGTCCTGAAACCACCACTGCGAAGGGCTCACCACCATGAGGGCATTAACTCCATAGCTTTTCAATGTCCAACACGTCCTGAAACCACCACCGAGAAGGGTTCACCACCATGAGGGCAACAACTCCATAGCTTTTCAATGTCCAACACGTCCAGAAACCACCACCGAGAAGGGTTCACCACCATGAGGGCAACAACTCCATAGCTTTTCAATGTCCAACACGTCCAGAAACCACCACCGAGAAGGGTTCACCACCATGAGGGCAACAACTCCATAGCTTTCAATGTCCATCATGCCTTGAAACCACCACCGAGAAGGGTTCACCACCATGAGGGCAACAACTCCATAGCTTTTCAATGTCCAACACGTCCTGAAACCACCACCGAGAAGGGTTCACCACCATGAGGGCAACAACTCCATAGCTTTTCAATGTCCAACACGTCCAGAAACCACCACCGAGAAGGGTTCACCACCATGAGGGCAACAACTCCATAGCTTTTCAATGTCCATCATGCCTTGAAACCACCACCGAGAAGGGTTCACCACCATGAGGGCAACAACTCCATAGCTTTTCAATGTCCAACACGTCCTGAAACCACCACCGAGAAGGGTTCACCACCATGAGGGCAACAACTCCATAGCTTTTCAATGTCCAACACGTCCAGAAACCACCACCGAGAAGGGTTCACCACCATGAGGGCATTAACTCCATACGTTTTCAATGCACAACATGGAGCCAGAACCCCTACGTAGTTTTTCCACGTGCAGCGGCTAACACCCAGACTAGTAAGAACATCAAGAAGGTTCCTAATCTCAGGTGCCATTTTTCAATGCATGCTGGGGATGCATGATATTGTGCGATTCTTCTTGTTGGCATCATCAGTGTGGCAACTTTGTTCTTTGTTTAAGCAACAGACGTCTTATTGCTTTGTTTTTACTCACAATTCATGCACTATGCCCGACCAAACCCACGTTCCCTTTGTCTGCCATCGATCATTTGCCCTTGGCCGTCTGAGCGCTTCGTTCTCGGCTGGTAACGCGGCTCTTACATCTTTGCGATCTTCTCTCAAGGGGGTGTTTCACATTGTTTCTGCCGAGGTCTTCAATTCCCACTCTGAGACAAACTCTTTTGTCATTTGCAGCCAAAGCTTCGATCCTCAAGCAATTGTCTGTATTTCCATTAAACGCAGCAATTCAATATGCTTAATCTCCTTTTCAAGCCCAGTGATAATTAACTTTCATTTTCCGGCAAGGTTATGATGGGAAACGTTCAAAATTATTGTGAGACCGAGCTGTTAGGGTTAGGGTTGTTAGGGGTGGGGTTAGCGTTAGGCGAGTTATTAGACCCCTCACCCCAATATACACATCATAGCGGCCTTTGGTGGCCTCAAAACAGCATTCAAGGCCATCATGTGGTAGCTTTAAACCTTGCATAGATTCTGAAGTAGAACGACCTTTAGAGGCCATTTTTTCCCCGCAGAGCAGGGGATGGCCTTTTTCGGGCACCTTGGTCCCCTTTTTGAAGCAATGTTTTATGGCCGGATGCCCTTCCTGCCACCAAATACGTTAATCGCCTCTTCCGACACACAGGGAATTAACAGCAAGCTGGTTCCCAATTTTCCGACCTCGAAAGGATGAGCAGGCTGAGTCAACCCCCCTGGCATTAATTCAGTGATCGACCGGGATTCGAACCCAGGATCCTAGGATCCCAAGCCAGCACCCGCACCCTAACCCTAACCCTAACCCTAACCCTAACCCTAACCCTAACCCTAACCCTAACCCGAACCCGAACCCGAACCCTAACCCTAACCCTAACCCTAACCCTAACCCTAACCCTAACCCTGACCCTGACCCAAGCCAGCACCCTAACTGCTCAGTCAACACCAGGCTAGATTCTGAAGTAGCTACAGCCAAAACGTGGGGCCGATCTCGGTGCTACGGTTTGGCTGTGAAAGACTAACAAACGCACAAACACCCGAGCATAGACCGTAGAATCATATCAAACCCACCTTTGGCCTGTGTTTCCCAGCAAAGCTCCATGTCGTGCACAGATTCCCATCAGCCACGCTCTGTATGGGGATGACAAACGTCATTTATTTTTTGTTTTCCAGTTTACAGGCAGACAGCTTTCATTCTCTCAGTGCTTTGGAAATCAAACGTGGAGTGTTTTCAGAAACGCAGAGAAAGGCCTTATTTCCGACGAGTCGCGGTGCAGAGAATGCGGGGCTCACCAGAAAAGTAATTTGAAGAATAAAACTGAGGGTGGAAGCAAAGACGAAGCAAAAGTATTGGCTCTGGGTGTGACAGCATTCAAGAATTGCTTTCTCAAATCTCTGAAAATTGTATGTCGTCGCTTCAGGCATTATGCATCTTTGAGAGAAGGAAACGTGAAGCGCTAAAAAATAAATAAATAATTGCTTTGCGAGTTTTTCTCTCTCACTCGAGTTTCGCATATCGAGTTCAGAGGAAGTTCTCCATTTGGCCGATTCAGGTGACCCGGATGTATGATCTGCAAACTTTACATCATATCAAGAGAATCACATTGCACATCTTGCAGCTCTTCTTGAAACCAAAGCAATAGATTTTCAAGTTTTTTCAAGACTTTAACATTTTCTTGGTGACATATCATGTAAAAGAAAAAGGTTTTGGTTCATTTTCCAGACTGTTTTATTGTCTCACGTATCGTTCACCTCTTGCTCTCTTCCGCAGTCCTGGTGTTACCCGTCTTTTGCTTATTTGCGCAATTTATCAACACAAGTTTGTGGTTTAAAAAGAAAATTCAAAAGCCTTCATCTTCATCTAATTTTGTATCAAAATGACAAATATTTTTCATTTGCAAAACTGACATTTAAAATACACGAGCACATTACCTGTCGGATGATTGCGTCATCCGTCACCCCCCTCCCCCCCCCCCCCCCCCCACTCCTACAGTGAGTGACACACACACACACACACACACACACACACACACACACACACCTGTGGCCAATTAAATTTTTACCGTGAGTAAACTTACACATGCAACTCTGACAACTCCTCAACCCCCTCTCATCCCACCGAAAGTCCTCACCCCACTTAACCCAAAGCCTCAACCTCCCCCTCCCAACTCTGTCCCATCTTTGCTCTCGCCCCTACCAACCCCAAGTCCTCACTATCCTGTGAAAGCATCAATCCCCTCACCACTTCAAGCCTTCAAACCCCTCCCCACCCTCACCCCACTGTAATTCCTCAATCCCACTCCACCCCCCCCCCCCCCCAATGAAAGTTTCCAAACCCAACGCCCACCCCAAAGCCACAATCCACACCACTTCTTCCATACCTGTCCCATCTTTACTCCCCTCCACCCCCTTCTCACTATCCTGTGAAATCACTATCTTCTCACTATCCTGTGTGATCTCACTATCTCACTATCCCCTCCACCCCCTTCTCACTATCCTCCTTCCATTCATAAAAGCAAGCGGGCATTCCCACATCAAAACAGCAGAATATTAAAACCCTTGATGCTTTCTTATTATGCCAACACTGACTTCACAGAAACCAGTCATGGTCACCTGTCCAACTCACAATTTAATAGAAAATAGTCAGAAATAATAGCAAGGACCTGCATAAACTCCGCGGTAAAAGTCCTGCTTGAGAGAATGCCACATAGTTATTTGGACGGTGTATAGACAACAGAATGCTGCCTCGATTGTTGAGGCCTATAATTACAAGGCCCATGAATCCTGTCAGCTTAAGATCCTTTAAGCTGTTGCTTTGGTCATTTTACACTGAAGGGAAAACTTATATGGAGGGCATGGTGATTGTGAATATGACAGTATCTGAAGATGTCTTTGACTTCGCGTAGCAGTATGCACCGACATGGTGGCTGTAGTATAGAGATTGTGGGTGGTGTCAGGCGAACTGTCCAACAAATGAGTGGAACCCGGATGCACACACTGCTCCTTTTATAGAACGAGTACACCCGCTCACTACGGGAGTGGCAAGAAGGGTCATTCCTCTTTGGGGTATTGTTACGTGCTCCTCCCCAAACCCCCTGGTCACGGTGTACCTCCGAGCCCCGAGAGGAGTCACGGCAGAAAGATGTGTTATTCTGTGTCAAAGATCAATGGTGAAACCACACCAATTGTTACCAACAAACAAATATTGTATTAAGGTCACACAAGAATAACAACACAAAAACAATAGTAATCAATTGTACAACCAATATATATTTCCTATGATGGTACCATCAAGTTCGTACAATATAACTCACTGTGCTCCAAGTGAGCGAAAAGAAGAACATTCCCAATGTCTCTATTCCCGCATCAAGCCAAAGTCGTATTCCAGCATCAAGCCAAAGTCGTATTCCGGCATCAAGCCAAAGTCGATCCACTCCAATGATCGTCCGTACGATGTCGTATCGAGACCAGAATCCCGTTGGGTTGACAGTTACCCTGCCAAAGATGGGCGAAGGTGTCCTCGAGAAGCGACGGGGAAATCACACCTTTAGGTATGGACGTTCCACGGCTCCCACTCGGCGAACCGCAGATTTCCAACTCAAAAGCCACGTTGCACACACACACACACCAGATTAACGTCTGAATGCGGTGAAAATGGTTTGAAGCGAAGTGAAAAACCTTGAGCGAAGTGCAAAGCGCGCGAGTCAAAATGGCCGACGGCCCGTTCTCGAGGCGTAACGGCACTACGATGGTTCTCCTCGGAATCAACCGCAAAACCTGACACGCAGGTTGATCTGTCACAGAGATAACAACTCTGTCGCAGGAATCCCTTTCCTGGGAAACCCAAAGTTCACTCGTGACTCTCGTTCGCCAATCATTCGCTCCAGACCTCGAAGCAGCTAAGCTTCTTGTCCGACTCACTCGCTCCGCCTTCTCTCCCTCCTCTTCCTCTTCGTCGTCGTCCGGTTCCAGTTTCATTTAAAACATTCACTTTTTACCTTTTGAAAATAATAATCTCCATTTTCCCTTAAACGACGACAATAATAGTCCATGGAATCAAAAATGTTTACAGTGGATGAAAACCACAACAACGGAAGTGACGAATCCGTAACAGTATATAGATTACAGTCGATCTATGGTCGGGTCTCAATAACCTTGGGTGTGTGTTCATTTACCAAGTTTCTTGTGGAGAGATCGCCAAGTGGTTTAAGCATTCGAGCAAGCACGCCATTCAAAACCGTTAAGGAATGGCTGGCTTGGCAAGAGCTAGCTAGCTGCTTGGTAAATGAGCACAACCCGGGCTTCCTCCCTTTCAGTTTCGTGTTAAACAGCAGGATCGAGTTTCAAAAGTTCGCTACGAAAAACGCCACGGTAGCGCCAGAAAGGGCCATGTTATTAACCCAACATTTGTGGGTTAAATAGAGTACAGTAGATCTTTGCCCAGTTCTGTAAGTAATCCTTACCTTACGGATGTCAGGATTCCTCCAAATTTCTTCATTTAGTGTTATAAAGAGCATTAGCGACTGTTTAAAAAGGTAATCAAACGTGTTTGTGGTTTATAATATTTTTACTTCCTGTAGAAGCCGTTGCTCCCACAGAAACGCCATTATAACTACTAGTACTGACTGCAAAGCCGCAATGAGCCGGCGAAGCCAAAACCTCTTGCCACTATTTTACCCATCACCATGGCATCAGTAGGTTAGGTAGTTGGTAGTAGGTAGGTAGGTAGTTGGTAGTAGGTAGGTAGGTAGTTGGTAGTAGGTAGGTGTAGTAGGTACCGTACCTGGTAAGACTTGGTAAAAGAGAAGAGCGGACAGTCCTCCCCAATGGCAATACCTGCATACAATAAATGTCACAAGAAGCTTAAGGAAGTAACTATACGATGTGCTAGCTTAAGGCCTATTTTTAACTGGGCGTGGGCTTAACATACGTTTTCACAGTAAGTGTGTAGTCTTCTAACTTCAGTCGCTGTCAGGCGCCAGGGCTGGTTCTCTGACTCTCCGGGCACGTCGGCTTCGTCCACCAGAAGAAGTTAGCTTGCAGTGATGAATTCGGTGAATTCCGTCTCAACTTCGGATATTTCCGGCCATGAAAAACTATCTGTATTTCTAAACTAAATATGTAAACCGCTTATACCGTATTTCTGGCCGTGAAAAACTATCCCATACGGCCGCGAGATTTCTAAAAAATAATTCTTCGTCAATGTTAGAATATTTGACGCCGTTTTCACCGTCCGAAACGCGTAATAAGCTTTAAAAAAAATTTTTTCCCAAATGCTCGAATCTCATTGGTTCTGGTGTTTGATGACGATTTTCGTTGAAGATAACGAGGTTGGTCTTAACGTATTTTAATTACTAATGAGAGGTTTCATTAGATTGTGAATCAAAGAACGACAGGTGAAACAAATTCCTATTGAACTTTTTCGCAATTGTTTTATGCAAACTTCCGCATCCGGTCGATGGTGCCCACCATTGAGCGCTTTCATTTTAGAAATATTTTTGCAAATGCTCGACTCTCATTGGGTCCGGTGTTTGGTGACGCATTTTGTTGAAGATAACCAGGCCCGTGCGGGCCGATGTTGGTCTTAAATTATTTTATTAATACATCGGAGGTGCATAAGATTGTGAATCAAACGACGACGGGTGAAAGAAACTCCTAATGAACGTTTTAAATTTGTTATGCATACTTCCGCCTCCGCAAGATGGCTGCGCCCACTGCGCTTCGGATTCTCGAGCCAAGGCATAATCAGGTTTTCAACATAATACGTACTCGTTTATTGACAACACCGGCTTCGCCGGCTATAAGCTATTTATACACGTTATCACTGCTGGAAAAACGCTTTGGGGAAGTGGGACATTATTAGTATTAATATTGTTGTAATAACAATAATAATATGCCATTATCATTGCTTTTGTTATTAAAAGAGTCTTTGGAAAAAGGCCACGATAAATCTTCTTCTTTGGAAAAACGTCATGATAAAGCTAATTTAACATTCATATACACCTCAACATGCAACCCCATTGATGGCAATGGCGGGGAAATCCCGCTCGGGGGAGAAACCCCCTTTGGGGAGGGGGGCAAATGAATGCGCTGCAACCTTCATTGTGTAACCCTTGGTCATCTTGTTAAGTTTGGTTGAGATTGGATAAGTAACGACGGAATGTATTGGCGTCAAAAATTCATCAGACAGACAGACAGACACCAAATGGTGCATTTTAGTATGATAGAAGTACAGTACAGGCAACCTTACACAATCATGTGTGATGGACACAAAATGAATGCACGTACAAAACCATTTCCTTTCTAGGTGCCGACTCAACTATATAAAGCGAAGTTATAAACTACAACACAAAATGTCCAGGAACATAAATCATCTTAGTGAGGAAGTGATGATCCACAGCTACATTGATGGCAGGTTTGAAGAAGCCAAAATCAACACCGAACTAAGAGCACTCAATAAAACATCTCCTAGAAGGCAAACAGCCTCGTCATATCTGGAGGTGATGAAGCAGTGTAATCCACATTTACAGCAGTGACACAATCAGTGGCGAGAAACAAATTCATGAAAGCCTCACCGCGGGGAGTACTTTTAATCTCCAGTATTATTTATTTTTCCTTCCTAATGCATGTTGGACCGAAAGTCAGTTAGAAGTTCGGCCCCACAGGTATGCAGCAATCTCAAAGGGTCATACTTCTGCTTCTTCTTCTTCATTTGTGTCCGGCACAAGACGGTGGGGTAGCATCATTGGCTGACCGCACAGCTGTGTCACTGATGCAATTACCCCATGCTGGATGGGGCACGAATTTGGAATTTGTTAATGGTGCCGACGATAGCTCGCCTACTCTTCGCTAAGGACATCATGGAATCTTTTATGTCCACTAAGGCTAGACAGCCTTAGAGGTGAGTGTGCGTGTCTCGAGGCCATCATCTAAGGCCGTCCTCTCCAGCCGAGGGATGGCACACTCATTTATGCAACACCCAGCATTGAAAGCGTCAATGCAATCGTTTATAGAATCGAACCCAGGAGAGACAGATCAACTGCGACTATTGCACTACTTCTGCACAACCCTTTCAGACATCTGCACAGTTGTGTTAGCTCAGGAGGAATCACAGTGCAAAAACTCCCCCGACCTCCATCTCACCAGATAGCCAAGCAGGGGTTCTGAAATGGCAAAGTAATGACGGTTCGTCATCGAAGACGCAGATGGAACGAGATGGAACGGTAGATTGTAAAGCAGCCGTGGTGTCACTGCAAGGTTGAAGAAGATGCTCTCAGAACCACAAAGCATTCCCTCAAAACATGCTGACAGTCACTACTGCAAATGGAGAGGTCGTAGGCGGTGTGGTTGGTAGGGCGATGCCAATCAAATGGCAGCTGTCGAAACTTTGAAGAAAATAATCATTACATCATTACATCATTTCTCATAAGAGTTTTTGATCAATGAAAACCATTACCTCTTTTTCCCCCTGCACAAGTCAGTTTACGTAAAGTGTTTTCCACCCCCACAACCTGTTTATCACCACCTTGATACATTTGGAGTATCGAGTAGGACTTTGGGTTTTAAAACACCTCCATAGTTCATAGTCCATAGTCCCTGCTCTCGAATGTTGTGTTTGTGTGCTTCCCCTTCTCTCCCCATCTTGTCTTCCGCTCCCTCTTTTTGTATGTTTTGTTTGTCTGGTTGATTTGTTTGTGAAATAAATGTTAGCTCTTTCACGAGCCTCGATTCAGCATACAAAAAAAAACTTCCTCACGTCCTTCCATCTCCTGGAGAGACTCTATTTTCACCTGACACTTTTGTCTTGTTTTGTTTTTCTTTAATAAGCAGCACAACCGAGATGTGATAGAGACACTGATTTCAAACTTTATTTCCACATACAAGCAGAGAAGTTACACACTGCCCCTGCATCTCTTAATATTCTGCAGACACGACAAAGGTCACTCATTTCCTCTTCAATCATTTCACCACATCACATTTTATCAAACTCGGAGCTATTACCCAATCAGTGTCAACTGAGCCAGACGAGTTTCCTGAAGCATCTTCCTTTGTGCAGTTTCATTTTGATGCTGCGATTGAGGATACAAGGAAAGACTTTTATTTCTTTTTGCTTTTCTTGAGTCATTGCCACATGTAGAAAATGTGGAACTTGTTCCAGATGCTAATGGCTTTGGTCATTGTTCGTACTGAAAGTACATTTGCAAGTTTTTAACTAGAATGGTGCTCGGTAGAGAGCATGCATACCTCCGCCAAGCCGATCCACCAAGTTTTGGCATAATCTGTCCACAACCTTTTTGAAATATCGTGCTCTATATCGTTTTTGGCTTTGTCTCCCAATGGTGAAGAATAACTTTAAAAACTCCATGGTACTCATAGACTACCTACCCTGCGCAGTCAACCTGGTGTGAGCCAACTCTTCTGTGTTTGAACGATTTTTTCTTTGATCCAATATGGCCGCCAGACTACGTGAGCAATTACATCATAAGTTTATATTCTCCAATATAATTATTGCGTAGATCACGCTCCATAAATTTAAAACCGATCAGACTAAGCATTGTCCCTGTCGAATTATGTCGTCATCATTTAGGCACCAATGACGTCATTGTTAACGGCACTTATTCCCCATATGGGGTTATTTACAATGAACCACGTTTCATTTTTTTTTTCCATGGAGTGATTTTGGAGATATAGATGTACAATGTTTTTCGTTTTTTCCAAGATGGTGCCTGTACCATGTGACCTATGACGTCATAATTAACATTACATTATTCTACAGGAGGAGGCTCTCCTATGGTGAATTTTGTGTCAATTGGACTAACAATTGCAGAGAAAAATAAATCGTATTGATCGAATCAAGCGTTGTACTTGTCGAATTATGATGTCATAATTAAGGCACTGATGACATCACCATTAACCTATCTTATTCCCCATGGGGACTACTTGACAATGAGCCATCTTTCAATTTTTTTCCATAGAGTGGTTTCAGAGATATAGAGGTGTAACGTTTTTCCAAGATGGCGTCCATACCTATGACGTCATAATTATGAGTAGAAACGGATCCGGATGTTCACCAAAATGTAGTCAATTTGTCACACACACAACCTGTCCCCAAAGCTTAGTTCGGATACGTCCATAACTTTTTGAGATATCGTGCACACAGCCAAACAAACAAACAGACAGGGGTGAAAACATAACATCCGCCCACCTCAGTAGCGGAGGTAATTGCAGTTGTCAAATATACAAAGGTACGCAGGTAGAAACAAATTCTGCCTTGAATGGTTGCACATTCATCACACATTGGAAAAGTCAAAGCCACAAAAGAAAGGAAAAGTTTTTTTTAATCAAAATCGCATCTCCAAGCTGCCCAACTTCTCGGTATCCTCTGCGGAGCTAAGTCCATTTTGAGCCACTCAGAACTCATTACATTTAATAAGGAATGCATTCATCCAGATTATAATGGAGTTTTGGTTCCCACTCTGAACTGGTGTTGCTGCTTCCCATCTTACTCTCATGGAGTTGATAAGGTCCGAGGCTCTCGATGTCATTGGCATCTCTCAACAGGAGGCCCAGTCCCAATGCCTTTTACTCATCCGCTACAGGCAGGTTGGTGTCTATTTCTGGCTTCCTTCATCCTGCTCTCTCATTCCTCCATCCTCTCTCAACTCACCTTGGTCGTACATGTTCTTCCAGAATTCCACATCCAGGTATCCTCCTCAATTCGATACTGAACACTCAATCTCAATTCCTTCATCCCTCTAGTGCTGTTAATCGTCACCTCATGCATTCTTCCACACCCACACCTGTTCCTCTCTCTTTAAACCCCTGCACCCCCTTTTCCTTTCTGCCACTCATCCACTCATGTGCATATTGTCTTTCTTTCCCTGTTCCCCCTAAGATCCTCTGCCAGTTTTGTGAAGCTTCCGCTCTATGTCGTTTAGCTCTTCCATGATCCCAAATTCGTATATTTAAAAACAAATAAATAAGGTATTTACACTTTGATCCTGAAAACACTTTTCACTTTCCAGTTTAGATAAAAGAACCAGGACAAGTGTAGCTGCAATAAGTTTGCAAATTGCTTTCCTTTGAACCACATCATTTGTTGAATGACCTGTCTGAACAGCTCCTTATTTTTGTCTTTCGTTGCAGTACAAGACTGGAGACATTTTATGGGAATTGCAGAGAACAAACATTTATCTTCAATTGGAGCTCTGGGTTGTGATGACATTGCGTACTGAGATCCTGATATGGCCAGGAAATCGCATTAGCTCTTTTCATCAGAGGATTCGCTCTTTTTGATCACAGTTGGAAGAAATAAAATTTAAAAAAGGAAAAGAGCAATCGGAGTGCTGAACTATCAACACAATTGGACCGGAAACGACTGTGGTTAACGGTGTTTCACTCTCAGCAAAATGTGAACGCAATTAAACGTGATGGTGCGCCCTTCTTTGCTTCCCAATCCCATCAGATTGTGAGTCTGCGACAAAGGGCAATTCCTTCACTGAAGCCTCGACCTTACAAACTCAAAGTCGCAGAGTGAAATTATTTGTCTCCACGCTCTTCAGCAGCGGCTGCCGAAGCGTCGGTGAAAAATCCGATACCCGCCATGTGTAAACACTTCATTTGCTTAGAGTGTCTCGAGGTATCACTGGTGATGGATGTTGATCATTACCTGAGGCCTACTTTCGGTGATGCTTTGGCAACATCAATTAATTTTGATAGCCCGTTACCTGCGTATTTCTGCTAATGCCTTTCTTTGTTGAAAACATCTGCCACAATGTGAAAAGCATTCCACGGAGATGGAACAATAGACCTGCAGAGCAAATTCAAATAGTCTCGCTTTTATGGCCATTAGCCTCTTGCAGTGGCTTGAATGAATCCTTGGGAAGCATCAGGTTGAATCTCAGCCAGTTCCTGCCTTAGCACCTCGCCGTGACGTTTGTTACCACAGCAGGATCTTCCAAATAGTTGGGTCTTTTGAAAATCAACATATCTGCACCTCGTGCACTGTATCAACTTGCCGAGCTCCATGAAGCAAGGTATCTAACAATTATAAGAATGGAAGATATTGCATATATATATATATACTATATATATATATATATATATATATATATATATATATATATATATATATATATATATACATGTGTGTGTGTGTGTGTGTGTATGTATATGTTTATATTTACGTGTATGTATATGTATATATTTATGTGTATGTATATGTGTATTGTGTATGTATATGTATATATTTATGTGTATGTATATGTTTATATCTATGTGTATGTAAATGTATATATTTATGTGTATGTATATGTTTATATTTATGTGTATGTATATATTTATGTGTATGTATATGTATATATTTATGTGTATGTATATGTTTATATCTATGTGTATGTAAATGTATATATTTATGTGTATGTATATGTATATATTTATGTGTATGTATATGTACATATTTATGTGTATGTATATGTATATATTTATGTGTATGTATATTGTTATGAATTTGGGTAGAGGAATATCTAGAGCCAGATAGATCTGTATAGGTAGGTATCCGACTGTCGTAATAGGGAATCTACCTGTAATAAGTTCTATGTTTAGTCCGGTTTGTCGGGATAAGCTGTATTGGTGTCCCCGCTACGATGGAGCAGGGCGTGCTAAATAGTGCATGGATTATGGATAAGATTCCTTTGTTCTTCATCCCCTCTGTCGTCAAACCTGTGTCCCTTATGGCAACGCACTCATATAAACACTTAAATATGTCCTTTGTGCGCAACAGTAATTAAATTCCCTTTCCTTACAAAGACTGTGGAAGACAAACAGGCAACGGCCGCGTACAACACCGGCGTGGGCGTCAGACACCGGGCAGGCTGGGAACCACGCCCAGGAGGACTGTGATTGGTTGGCGCGGAAGGCGCGAACCTAAATGCAAATTTCGCATGTGGAAAAAGTAAGTACACCCTTGGCTCCAATAGGTGGTATTGCCCCCTTTGGCAGAAACAACCTCAAGTAGGCGTTTCTTATAACTGTTTACCAGTCTCTGACCGACTGGGAGAAATTTTTGCCCACTCCTCCATGCAGAATTCTTTCAGCTGTGCGATGTTTGAGGGATTTCTTGCATGCAAAGCTCGTTTCAAATCCCCCCACAACATCTGATGGGATTTAGATCCGGGCTATGACTTGGCCATTCCAGAACCCTCCATTTCTTTCTTTTCAGCCATTCCTTGGTGGATTTACTGGTATGTTTAGGGTCATTGTCATGTTGCAAGGTCCACCTTCGGTTGAGCTTCAACTTTCCGACAGATGGCCTCACATTATCCTCAAGCACCCTCTGGTACAATGAAGAATTAATCGTGGATTCTATGATGGTGAGCTGCCCAGGCCCTGACGCAGCAAAGCTGCCCCAAACCATAATTTTTCCACCTCCATGCTTTACAGTTGGTATCAGGTTCTTGTGGTCAAATGCTGTCTTTGGTTTTCGCCAAACATGTCTTCTGGTACTGTGGCTAAATAGCTCTACCTTTGACTCATCTGTCCAGAGCACATTGTTCCAGAAGTGCTGGTCTTTGCCTTGGTGTTCATCAGCAAACTTTAGTCTTGCCCTGATGTTCTTTCTGGACAGCAAAGGTTTCCTCCTGGCACACCTACCATGTAGATCAAATTTGTGCAGCCTCTTTCTAATGGTGGACTCGTGCACTTTGACATCAACAGTGGCAAGGGCTACCTGTAGGTCCCGTGATGACATTCTGGGGTTCTTAGAGACTTCTTTCAGCATCTTGCGGTCTGCTTTCCGGCTGAACTTGCTGGGGTGGCCTGGCCTGAACAAGTTGGCAGTTGTTTGGAATCTTCTCCACTTGTCGATGATCTTCCGGACAGTCGAATGATTGTTTTCAAATTGTTTGGAGATCTTTTTAAATCCCTTCCCAGACTCATCGGCATCTATAACCTTCTTTCTGAAGGTCTCAGAGAGCTGTTTTGATCTAGGCATGGTGACGCCGCACCCTTCAACAACATCGAGCAAAACAAACTAAATGTCTGAGGTTTAAATAAGACAGGTTCCTCCAAGATCCTCTCTAACGATGTTCTAATCATTTGCACCTGAGCTGGTGCACCTGATTCTAATTTTAGGTATTTGAAGTAATGATAAATGTAGGGGTGTACAGTACTTACTTTTTCCACATGCGAAATTTGCATTTATGTTTATTTAAATTATACAATGGACTACAAAATGTAAATGTTTCATGATATTTGTTATATTATATCACCTTTATCTATCAATATTGTTGAAATGAAGATCAAATAGCTGTATGTTGAAATATGTTTTAAAAGTCTAAACTTTACATGGGGTGTACTTACTTTTTCACGTGACTGTATTTCCTATGATGTCATCGACTTAGACTGAACGGTTACTTATATGACGTGTTGAGAAATTGTTTCCATGTTTGCTTGACGGTGGTACAATTTAGTGGCAGGGTAGAGGGAAAAGCAGCACTTTGTGCAGCAATGTTGTGATCGGTAAGGAAAACTGAGGTGCATTCAGATTTTGGGACAACCCCCTTCAGCAGCTTTTCCTAGCCAATAATATGAAATGCCAATGTGCCATTAATGACAAGTTTCAACGAATTCACAATTGCAGTGTTACTGTGTCAGCACTTGATATCATCGGCCAAGAACAGCTGCTGGAGATTATGACACCCGATCCCGCTTCCCAATTCGTTCCAGTTTCCCCTTCTGATGACCAATGTGGTATGCTCCAAGATCAATGCCAAAACTCGCACAGATGATGCAATTAAAAAAACCCTGAGTTACACAAACTGGGAGATCAACTTCCCGAGGCATGAGCAGCTGAGTCGAGATAGCTGTGCGCTCAGGGACAGAGAGCTGCAGGCTTGCAGAGATAACATGGAGGGGCACATACAACGACATATGCTCCTACATCTGCCCAGTTTCTAATCCACCCGCTCATCTGCAGCTCGAAAAGGGTGTTTAATGTCCTCTCAAAAAGCCATAAAAAGCCACCTTAGAGTAAGGCAAATTCCGTCATTATATTGACTTTGATGATTGAGAAAGATTTCTTTTGCAAAAAGCTTTCCAGGAAAGAGAAACAGCGGGGGTTATTGTCATATAAATAAATATAAACGAATCTATTGGTTTTCCCGAAGCAGAGGAATTTGTGGAGGAGTTATAGAAAAGCAGAAATTACATGAAAGTGATTTTTTGAAATGAAGCAGAAAATTCCAATATTTGTATGGAACATTATAATGTTGGATACAGATATTGGAATGTTATATTTCATTTTAAATGTCACATTTATTGTGAAGGTGACATGCAGAAGATTGCCAACTGGGAGTTAAAGGGAGGCAGGATAAAGAAGAGAAAAGAACAGAAGTGGAGGAGGAAATAGGTCGAGTCCCAATTCCTTTTCATTTCAACATTTGAGATGTGCACAACATGTTTATAATTTTCTTCATGTGCAAATTCCATTTTTCCATAATGATTCCAAAAATGTATTCGACGTAGGTAAAAAAAAGTTTTTCAAATGCAAGGCAACATTTAACTAGAATGGAACTCGGTAAAGCGCATGCCTCCGCCAGGCTAAACAGTTTACGTTTTGTATCCACTGATAGGCCGGAACTGCATCCGGACCTTCACTAAAATCGAATCAGATTTTCTTGTCACTTAACCAACTCATCCATCGAGTTTTGTCCGAACCCATCCACAATATTTTAAGGTATCGTGCTGCATATCGTTTCTTGAAGAATCACTTTTAAATTATAGCATCCGGATCCGGATCTTTACCAAAATCGAATCAATTTGTCCTCATCAAACACCCAACCTGTCCACCAAATTTCATCCGAATCTGTCTACAACTTCTTGAGATATCCTGCTCACAGACAGATGATGTATAGGGGACAGACAAACAAACAGGGGCGAATACCTAACTTCCTAACCCTAACCCTAACCCTAACCCTAACCCAAAGCTTTGGTGGTGGAGGTACCAATTATTGTCGAAAACGACTAATTCTCAGTTTGACGTTTCGGCCATAGTTCTGCTTTCTTCGGGGATCACGAGCCAATCGTATCCATCGGTGGTGTGTCCCAGCCATCCCAGCCCGCCACCAGCATTTGCAGGCATGCCAGCTGCGCTCCTCCAGAATTAAGTGCCACATTCTGGCCCAGCCAGACGGTATTTGTGATGGTGTTGCCTGGACGTCTTGCCAGGACGATTAAATTTAGCCGTTAATTCATCAGGCTATTTGTCGATTTATCTGGAACACATCTGCACATTTGTTATGCCAGGCAGTTGTGGCGTCAGTAAATTGTACGAGCTATTTATCATAATGTTCCACCGATGATGTATGGGGGAAGTTGTAATTGCAAATGTGTGAGCAATGAAAGACGTGCGCTGTCGTCTGTTCTACTCCGGTTGTTAACGCGGCAAACTAATGTCAATTTTTACAATATCCTGAAAAATATTCGGGGAGTTTTTCGACGTCATCCTTTGGATAATGCGTAACAACTGGTGTGAAATGAAGTACTCAAGTAGCGGCATCAATATTAATTTTCATTCCAAAAAGAACAATTACTTTTGGCCCGTCACGTGATTTTGTAAGCAAACTTTGCACGTCCAATGAGAAATTCTTCAAGAAAGTGATGACGAAATAATCATCGGTTTAAACAAGCAGCGGAGCATCCTGATTGTGAACTATATCGGGATCCAGAGAATGATGGTCAGACAATTCCATGCCTGATGTTGAGAGCAATATGGCATCAAAGTTATTGGTAGAAAATGTTCATGATCTCTTATTATTATTATTATTATTATTATTATTATTATTATTATTATTACCTCCACCACCAAAGGTGGATGGAGGTTATGTTTTCACCCCTGTCCGTTTGTCTGTCTGTTTGTCTGTGAACAAAATATCTCAAAATGTTTTGGACGGATTTGGATGAAATTCGGCAGAGATGTAGCGTATGTGACAAGGACGAAATTATTAGATTTTGGTGAAGATCCGGATTCGGATCCGGATACTAGAATTTTTAAAGAGATTCTTCACTATTGGGAGATCGGGCCAAAAACGAGGCATAGCAGGATATCTCAAAAAGTTGTGGACGGATTTGGACAAAACCTGGTGGACCCGTTGGGTGTCTGACAAGGACAAATAGAATCGATTTTGGTGAAGATCTGAATATGGATTCGGATATGAGAAAAATTTAATTACGAAAGTGATTCTTCACCATTGGAAGATATCGGGCCAAAAACGATACATAGCAGGATATCTCAAAAAGTTGTGGACGGATTTGGACAAAACTTGGTGGACAGGTTGTGTGTGTGACAAGGAAGAATCGATTCCATTTTGGTGAAGATCCGGATCCGGACTCGGCTAGTATAATTTTTAAGTGATTCTTCACCATTGAGTGATATGACCAACCAGGTGGAGGTGTGCTCTCTACTGAGTGCCGTTCTAGTTATTATTATTATTACCTCCGCCAACAAAGGTTGATGGAGGTTATGTTTTCACCCCTGTCTGTCTGTTTGTCTTTGAACAAGATATCTCAAAAAGTTTTGGACGGATTCGGATGAAATTCGGCAGAGATGTAGCGTATGTGACAAGGACGAAATGATTAGATTTTGGTGAAGATCCGGATTCGGATCCGGCTGCTAGAATTTTTAAAGTGATTCTACACCATTGGGAGATCAGGACAAAAACGATACATAGCAAGATATCTCAAAAAGTTGTGGACGGATTTGGACAAAACGTGGTGGACCGGTTGGGTGTGTGACGAGGAAGAATTGATTCAATTTTGGTGAAGATCTGAATTTGGATTCGGATACGAGAATTATTTAATTTCTAAGTTATTTTCACCATTGAGAGTTCGGGTGAAAAGCGATATATAACACGATATTTTAAAAAGTTATGGACGAGTTATGACGAAACTTGGTGGACGAGTTGGTTAGGTGACACGAAACAGCTGATTAGATTTTGGTTAAGGTCTGTTTGCAGATCTGGCCTATCGGTGGGATACAAAACATAAAATGTTCCACCTGGTGTAGGCTCTACCGCTCTACCGAATGACGTTCTAGTTTTCTTATTGTTTTATCTGTGTAATTCTCACGACAGTTTTTGCGCTGATTCAAATCAAGTTCCTTCCACAAGCAACAATGTCACTTCTCTGGGGGATTGTTACAGCAGAGATGGCAAAGATATAATGGCAGTTTCTACATACTAAGATCTGGTTTCGGGCCTAATTTGAAGGCCTTGACTTGTGAGAGCTTCATCATATCTGACAGCACATGAAACGGGCAAATTGGCCTGTTGATCGAGAAAACACCTTGGTCGCTGAAACCATAATGCTTGTGCAGGAGATATCAACTGAAGAGGGCGGATATGGAGTGGTCATTCTTTGCTTTAATATTTGCTCTTGTTTGCAACCAAGGATCTTTTATCCCTTCAGCAGACAGGAAGATGCAGATCTGTGCACCACTTTATCAGACTAGCTCTAGGCCTTTCACACAATGTATAATCTTGTCCTATTTTGAAAACGGCACCAACCTTCATCACATTTCCACTTGCAGGTACTGCTGTAATGGGGGCACCTACCATGAGGTACCTCAAATCTGTGCAGAGTTGGAACTATGCTCCTCACATCCACAATGTCACACTTCCCTCCCAGTAGGAACAGATACGTTGGACCACCGTTTGGTTTGAGTTGGCATCCTGGTTGGTCGTACGCACACAGCAACTGGTGGTTCAACGTTGGCTTTTAGATGGAAAAAGACAGTTGGCATTGTGGATACTGACAATATTTGGCTGACATCAGGTATTGGTCTGCCAACGATGGACCAACATTATGACGACGGATTAACATGCGGTCGAGGTTCAAATCGACGTTGTCCCAACGGATTGCCACTGTC
This sequence comes from Myxine glutinosa, assembly GCF_964187855.1. Lineage (NCBI taxonomy): Eukaryota > Metazoa > Chordata > Myxini > Myxiniformes > Myxinidae > Myxine > Myxine glutinosa. Next base: position 62,611,687 of record NC_136274.1, on the reverse strand, counting down.
AGACTAACATTGCTCCAGTGTCGCTGTGCCAACTGGGCTGTTACTCAGTCGGACATGAAGACCGCTTAGGGATCTTAAAACCTGGAAGATCGTTTTAGGCTTCTTAAAAAGTTGTGATTTTGTCGGTTAGACTATCGTTGCTCCAGTGTAGCTGTGCCAACTTGGCTATTACTCAGTCGGACATGAAGACCGCTTAGGGATCTTAAAACCTGGAAGATCGTTTTAGGCCTCTTAAAAGTTGTGATTTTGCCGGTCGGACGAGACACCGCTCGCTCATGGCATGCTGGGCAAAGGAAGGCCCCCAATCCAAACCACAAATTTTGGCCTGGCATACAGGTGACAATGTTGCATTTATACATGACATGACATTTATTTTACATGTACTTTACATTTTACATTTATTTTAGGCATTTTACATTTATTTTACGCATTTTACATTTATTTTACGCATTTTACATTTATTTTACGCATTTTACATTTATACATGATTTATACATGACATGACATTTATGCATGACATGGAAATATGCATCCAAAGATATGGAAATATAAATTGGCTCTCGGAGTTGCTGGCAGGTTGCTATAGCCATCTTTACAGCGATAAAGTACCACGCTGCGTTACAATACCGCACTTCACATCTAAATGGCCGACCCTTTTTGCAAGTGTGCAGCCGAATGATTTTCTGCTTCTCGCATGTAACCCTGACACCGTCCAATCCAACGGGCTTTCCTTTAAAACCAAAGGAGACCTTTTATCCGCAGTGTTTTATCTGTTGGAAAAAGAAATTGCTGGATTAATAATTCAGCCACGTTTTAGTTTCTGAGTGAGAGCAGCTGGCAACATGGAGAGAACGAACAGTCAGAATCTGATTACCAGTTTTCCCTGCCCTAAGATATTAACTCGATAGAAAGAGCTGCTTTTGGTTCGTTTCGTGATTGAAACATGCATTTGTTAAAGGTCCTTTTGGTCCCAAAACATGCCTAGGCATTGGTGCTTTAGGCCGTCGCCATATGTGCCACTTTCGCTCAATGCAGAACAGAAGGACAGGCCTCAAGTCCTTCATCGATTATGGGGCACGCATCGAGAGCACGAGTGTTGTTATCAGCAGAAAAGGAGAGCGATTCTCTAAATGGCTTATCCAGCCCAGCGGTTGGAGATAATTTCACAGAATACAAAATATAAGCTGTCATTGATTTTAAATCGTCCAATAAAATAAGGGTTTGCCTGGCATAAGGATCAGTGTTTCGCGGAAGGCTTGTGTTAGTCCAACGGAGTAACGATTGGAGCGGAAGCACAGAGTTGCACTACCGCTGAGCACTTATGTGAATAACTATACATTGCCCAGAACTATGAGTCATCTGTGCTCAACCAATGTATAGAATTACTAGTTTCAATAAACCACAAATCGACGAGGCCTCTCTCTCTCTTTCCCAATCAGGTAGGCATGAAGTTTAACAGCTTCTTCAGATCACTCCACTTATAAAATGTTATACCTGTTGTTTAATGTACATTTGCTCCACTTATGTCCACTACCGACTCCTCTCCGGCCTTGCCCCTCCAGCCCTGTCTGTGCTCTGTCCCCCAAATATTCCTACAGGTCGCACAAGATCTGCCAGCAACCCTCTTATGGTTAAACTGCCAAAATCAAGGCTCTCTGCTCACCTTCACTCCTTCATTCCTCTTTTTCCCCGCCTCTGGAACAAACTCCCACACTCCCTTCAATCCCACTCCTCCCTCCAGGTCTTTAAAACAGCTGTTCACCACCATCTCTTATCTTCCCCCATCCCAAACCTTGATCTTTTCTACCCCCGCTAATTCACCGCAGATCCACTTTTTTGAAATACCAACTTCTTTCCTGGAAGTCCTTGGTGTCCTTGTGTTTTATACTTCTCCCACCTCCCCTCCCCTTCCCAAGCCTCCTCCCACAGATCTCCCGATGTCCCTGCTCTCAAATGTTGTGTTTGTGTGCTTCCCCCTCTCTGTGTGCTTCTCTGTGTGCTTCCGCCACCATCTTGTCGACCGCTCCCCTTATTATAAGTTTTATGTGTCTGTTTGATTTTTTTTGTGTGATTAATGTTAGCTCTTTCACGAGCCTCGATCTTGTATCCCCCAAAAAAAAAAATCCCACCTATCAGGTTGACAGGAAAGTCCCGACATGCTGTATATGGCAGGTCTTCAGTGGTGATGATATAAGCATTTGCCTGTTAGCACCAATTGTTGTTTTTGCTGTACAATGTATTGTTGAAAGTATAACTGTGGCAGATAAAGTTGAAGCAGAAATAATTATCCAGGTATTTTTCTTTGTCTCTCCACTCCATAGAATGTCGAGGTATCTGTGTTTGAAGTAAACATCCGCTTCGTTGGAGGCCTGCTCGCGGCATACTATCTCTCCGGTGAACAAGTAAGTCAAGTCCCCCACATAATTTCCACAATTCTTTATTCAGCTACAGAACTTAGTTCTAAACTCTAATTACAGGAGGATTGATTCCTACGCTCCCTCGAGGCCCTGCATATCCCCATGACATGTGTGATGTATGATGCGTTTAACTTCTGGTAGTTGCTCTATTCTGCAGCAGCAAACGGGTCCAGAGCCACACAAGTTTGTTTTCTTCAGCAAAGCAAGTTTTGACCATTTGCAGTATGTTAATTACCTCCGCCACCAAAGGTGAATGGAGGTTGTTTTCACCCCTGTCTGTTTGTCCGTTTATTTGTTTGTTTGTGAACAAAATATCTCTGAAAGTTGTCGACGGATTTGGACGAAACTTGGTGGACAAGTTTGGTGTCTGACAAGGACAAATAGATTAGATTTTGGTGAAGATATGAATATGGATTCCGATATGATAATTATTTAATATTTTAAGTGATTCTTCACCATTGGGAGACGGGGCCAAAACCGATACATAGCAGGATATCTCTGAAAGTTGTGGATGGATTTGGACGAAACTTGGTGGACCGGTTGTGTGTCTGACAAGGACAAAGAGATACGATTTTGGTGAAGATCTGAATATGGATTCGGATATGATAATTATTGAATTTTTTAAGTGATTCTTCACCATTGGGAGACGGGGCCAAAACCGATACATAGCAGGATATCTCTGAAAGTTGTGGATGGATTTGGACAAAACTTGGTGGACCGGTTGGGTGTCTGACAAGGTCAAAGATATTCGATTTTGGTGAAGATCTGAATATGGATTCGGATATGATAATTATTGAATTTTTAAAGTGATTCTTCACCATTGCATTGGGAGACGGGGCCAAAACCGATACACAGCAGGATATCTCTGAAAGTTGTGGATGGATTTGGACGAAACTTGGTGGACCGGTTGGGTGTCTGACAAGGACAAAGAGATACAATTTTGGTGAAGATCTGAATATGCATTCGGATATGATAATTATTTAATTTTTAAAGTGATTCTTCACCATTGCATTGGGAGACGGGGCCAAAACCGATACACAGCAGGATATCTCTGAAAGTTGTGGATGGATTTGGACGAAACTTGGTGGACCGGTTGGGTGTCTGACAAGGTCAAAGATATTCGATTTTGGTGAAGATCTGAATATGCATTCGGATATGATAATTATTTAATTTTTTAAGTGATTCGTTCACCATTGAGTGATATGGCCAACCAGGCGGAGGTATGCTCTCTACTGAGTGCCGTTGTAGTTCTCACTGCCGCACCAAACAAAGAGTGGAACCGTTTGTCCTGGCAAAAGGGGGAATCTGTTTAGAAGACAGAATCCATCTCCTGAAAATGAATGTGGAACCTGTCAGGCCTTCACCCCAGCAGTCCTTTTCCCCTCAACCAGCTCCTGCGCCATTGCTTTGGTGGTCGGGCAAATTGTTTCCTTTGCCTTTGGCTATTTAGTTTATTCCCTTCTTCTTGAATGTCAGAGCCAAAATGAGATTGCTCTAATTACACTTCGGGGCTTATCCTTTGAGGTTGTTAAAATCTTATTATTATAGGAATGCTAACTACAAGGATTGAAAGCGAAAGCAGCCATGCTGTAGTTTGTATGCAAGTGTCGCACGCAATTCAAAATACGATTGAATGAAATGCAGACAAATTTCCATTAGTGAAGCTGCTGCACTGTTCCCTATTTACATTTATAACGTTTCTTCCCCCAAGTGGTAAATCAAAGTTGATCAATTCAAATCCAACCAGGTCACATCAATTAGAAAATGTAATTAGCGGCAGCAAGGATTTTTGATTTACCATTGGATGCTTCTCGTGTTCCTTTAAAGGAAAACAATACTTCTGTGACTTATCACCACATCTGATAGGAACCTGATGGGATACCACGGACGTGAGGTATGAATGCTGTTTGGAATCCAGGTGGGTGCAGAACTTTCCAGAAGGTTTTGAAAAACGAAGTTATCGAATAACTGGTAGCATACCTCAAAGGTAAGGCACCTGCCTCTGAGTTGTCTAACCTGGGTTAAATTCTCAATTAATTAAAACCCCAATTTACTCCCATAATGCAGTGCTTCCAACCACGGTTTTGCGTCATACAGGTACACTGTATGACGCCATACGAAGTAAAAAAAAAGAAAAAAAAAAAGGGAAAAGTATACCCCCCCCCTCCCCCCCCCTCCCCCCCCATCCTTTCAGAGTGAGCATTTTCCTGGCCATCCCATCCACTACCTGTACTAAGTTGCCAAACTCCAACTTTATGCTCTTGGGCTTTACTAGAACGGCAATGGCAAACAACCTAGTGTATTTTTGTCACTAGGGGAGTTTGGTACAAGTATGTACGGACAAACAAACGGACACATAAGACGAAATAAAGGGAGCGGGAGACAAGATTGGGAGAGAGAGGAAAGCACACAAGAACAACATTTGAGAGCAGGGACATCGGGAGATCTGTGGGAGGGAGAGGGCTTGGGGGGGGGGAGGAGGCATGGGAAAGGGGGGGGTGGGAGGATAGGTAAGGTTACCTGCCTTTGAGTTGTCTAACCTGGGTTAAATTCTCAATTAAATAAAACCCCAATTTACTCCCATAATGCAGTGCTTCCAACCATGGTTTAGCATCATACAGTATACCCCACCCTTTCAGAGTGAGCATTTTCCTGGCCATCCCATCCACTACCTGTACTAAATTGCCAAACTCTAACTTTACGCTCTTGGGTTTTACTAGGACGGCAATGGCAAACGACCTAGTGTATTTTTGTCCAGGAAACGGTTTCAGCAGTACTTCCTCACCCGTTGCACAAGGATTACTTGCTTATCAGATAACTGAATAGGTCAAGGTATGTTTGGCGATGCAAATGTGATCAACCAAATGGGGGTGAACAGGGTGTTCTGTGTTAACATTTACACTGGAAAGAATGTGTTAATATATTACATGAGAAAGCAGTCCTAAATTCAACTGGTTTTTTTTCCTGTTATTCGACACTAACATTCCTTTCATTCTGTCGTCTCACTTGCATCGGTCCACAAAATCAAACGTTGGCATTTTGTCTAAATCCTTTGTCGCATAAAAATCCTCCATGACAACGATGATTGCGATTATGAAAATCGAGAACCGGTTAGGAATGCCCGGATGTGTGGTTAGCAAGGTTAGGAGAAAATATTGTAGCCGGTTTAACATTAAATAAAAGGGACAACAAAAAATAAAGGAATTTTCTTGTCCTGCTCCCGTCTTTGGCTCCGCTCCAAATGAACCGTTGTGTTGGTAATCCACTGTTTCTGTGCCGCCCTGTCTTCTTGGAGGCAAAACGAGCACAGTCCCTGAGTCCAAGCGGACCTTTGGAGGCCCGTTCACATATTGCGGGTCTATAGTGCAGGCCGATCTTGATCTTGACCCAACGTGCTGATGGATTGATGTGCTAAAGCATATTGAGGCCCCTCTACCATGAGCAAAATTTCATTTCCTGCTGTGATACAAAGCCCATACCAGCTTTTTGTCAGATTGAATAAAAAAAAATTGGTACACCCCGCGCAGCGGAACAGCGGAGCGTGTAACATGAGTCTGTCCTAACAAAATAAGGCTACCATTATAGATTAACCTTTTGAAAAGAATGACTTTTTCTTACCGGATCTATTCAGATTCTTTAGAGCTGGGATATGTTGGAGCTGCCATCTCTACATCTTCTGTCAATTTATAAACTCTAAGATGTGCATTGAGTCCTGTTTTATGTTGGCTTGTTATCCCGTCCGCCACACAGTGGGAGACCGGGTTTTACAATCTCTTCTGTGTGTTTGTCTGTCCTCTTCCATGTCCAGGATATAACCTTTTTTTTACCATTTGGGCTTTTGTCATCAAATTTTCAACAAAGCTTTATTATGAGAATATGGAGAAGAATCTACCATGTAGAACATAACGTTAGTTTGTGTGTTTGTACAGATGTCTGTCCCCCTTCATAAGGGCAGGTTTTAAACTCCAATCTTTTAACACGAATGTGTGTACACTACGGTCTATTTTTGAGGATAAAACAAACTCGAAAAACACTTTCCATAAAAGAGTAATTATGTCTCTTCAATTGGAACTGTAGACGGTGGCCTGCAAACCGAGCCTCAAGGGCGGTTTTATACAGAAGCGTTTTTTAAATACCACGAAATACAAGGCGTAGGGAGGTGAAATCCGCTGCACGTGATGTTCAATGCGCGCAGAACAAAACGAGTGTTCATTTACGTCTGTATGATGCCTAATAAGCACACCTGACACTAGGCCGAGGCTTCACACTCTGGCACGCTCACGAGGCTGCACCGTCAAATAAACTGTTCCAACCCGTCATTTTTGACGGGCTTTTATACCACTAATTTATAAATGTTTCATCATACCTATTTTTAAATGTTGTTGTTTCCACCAAGTTTGGTTTGAGAACAAAGCGGGATGTGAATGGCCTTTACATTTTCAGATACTTTCTAGTTTATTATTTTGGTTTGAAATTTCTCAGATCTACCAGGTACACTGGCAAGCACCCAGCATTGTGCCGTTATCTTCTCGGCGGTACGCAGATTAGAAATTGGGGACTTGGATATTGCGCCGGCACATAATGGCCTACTCTCTTTGAAAGGCAAAGTGAGATCTTTAACATCCACAAGCAAGTACAAAGCTGGCTTGATGTCACCTCTGACCGCATACTCCATTATCCAAAGTGATGGCTTTGAAGTATCATCAGACAGTTTGTTGTTGGATCCTATTCCTTCAATAATCTGACCAAGAATACCCATCCTCCATATCCTCCCAAACTTCCATGCACTACTGAGCTCTCCGACTAGCTCGGCCCCTAATGTCAAACAGAAAAAGATGCCCTTTTTCTTTCCTCATCTACGTATATCCTTCGGATGAGTATACTTGGATGATTAATTAACGAGGAATGGGGTTGGTGCATTCTCCGGGCACCAAACAAAATGTCAGAACAATTGGTCAGAAATACAAATGGAGGATCAGGGTGGGTTTTTTCACTCTGTCTGGTAACCTCACCTCGGGAATGTGAGGAAAGATACAAATGGAGGATCAGGGTGGGTTTTTTCACTCTGGCTGGTACCCTCACCTTGGGAATGTGAGGAAAGATACAAATGGAGGATCAGGGTGGGTTTTTTCACTCTGGCTGGTACCCTCACCTCGGGAATGTGAGGAAAGATACAAATGGAGGATCAGGGTGGGTGTTTTCACTCTGGCTGGTACCCTCACCTCGGGAATGTGAGGAAAGATACAAATGGAGGATCAGGGTGGGTTTTTTCACCCTGGCTGGTACCCTCACCTCGGGAATGTGAGGAAAGATTCAAATGGAGGATCAGGGTGGGTGTTTTTCACTCTGTCTGGTACCCTCACCTCGGGAATGTGAGGAAAGATACAAATGGAGGATCAGGGTGGGTTTTTTCACTCTGTCTGGTACCCTCTCCTCGGGAATGTGAGGAAAGATTCAAATGGAGGATCAGGGTGGGTTTTTTCACTCTGGCTGGTACCCTCACTTCGGGAATGTGAGGAAAGATACAAATGGAGGATCAGGGTGGGTGTTTTCACTCTGGCTGGTACCCTCACCTCGGGAATGTGAGGAAAGATACAAATGGAGGATCAGGGTGGGTGTTTTCACTCTGGCTGGTACCCTCACCTCGGGAATGTGAGGAAAGATACAAATGGAGGATCAGGGTGGGTTTTTTTCACTCTGTCTGGTACCCTCACCTCGGGAATGTGAGGAAAGATACAAATGGAGGATCAGGGTGGGTTTTTTTCACTCTGTCTGGTACCCTCTCCTCGGGAATGTGAGGAAAGATTCAAATGGAGGATCAGGGTGGTTTTTTTTCACTCTGTCTGGTACCCTCTCCTCGGGAATGTGAGGAAAGATTCAAATGGGGGATCAGGGTGGGTGTTTTCACTCTGGCTGGTACCCTCACCTCGGGAATGTGAGGAAAGATACAAATGGAGGATCAGGGTGGGTGTTTTCACTCTGGCTGGTACCCTCACCTCGGGAATGTGAGGAAAGATACAAATGGAGGATCAGGGTGGGTGTTTTCACTCTGGCTGGTACCCTCACCTCGGGAATGTGAGGAAAGATACAAATGGAGGATCAGGGTGGGTGTTTTCACTCTGGCTGGTACCCTCACCTCGGGAATGTGAGGAAAGATACAAATGGAGGATCAGGGTGGGTTTTTTCACTCTGGCTGGTACCCTCACCTCGGGAATGTGAGGAAAGATACAAATGGAGGATCAGGGTGGGTTTTTTCACTCTGGCTGGTACCCTCACCTCGGGAATGTGAGGAAAGATACAAATGGGGGATCAGGGTGGGTTTTTTCACTCTGTCTGGTACCCTCACCTCGGGAATGTGAGGAAAGATACAAATGGAGGATCAGGGTGGGTTTTTTCACTCTGGCTGGTACCCTCACCTCGGGAATGTGAGGAAAGATACAAATGGAGGATCAGGGTGGGTTTTCTTCACTTTGGCTGGTACCCTCACCTCGGGAATGTGAGGAAAGATACAAATGGAGGATCAGGGTGGGTTTTTTCACTCTGGCTGGTACCCTCACCTCGGGAATGTGAGGAAAGATACAAATGGAGGATCAGGGTGGGTTTTTTCACTCTGGCTGGTACCCTCACCTCGGGAATGTGAGGAAAGATACAAATGGAGGATCAGGGTGGGTTTTTTCACTCTGGCTGGTACCCTCACCTCGGGAATGTGAGGAAAGATACAAATGGAGGATCAGGGTGGGTTTTTTCACTCTGGCTGGTACCCTCACCTCGGGAATGTGAGGAAAGATACAAATGGAGGATCAGGGTGGGTTTTTTCACTCTGGCTGGTACCCTCACCTCGGGAATGTGAGGAAAGATTCAAATGGAGGATCAGGGTGGGTTTTTTCACTCTGGCTGGTACCCTCACCTCGGGAATGTGAGGAAAGATTCAAATGGAGGACCAGAGTGGGTTTTTTCACTCTGGCTGGTACCCTCACCTCGGGAATGTGAGGAAAGATTCAAATGGAGGATCAGGGTGGGTTTTTTTCACTCTGGCTGGTACCCTCACCTCGGGAATGTGAGGAAAGATTCAAATGGAGGATCAGGGTGGGTTTTTTTCACTTTGGCTGGTACCCTCACCTCGGGAATGTGAGGAAAGATACAAATGGGGGATCAGGGTGGGTTTTTTCACTCTGGCTGGTACCCTCACCTCGGGAATGTGAGGAAAGATACAAATGGAGGACCAGAGTGGGTTTTTTCACTCTGGCTGGTACCCTCACCTCGGGAATGTGAGGAAAGATTCAAATGGAGGATCAGGGTGGGTTTTTTTCACTCTGGCTGGTACCCTCACCTCGGGAATGTGAGGAAAGATTCAAATGGAGGATCAGGGTGGGTTTTTTTCACTCTGTCTGGTACCCTCACCTCGGGAATGTGAGGAAATATACAAACGGAGGATCAGGGTGGGTTTTTTCACTCTGGCTGGTACCCTCACCTCGGGAATGTGAGGAAAGATTCAAATGGAGGATCAGGGTGGGTTTTTTTCACTCCGTCTGGTACCCTCACCTCGGGAATGTGAGGAAAGATTCAAATGGAGGATCAGGGTGGGTTTTTTTCACTCTGTCTGGTACCCTCTCCTCGGGAATGTGAGGAAAGATTCAAATGGAGGATCAGGGTGGTTTTTTTTCACTCTGTCTGGTACCCTCTCCTCGGGAATGTGAGGAAAGGTACAAATGGAGGATCAGGGTGGGTTTTTTCACTCTGGCTGGTACCCTCACCTCGGGAATGTGAGGAAAGATACAAATGGAGGACCAGAGTGGGTTTTTTCACTCTGTCTGGTACCCTCTCCTCGGGAATGTGAGGAAAGGTACAAATGGAGGATCAGGGTGGGTTTTTTCACTCTGTCTGGTACCGTCACCTCGGGAATGTGAGGAAAGATTCAAATGGAGGATCAGGGTGGGTTTTTTTCACTCAGTCTGGTACCCTCACCTCGGGAATGTGAGGAAAGATTCAAATGGAGGATCAGGGTGGGTTTTTTTCACTCAGTCTGGTACCCTCACCTCGGGAATGTGAGGAAAGATTCAAATGGAGGATCAGGGTGGGTTTTTTTCACTCTGTCTGGTACCCTCACCTCGGGAATGTGAGGAAATATACAAATGGAGGATCAGGGTGGGTTTTTTTCACTCTGTCTGGTACCCTCACCTCGGGAATGTGAGGAAAGATACAAATGGGGGATCAGGGTGGGTTTTTTCACTCTGGCTGGTACCGTCACCTCGGGAATGTGAGGAAAGATACAAATGGAGGATCAGGGTGGGTTTTTTTCACTCTGGCTGGTACCCTCACCTCGGGAATGTGAGGAAAGATTCAAATGGAGGATCAGGGTGGGTTTTTTTCACTCAGTCTGGTACGCTCACCTCGGGAATGTGAGGAAAGATTCAAATGGAGGATCAGGGTGGGTTTTTTTCACTCTGGCTGGTACCCTCACCTCGGGAATGTGAGGAAAGATACAAATGGAGGATCAGGGTGGGTTTTTTCACTCTGGCTGGTACCCTCACCTCGGGAATGTGAGGAAAGATACAAATGGAGGATCAGGGTGGGTTTTTTCACTCTGGCTGGTACCCTCACCTCGGGAATGTGAGGAAAGATACAAATGGAGGATCAGGGTGGGTTTTTTCACTCTGGCTGGTACCCTCACCTCGGGAATGTGAGGAAAGATACAAATGGAGGATCAGGGTGGGTTTTTTCACTCTGGCTGGTACCCTCACCTCGGGAATGTGAGGAAAGATACAAATGGAGGATCAGGGTGGGTTTTTTCACTCTGGCTGGTACCCTCACCTCGGGAATGTGAGGAAAGATACAAATGGAGGATCAGGGTGGGTGTTTTTCACTCTGGCTGGTACCCTCACCTCGGGAATGTGAGGAAAGATTCAAATGGAGGATCAGGGTGGGTTTTCTTCACTTTGGCTGGTACCCTCACCTCGGGAATGTGAGGAAAGATACAAATGGAGGATCAGGGTGGGTTTTTTCACTTTGGCTGGTACCCTCACCTCGGGAATGTGAGGAAAGATACAAATGGGGGATCAGGGTGGGTTTTTTCACTCTGGCTGGTACCCTCACCTCGGGAATGTGAGGAAAGATACAAATGGAGGACCAGAGTGGGTTTTTTCACTCTGGCTGGTACCCTCACCTCGGGAATGTGAGGAAAGATTCAAATGGAGGATCAGGGTGGGTTTTTTTCACTCTGGCTGGTACCCTCACCTCGGGAATGTGAGGAAAGATTCAAATGGAGGATCAGGGTGGGTTTTTTTCACTCAGTCTGGTACCCTCACCTCGGGAATGTGAGGAAAGATTCAAATGGAGGATCAGGGTGGGTTTTTTTCACTCTGTCTGGTACCCTCACCTCGGGAATGTGAGGAAATATACAAACGGAGGATCAGGGTGGGTTTTCCCACTCTGGCTGGTACCCTCACCTCGGGAATGTGAGGAAAGATTCAAATGGAGGATCAGGGTGGGTTTTTTTCACTCAGTCTGGTACCCTCACCTCGGGAATGTGAGGAAAGATTCAAATGGAGGATCAGGGTGGGTTTTTTTCACTCTGTCTGGTACCCTCTCCTCGGGAATGTGAGGAAAGGTACAAATGGAGGATCAGGGTGGGTTTTTTCACTCTGGCTGGTACCCTCACCTCGGGAATGTGAGGAAAGATACAAATGGAGGACCAGAGTGGGTTTTTTCACTCTGGCTGGTACCCTCACCTCGGGAATGTGAGGAAAGATACAAATGGGGGATCAGGGTGGGTTTTTTCACTCTAGCTGGTACCGTCACCTCGGGAATGTGAGGAAAGATACAAATGGAGGATCAGGGTGGGTTTTTTTCACTCTGGCTGGTACCCTCACCTCGGGAATGTGAGGAAATATACAAACGGAGGATCAGGGTGGGTTTTTTCACTCTGGCTGGTACCCTCACCTCGGGAATGTGAGGAAAGATTCAAATGGAGGATCAGGGTGGGTTTTTTTCACTCAGTCTGGTACCGTCACCTCGGGAATGTGAGGAAAGATTCAAATGGAGGATCAGGGTGGGTTTTTTTCACTCAGTCTGGTACCCTCACCTCGGGAATGTGAGGAAAGATTCAAATGGAGGATCAGGGTGGGTTTTTTTCACTCAGTCTGGTACCCTCACCTCGGGAATGTGAGGAAAGATTCAAATGGAGGATCAGGGTGGGTTTTTTTCACTCTGTCTGGTACCCTCACCTCGGGAATGTGAGGAAATATACAAATGGAGGATCAGGGTGGGTTTTTTTCACTCTGTCTGGTACCCTCACCTCGGGAATGTGAGGAAAGATACAAATGGGGGATCAGGGTGGGTTTTTTCACTCTGGCTGGTACCGTCACCTCGGGAATGTGAGGAAAGATACAAATGGAGGATCAGGGTGGGTTTTTTTCACTCTGGCTGGTACCCTCACCTCGGGAATGTGAGGAAAGATTCAAATGGAGGATCAGGGTGGGTTTTTTTCACTCAGTCTGGTACGCTCACCTCGGGAATGTGAGGAAAGATTCAAATGGAGGATCAGGGTGGGTTTTTTTCACTCTGTCTGGTACCCTCACCTCGGGAATGTGAGGAAATATACAAACGGAGGATCAGGGTGGGTTTTTCACTCTGGCTGGTACCCTCACCTCGGGAATGTGAGGAAAGATTCAAATGGAGGATCAGGGTGGGTTTTTTTCACTCAGTCTGGTACCCTCACCTCGGGAATGTGAGGAAAGATTCAAATGGAGGATCAGGGTGGGTTTTTTTCACTCTGTCTGGTACCCTCTCCTCGGGAATGTGAGGAAAGGTACAAATGGAGGATCAGGGTGGGTTTTTTCACTTTGGCTGGTACCCTCACCTCGGGAATGTGAGGAAAGTCAGAATGTGAGTTCGTAAAAAAACATACGGCAATCAAGTGTAATACGATTTAGCAAGGGCCTGTCTGCCCTCTGACTGACGGTCTGATGCTTCGTGCCAGGCCAAAACACAGGACATTGTGTCTCCGTCGGTCCCGCAAATTGCCGTGCGAGCGATCGATGCAAGCTGGGCCCCGTCGCCTGCACCCTCCACACGTACTTCAAATCAACGCAGAGGGCAGTCAGCTGCATTAACAACCTGCAGCACCCTCAAACTTCTTCAAAACAAAAAGTTTAAAGCCTAAATAGGTTACAATGCAAATTCAATGTCGCCCGGAAACAGCCAAAGCCGAAACCGTCACAGTTGTTGCACGACTGATATTCTCATAATTGTTGTGTTATTTGGTGCTTGGGGTCGTTATTTATGGGAATAAAATATAATTGGGAGTTTTGTTTATATCGGTGCTGTTGTAGCGGAGTGATATATCTTACCCCTGATTAATCCCACGTATCTGAGAATCGCATCACAGCAGCAAGTGGGCCTACGACCGGAAAAAAAATGTCAGACTTTCCGCACATGTGTGTAATTGTGGAAAGGTCAGCACAGCCCGAGGGCTGTCAGATTGATGAATGAGAACAATAATTAGGGCAGATAGAGCATCGCAGTTGGCCTAGTTTTATGGCTTTCCCCGCTGCGGGTCCTTGCGGCCTGCTGCGTAAGGTCTTACGTTGGCCACACGCTCAAAAGATTCTTACAACAGCAAAATAATCGTGAGCCCGATATATATTCTTCCTTCAGCTATCATCATGACTTAATGGCCAAGTTCATGAGACTCCTATGCGACAGCAATTTCAATCCACCTTACTGTGCGAGGTGCAATTTGAATATTCCAAGAACTCTGGGAGATATACTAGGCGGTATTGTCACTTGGAAGCCTGGTGTTGGTTTAACGGTTAAGGGGGCTGGCTTAAGATCTTGGGGTCCTGAGGTCAAGATCCTGCCAAGCCGTTGAATTAACACCAGGTTTGAGTCAGCCTGTCATCCTTACGAGGTCAGCAAAATGAGTACCAGCTCTCTGTGATGAATGCGGCGACCCATCCAGGATTGTGCCCAATAGCCTAGAAACTGCTTCAGCAGTCATAAGTATCTTGAGATGCAAAAAAAAGAGGGGCCATTGTCAATTGGTGCAAATACTAACAGGGTCACCATGCCGCAAAGGTCAAAGAGTAGAAATCCGGCTAACAGAGCTCCTTCGCCAACCCGTATCGGCCAAAACCCCTCAACATGACATGTGCTATCTTGAGATGCAAAAAAAAGAGGGGCCATTGTCAATTGGTGCAAATACCAACAGGGTCACCATGCCGCGAAGGTCAAAGAGTAGAAATCCGGCTAACAGAGCTCCTTCGCCAACCCGTATCGGCCAAAACCCCTCAACATGACATGTGCTATCTTGAGATGCAAAAACAAGAGTGATCATTGTGACTTGGTGCAAATACCAGCAGGGTCACCATGCCGGGCAGGTCAAAGAGTAGAAATCCGGCTAACAGAGCTCCTTCGCCAACCCGTATCGGCCAAAACCCCTCAACATTAAATGTGCTATCTTGAGATGCAAAAACAAGAGTGATCATTGTGACTTGGTGCAAATACCAGCAGGGTCACCATGCCGAGAAGGTCAAAGAGTAGAAATCCGGCTAACAGAGCTCCTTCGCCAACCCGTATCGGCCAAAACCCCTCAACATGACATGTGCTATCTTGAGATGCAAAAACAAGAGTGATCATTGTGACTTGGTGCAAATACCAGCAGGGTCACCATGCCGGGAAGGTCAAAGAGTAGAAATCCGGCTAACAGAGCTCCTTCGCCAACCCGTATCGGCCAAAACCCCTCAACATGACATGTGCTATCTGGAGATGCAAAAAAACGAGTGATCATTGTCATTTGGTGCAAATACCAACAGGGTCACCATGCCGCGAAGGTCAAAGAGTAGAAATCCGGCTAACAGAGCTCCTTCGCCAACCCGTATCGGCCAAAACCCCTCAACATGACATGTGCTATCTGGAGATGCAAAAAAACGAGTGATCATTGTGACTTGGTGCAAATACCAGCAGGGTCACCATGCCGAGAAGGTCAAAGAGTAGAAATCCGGCTAACAGAGCTCCTTCGCCAACCCGTATCGGCCAAAACCCCTCAACATGACATGTGCTATCTTGAGATGCAAAAAAAAAAGAGTGATCATTGTCACTTGGTGCAAATACGAACAGGGTCACCATGCCCGGAAGGTCAAAGAGTAGAAATCCGGCTAACAGAGCTCCTTCGCCAACCCGTATCGGCCAAAACCCCTCAACATGACATGTGCTATCTGGAGATGCAAAAAAAGAGTGATCATTGTCACTTGGTGCAAATACGAACAGGGTCACCATGCCGGGAAGGTCAAAGAGTAGAAATCCGGCTAACAGAGCTCCTTCGCCAACCCGTATCGGCCAAAACCCCTCAACATGACATGTGCTATCTGGAGATGCAAAAAAAGAGTGATCATTGTCACTTGGTGCAAATACGAACAGGGTCACCATGCCGGGAAGGTCAAAGAGTAGAAATCCGGCTAACAGAGCTCCTTCGCCAACCCGTATCGGCCAAAACCGCTCAACATGACATGTGCTATCTGGAGATGCAAAAAAAGAGTGATCATTGTCACTTGGTGCAAATACCAACAGGGTCACCATGCCGGGAAGGTCAAAGAGTAGAAATCCGGCTAACAGAGCTCCTTCGCCAACCCGTATCGGCCAAAACCCCTCAACATGTCATGTGCTATCTGGAGATGCAAAAAAAGAGTGATCATTGTCACTTGGTGCAAATACGAACAGGGTCACCATGCCCGGAAGGTCAAAGAGTAGAAATCCGGCTAACAGAGCTCCTTCGCCAACCTGTATCGGCCAAAACCCCTCAACATGTCATGTGCTATCTGGAGATGCAAAAAAAGAGTGATCATTGTCACTTGGTGCAAATACCAACAGGGTCACCATGCCGCGAAGGTCAAAGAGTAGAAATCCGGCTAACAGAGCTCCTTCGCCAACCCGTATCGGCCAAAACCCCTCAACATGACATGTGCTATCTGGAGATGCAAATAAACGAGTGATCATTGTCACTTGGTGCAAATACCAACAGGGTCACCATGCCGGGAAGGTCAAAGAGTAGAAATCCGGCTAACAGAGCTCCTTCGCCAACCCGTATCGGCCAAAACCCCTCAACATGTCATGTGCTATCTGGAGATGCAAAAAAAGAGTGATCATTGTCACTTGGTGCAAATACGAACAGGGTCACCATGCCCGGAAGGTCAAAGAGTAGAAATCCGGCTAACAGAGCTCCTTCGCCAACCCGTATCGGCCAAAACCCCTCAACATGTCATGTGCTATCTGGAGATGCAAAAAAAGAGTGATCATTGTCACTTGGTGCAAATACGAACAGGGTCACCATGCCCGGAAGGTCAAAGAGTAGAAATCCGGCTAACAGAGCTCCTTCGCCAACCCGTATCGGCCAAAACCCCTCAACATGACATGTGCTATCTGGAGATGCAAAAAAACGAGTGATCATTGTCACTTGGTGCAAATACCAACAGGGTCACCATGCCGGGAAGGTCAAAGAGTAGAAATCCGGCTAACAGAGCTCCTTCGCCAACCCGTATCGGCCAAAACCCCTCAACATGACATGTGCACTGAATTTAATTGCAGTGAATCCAAAATAATGTGGACCATGTTGAGGAAGGCCTTCATCCCACGGTGGGCTGAAATAGGTCAGTGAGATCAAGTGAAGAGTACAAGCATTTTGAGGTGTGTGATTTCTATCGCTTGGGAGTCGTTTTTGACCCGACCGGAGAGTTTCTTTGTGTGAATTGGACACCGAATGCTAATCTCAAGGTTCCGACATCTTTCCGTTTAAATGATGTGCTGTACATGAGCAAACCCCACCCAACTTGCCATTTC
Organism: Myxine glutinosa; assembly: GCF_964187855.1. NCBI lineage: Eukaryota > Metazoa > Chordata > Myxini > Myxiniformes > Myxinidae > Myxine > Myxine glutinosa. The sequence continues at coordinate 62,594,438 of NC_136274.1, read as the reverse complement.
ATTTCTTGTGTTCCAATAATGGAGAGTGGGAATGCGGTTTTTTGACAATGCGCGCTCTATCTGTCCAAGCTCCATTAGAGTCTACCAGGAAACGTTTGTGGGAAGCAGTTTTCTTTGATATAATACAAAAGTTACAAAAACGAAATCCTGCAGAAACCACGAGTGTAGCAGACCGCCTCATAAACTTCACAGATTCTGCAATCTCCGCACAAAACTCTGGAGATAGTGCGGAGTGCAAAAGCGCGTACAAACAAACTTCCAGCAGTGAGATCCGAGATGGATTCATCCGAGATGGAAGGCCGGCTTCCGCTTTCATCCTTGTCTTGTGCTCCGCGGCCTTCTGGAATCTTCGCGTGATCCTTAGCCGTTTCGCGTTCATGCGAGCTTCCATCGACGGAAGCCCCCCCAAGCAGGGAAGCTGACATTGCCACGGAGGTTCTCCCTTTGTTTGCCTCCAGCCAATCTCAGCCAGCGAAATGTAGTCACCTGATCCAGGTTGGCAGGTATTTAATTTGTAATTAGTGCTAATTGTGTGTGAATTTGAATTGGAGGAGACACAAAATCAATGTCGGCATTTCCCCGAAGACAAAGGTTTTCTCGGCGAATCTGACTCCTTCACAGAAATGAAAGAGGTGAGCAGAGCCTGCACAGACGGGCATTAGAAACCCTTGATTGGCTCATTAAGAGTGGGATGGCGTCTTTCGTTCCTTCACAATCCCGTAGAGAAAGGCCACGGTTTTATTTGTGCGATCTATTTTTCACATGCGGAGGCCTGGTGCTCAGGTTGGACACGTGTTTTGCCTTTTATAATGATGAATAGAGTTAACATTAAATTAACGGGAATTTTGAGGCAATGGCTTTATATTAATTGAGACAATAACAAGACTCCAAGATCCTGAAATATGAACAAAATCTAATTGGATCCTTCCTTGCCAAGACGGATCTTTGTGACTGACATCCTTGTGTGTCCACATCCTTGGATCCTCGATCCTTCCTTGTCAAGACTGATCTTTGTGACTGACATCCTTGTGTGACCACATCCTTGGATCCTCAATCCTTCCCTGATCCTTCCATCCTTGGATCCTTCCTTCCTTGGATTCTTCCTGGTAAAACTACCCGGCTCCGATATTCGTCACAGATTCAGAGAACAATTTCGGGATCTGACCATTTGAAACCCTCCTTCAATCGCCATCTTGTAAATTAATTAACTGCCTGCAGATAATTACTCCCGCCAGGGAGTAATGCATTCGATCGTGTCCGTGTCCGTGTGTGTGTGTGTGTGTGTGTGTTTGTGTGTGTGTGTGTGTGTGTGTGTGTGTGTGTGTGTGTGTGTTCGTGTGTTTGTGAACAAGATATCTGGAAAAGTTCTGAACGGATTTGGATTAAAGTTGGTGGGATGATTGCCCTTGGGATAAGGAAGAATTGATTCTGTTTTGGTGAAGCTCAGGATATTATTCCGGATCCAGGAATGTTTTGAAGGATTGTTTACCATTGGAAGACAAGGTTCATTTTTTTTAAACATTATCTTCTATATATTCTATATTTAACATTGTGATATGAAAATAGTTTTCATATTTGTTGTAAATGTAGTTTAAACTCGTGGTTATGCGTTAGAGCGGTGTATTTTGTTAGCAGCGTCGTCTTCAAGGTTCTTTTTTTTCCTAATAAAGACATATTCTGTCATTTTAAAACCACCAAAGTGTGTATTGGGTTTCCCCGTTTCATAAAATGTATCGTTTGATACGTATAATGCTTTTTTTTTGCTTTTTTTTTTTTACCTCAAAGAGATATCAACATTTACCTCAGCGAATGTCAATCGCGGTGTCAGTATTTGATGAACTTATAAAGACTTCGGTGAGTTATAAGTGTGACAAGCATGTGCACGGGATTCTTCCCAGAAGAATGAGTGGTCGCATTAGCTTGTACGACCTAAAATGAGCGAGTTTTGTTTTCACGTTTGGGCCAGTTTTACATGTTGTATCCCTGAGGAATGAAACGAACGTTTTCCTGGCTTACAATTTAAATTTTATTTGAAGTCACACATGCCTCAAAATACACTCACTTATATAGAATTGAACGCTGAATCCGAAAATGTAAGTGAAATTGGCTTGTTTTTTTTAAACATTATCTTCTATATATTCTAAATATATGTCTGTGCAGTGTCTGTCTTGTGTTGTCTTGTGTTGTGTTGTCCCTGAACTACGCCCTCAAACTTTTGTGAAATCGTACTATTCCAACTTGACCCACGGCGGGGGTATGCGCTCTACTGAGTGGCGTGCTCGTTACAATATTTGATTAAAGGAATTGCTTGTTTGCTTTCTCAGCGCCAGCTTCTTGACAACAGTATGCTACATTTAAATACCATGTACTATATTCAGTTATTTGTCACACTTCCTGCTATTGTCCTCCGTGTCGGCTCTGGACTAAAAATATAATTCTCACACATGCCTGTTATGCAAGATATTGGGATGGGAGGGGGAGTTTTGCATACCGAGTCAAGTCAAGCCTGTGGAAGAGCTCAAACCCAGACCGGATCAGGACGCAACATAACAAAATGAAGAGCAGAAAGAGAAGAGGGAAGCACCGACAGCAGGGCCTTGGGAGAAAAATAAAATGATGGATAACAAGGGATGCGCGTAACGATGAGGGGTAGGGGATAATGCAGGAGTTGGACAAGATGCGTAGAGAAGCAAACTTTCAGGAAGGAAAAACTGGAAATTGTGGTGGGTGGTTTAATGGAGGTAGGAAAGATCATGGTTTTAGATTGTGGACGGTCTTGAAGACCTGGAGGTAATAATGACATTGACGAGGATGCGCAAGTTGTTGTTCCACAGGTGGGGAAAAGGAGGAACAAATGAGTGGAGATGAGCAGTAATTCTGGAATTTTGGGAGTTTTACTAGAAGGGGGTTGATGATGGACCTCATGTGCCCTGCAGAAACCTGGTGGGGGACATAGCACAGAGAAGGCAGAAGATGCAAGACCAGAAAGGAGGTAGAAGAAGGCAAAGAGACCACCGACCTGCAAAGTGATAGGCCCATAGATTCCAATGATCTTGAAGGTCTTGGTTTCCATGGCGTCAAGCTGAGTAAGGTGTAAGGCAGTGCAGCGATCACAGAGAGATGAGCAGCACTCCATCAAACTGCGGATGAAGGCCTTGTATGTGGATAAGAGTTCGTGTGCATTCAGTTGTGCATTCTTTAACAATCCAAATAAATTTGGGTTCGTTTAATTGTTCAGCATTCCTATTTGAACCCATAACTTTCAATAAACAACCACCTTTAGAGGCCATTTTTCCCCGCAAAGCGGGGGTTGGCCTTTTTTCGGGAACCGTGGTTGTTGTTGTTTTTTTTTTTTTGGCCCCCTTTTTGAAGCAATGTTTTACGGCCGGATGCCCTTCCTGACGCCAACCCTTTTTGCCGCCTTTAACGACAAACAGGGAATTACCAGTGAACTGGTACTCAATTAGCCGACCTCGGAAGGATGACAGGCTGAGTCAACCCCCCTGGCGTTAATTCAGCGATCGACCGGGATTCGAACCCAGGATCCTAGGATCCTAAGCCGGCACCCTAGCCGCTAGCCCAACACCAGGGTCCCAACACCAGGAACCCATAACTTTCAATGCTGCAGAATATTCAAACCGCATATCCTATTTGGCCTAGGGATAGTCTGATGCAAATGTCCTCTAAAAGTAATTAATGTAAAAGTGCCCTGATGAGCCCTGATATTTTTGTGCTGCTTGTGAATTCCATAGAAGTTCAACCCTGAACCTGAGATTACCTGGCACAAGGATGCACTCTTTTGAAAAACACCAACTTGTAATCTTTACCATCCTTACTGGAGTGGTGTTAAGAAGTATTCTTAAGCCAATATGGCATTAACTCTTCAAAAAACAAACCCAGTGTTGGACTTATAAAAGGATGTGTTTTCAAATAAGGGGAAACCCCAAACTTTTCCTTAAGGACATATTCCCTTGTTATCCGTCTCCGTCTATTTTGCCGGTCGGTCCTGCTTTTGGCATTTCCGCCTCTCGGTCTACTGTTCCTTTTGTTATATTGCGTTCTGATCTGTTCTGTGTTCCAGCTCTGCCGCCTTGACTCTGTATAAACACAAAAAAATTAACTTTCAAAACAAAATGATCTGAAAGTATGAAGAACTAGTCTTTCTGGTGAAGGGTAGTCTCGATTTTTAACCACTGTGGGAGGCAAAGAGAAACGGACATTTCGGACATTAATTTCGACATTTCGGACATTAATTTTGACATTTCGGACCTGTTGGACCTCAAACAAGGAAATGGGGCCATTTGTCCCATCGTTTTCATGTTTCACTCCCCGGTTAAATTTACGACGGCTTTAAACATCAATCTTCTTGATAGTTTACCAAAAGCTAAGTAACCTGTTTGGCTCAAGATCGAAGTCTGTGGCGACGGATCATCATTATGGAACAGATGGCTGGACAGGGAGCAGCATTCGCTGGTCCTGTGTGGACGCCTTAACTAATTAACTAACTAACCTGTTATTGATCACCTGCCACCATGAGGGTACACCTTGGTCGGGTATACCAGCTTGTGAGAAATATATACAAACTCCGCAAAGGGACACAAAAAAGGTTATAATAAAAATTTAATTGATCACGTGCCCCACAAATTTCATGGTCCCGACATGATCCCATGAGTTACATTTCTCCCATGTGATGATGCTGATCATCTGAAAATCTGACATTACAAGGCCCACATGCAGTCATATAATGCCATATGTCAATGTCAAAAGCAGTGCTGAGATGATTTTTGTGTTGGGATTTTCGGACTCCTTTTTTCGGACGTTGGGATACTTAGTGGTGTAGTGGTGAGAGCAACCAAAGATTTGTGGTCGTCCAAATTTTTGACATTTATTTGGAGGAAAGGTGGGATCCATGTCATGGAAGATACCTGTCATCCTCATTTTGACTTCGGAACTTGAAGAATTTGGATTCTATGCAAATATTTGATTTCATTTAATTCACCATACACTCTTAGAGTGTTGGTGCTGCCAAAGCAGTTTCCTGGCAAGGATGGTTTTCTATTACCTTCCCAGTGTAGTTTGTCCATTCTCTTTCCTTTTAATTGCTGAGCGTCAAGCAAGGAAGCAGCACGACCATTTTTTTAAAAGTCTTTGTTGTGACTCAGCTGGGGTTTGAACCACCGACCTCCCAGACCGGAGCGGACTCTCTAACCATTATGCCACCAAGTCTAGTTATGCATATTCCACGCGATGTGAAAACGTGAATCAAAGTTGACGGCGGACTGGTGGGTACCTCCCGGCCCGTTCACCAACTTTGAGCGCACATACGCCGTCCTTTATTGTGTCGTTCGACTTCACATGTTGCGCACTTGCGTAAGATTTGACTTGGATCTCGAACCACCTTTTCGACTGGTAGCTTTCATATCGTGAGTCCTGGTCAGAAAGTTTCAAGACTGTTAACCTTTGTGACAAGACTAATTTAGTTATCTATCTATAATTCCAGTAATCTCTGTGTGTGTGTGTGTTTGTCTGTGTGTCTGTGACCGCTGTTTCTCGACAACCACGGGTCCGATATACTTTAAACTTGCCAGGTATATTGCTGGGGACCCGAGGATGTGCCTTTTCAAGGTTTCATATTAATCGGACAAGTAGTTACCGAGCTATGGCGATTTCTTTACCAAACTCCGCAAGCCGTTCGCTTTGGACCAAACCATTTCATGTAAATAGAGGGGGGGGGATTGTCACCGTACTCGCAAGCCGTTCGCTTTGGACCAAACCATTTCATGTAAATAGAGGGGGGGGGATATAATTTTAGATATATATATAGTACGGGCATGCCCTAGTAATAAAAATGCTGTTCAATCATTAATGAGGCTGCTGATGTGAATTGCAGGTGAAATATCAAAGTTCTGCACTGTAGTGAAAAGGCACATAAGGATAGCTCATTCTGAGCTCTGATTGCTGCTGAGTCATCGGCAGCGGGTGGCCGTCCAAGACCGTGCGCAGCGCCCAAGCCCGGGCATTGTCATTTTTCTTTAGCTGTCGCTGCGATTGGAAGATGTGAAAAAGCTATTCAACTGGAGAGAGAAAATTCCAAAGTGGAATTTAATTTGATTATTTCTTCCAATCGCAGTGATTGTTGGAGGAAAATGACAATGTCCCATCTTGGAGAACATCCGCTCAACATTCCCCCCTATTTAGGTTTAATTGTACATTCTGTTGATACTGTGGAAACTTTCGTCCTGGTGCTTCACAGGCCAATCGTTGCTCCGTTTTACAGGGTGAACGAGAAGTCCCTGTGCACCGAGCTGGTGAACCCCAACCCTAACCCTAATAGTGGGGCGGCTTAGCCCAAATATTCAAAAGAATTGTGCATTTTGTGATACAAGCACCAAATTTGGCACAAATGTACATTAATATGTTGCGAACATTTTCAGATATTGGGCCACTTGAAATTCCGTAATTTTTTTTTTCAAATTTTTTCAAATTTCGTAATTTCAAATTTTTCGGGTGACACCGTCACAATTTCGGTCTTCGAGGCCGGCCGATAGGCAAAGTGTGACCGGAAGGGACGAGGTTCTCCTGACCACGTGGCCCTCGATCTGGGAAGCGAGAGGCGTTCCATTAGTGGACGCGCCCCTCACGCCCGACTTTTGGGCGGCCCCGGCAGGCCGTTTGTTTTGACGTTCCGTGACAGGCCCCGCACCCCCACCTCCGGGCCGACCGGAAGCTTGTGCTGAGTACATCATACCTGAACAACTCAGTGAGGCAGAACACAGCAGTGCACACCAGGGTGACCCCTTCAGTGCATAAACCAATTAACCTGTCCACTGCAGGGCATATAGAAATGAAGTTATTTTCTGCATATAATAATAATATAAGTTCAGTTCTATATAACAATTTCTGTTATCACCACTACCACTACAACTACCACTACTACAAGCTTTGTCTGGAATTTTGTGGACTAACAGACAAACAGACATACAGACAAGCTGGGATCAAAACATTACCTCCTTCCACCATTGAGTGTAGAGGTAAACATCATGGAAATTATATCATGCCCTAGATTTAATTCATGCTTACCCGTGTATTTGCTTCACTGGTTCACAAGGTCTTTTGCATACATGTAATTCAGACTCTCGTCTTCATTGCTGACCACACAATGTTCGCAACATATTAATGTACATTTGTGCCAAATTTGGTGCTTGTATCACAAAATGCACAATTCTTTTGAATATTTGGGCTAAGCCGCCCCACTATATCGGCCGGCCTCGAAGACCGAAATTGTGACGGTGTCACCCGAAAAATTTGAAATTACGAAATTTGAAAAAAATTGAAAAAAAAAATTAAGGAATTTCAAGTGGCCCAATATCTGAAAATGTTCGCAACATATTAATGTACATTTGTGCCAAATTTGGTGCTTGTATCACAAAATGCACAACAGGTTTGCTATGCTGCTACACTATAACAGCTCGAGTGTCTATAGATCTGCCTCATGATGTGTTTGGCGACAGAATCATTTCAAACAACCTTTCGTCACCTGATCTTTCACCTCTGGATTATTATTTGTGGGGAGCATTAAAAAGTGAAGTGCACGAAAGTAATCCCCGCACTCTCGAGGAACTCAGGGAAGCCATTGTCGATTTCATCCACAATATCTCGCAACTTGAACTGGCTCGTGGTTTTAGGAACAAAATAAAACGAGTGTCTGCAAGTCCGTGGAGGATACATGCCTGCTAGTTCGTGGAGACCGTTTCCAACGTCCACGGTAAGCGGCACGAACATGACAAATAAGCTGTACTGCAGGTGCACAGGGACGCTTCAATCACCCTGTAGTATGTTGTCCTTTTAAAGGAGATTTTAAACAGGGTGCTCCATCTGTCTGAGACATTTAAAGTGAAACCTTGCCTTTTGCTTTCGTTGCATTGCCTGTGTGTTTGTCTCACTGTGAGAGTTGGTAAGCCAACCTGTGATGGTTGTTCTGTGGATCTAACGATGAAAGAAAAGGAAACCTCGTTACTGGCAGCGCATGCTTCGTGGATTGCCTTCTTTATGCCACCAAAGCAACTTGGAATGGGCACAGTGCTGCTAATTAAACCAGATTTAACTAGGGAGTATATAAAACACCTTACCCCGCATTGTCTTGAGAAACAAGAACATGCATGCGGTCTGTGAGTAGCAAATTTGATTGGTCAAGATGACGTAAAATGCCGTACTATTTTGTCAAAGTACTGCGAAATGGAAGGCTTTATGTTCTACAGTTCAACTTAAGTAATTTAGTTTTAATATAAAAATAAATAAATCTAAAAATCTAAAAATAAATCTCTAAATGTAAAATAAATAAATAAATAAATAAATAAATCCCCAAGAAGGTGATTTGAGTTCTACAGTACAACTTAAATAATTCAATTTAAATATAAAAATTAGTAAACGTAAAATAAATATAAAATATTAAAAAATATATATATAAATCTAAAATAAATAAATAAGTCTAAAATAAGTCTAAAAATAAATAAATAAAAATAAATAACACCCAAAAAGGTGATTTTAGTTCTCCAGTTCAACTTAAATAATTCAATTTAAATATAAAAATAAATAAATGTAAAATAAATATAAAATATAAATATGAATACATATAAATCTAAAATAAATGAATAAATCTAAAATAAATCTATAAATAAATAAATAAAAATAAATAAATCCCCAAGAAGGTCATTTGAGTTCTCCAGTTCAACTTAAATAATTCAATTTAAATATAAAAATAAATAAATGTAAAATAAATATAAAATATAAATAATTAATACATATAAATCTAAAATAAATAAATAAATCTAAAATAAATCTATAAATAAAAATAAAAATAAATAAATCCCCAAGAAGGCGATTTGAGTTCTCCAGTTCAACTTAAATAATTAAATTTAAATAAAATATAGGTTTTAAAGGTGGTCGTAAATTAAGTTTCAGAATTTTTACCATCTTTGATGCAGCGTCTTTTACACCACCTTATTTAATGCGTCAAATTACTTATTTGTGCCTGTTTGTGTCCTTTACAACGTCCTTAAAACCAGTAACTTTCCTGCTTGGAACGATTTTCAATTTTGTTTGACTGCTAGGCACCCAGACAGAGTAAAATATTATCCTCTCTGTGCATGCACGATCGGGACAAATTCAAAGCCAAAGTACTGCTGCAGGGTCGTTTTCCGATTCATGTTCCGAATATAATATTCAATGTAAATTAAGTTGTTCCTCGATCATAAACTGACGTTTTTTAAACAGCCAGACAGACAGAAGTGACCCGATTGTTTAACCCCGCTTTTCGTTTGGCGTGTGCGGGGTAACAACAAATTCCTTAACCCTGAAACAGGATACTCCTACAATGAGAGATGCTTCTCAATTCGAGGAACAAGTTCCACAACGCATTGCTGCAGCATTTTACAGCACGTTTTTATTACCGTTGAGAACATGCAGAGATTACTTTGAGAATATGTAAATGCTTAAGTGGATCCTATTTATGTTCGTTAGGACCGCTATGAAATTAATTAGGATGTATGAACGTTATTGTTTTATTAGCTCCCGTTGCTGTTTTAGCTTTGTTCTGTGCTTTGTATTGCAGTAATAACCGAGCTAAGTCCAACCTGTTGTGCAAAAAATGTCTCTCTCTCTCTCTCTCTCTCTCTCTCTCTCTCTCACTCTCACTCTCACTCTCACTCTCACTCTCACTCTCACTCTCTCTCTCTCCATTGCACACCTCTAGCTGGTTGGGGTTGATAGGATTACCATGGCACCTGGCAATTTCCATGGTAACTTCCCCTTTTTCTATTTTTCCGCCCTTATATCTCTCGAGCCACAGGCCTCACTTTGAATAGCATGGCCTTTGACCTGGGTTTAGTTTAATGAAGCAGGCCTGGATGATTTACAGTCATCTCACTCGGACATTTACAAATCTTACAATAGCCCGATGATGCATATTCATAGTTGCAATTTTTCAGCATTAAGAGGCAACTCCTGGGGTCACTATGCCATTGCGTGCCACGACACAATCGCGTGGGTTCACAGACGGCTGCCCATGGAAGCCTTTTTGGCAGCGCTGTTGCGATGGAGTGCCTGGCCTGCGTGTGCTGGTTGGTTACGCAGTATGGCGTGAGTGGCACACGCATAGCTTCCTGGTTCATCGGAAGGTTAGCTCCCTTGTGCACACTGTTTGTGGTGCTGCGTGTGCGGAACGAATGCTCCTTCGCCCGGTTTTGCCCGTGCGAGGTTTGGTTCAGGTGACACTTTGCGACTGGGTTCTGGGACAACATGCAGCGAAACAAAATTTCCCATGGGCATTGTTGGCACAGTAAGAATGTTGTGGAGTGGCAATACTATGGCGAGGGCAAGATCAGTTGCAGGAAAAACAGGTCCTCTTAACTCCATACACCTGTTGTTGCAAACCATGTGGAGTCGAATATGAGGAGTTGATGGCCATGAACTCAGATATGGAGATGGTGTTGAGAGGCTTCTCTGAATTGAAAACCACATGCACTTTCGGCCAAAGACCAGAGTGCTTGGTCTGGTCATGCAAAATAATTTTGGGTTTTGTTGGCAAAGCAATGCACATGCACCTTGGCCCGAACGCCATAATGCGCTGTCTTACGACTTACAAGAACCCGCTCTTCCTGTCTTCACTCTTCAAACATCATCAGTAAGACAAAAAGCAGCTCAAAGATGCACAACTAGCGGAGCAACCTGTGAACCTTGTAACATGTAGATCAGAAGGAAAATTAACTATAACAGGAAGTCTCATCTGCATGACCCAATACTGGGAGAGAGAGAGAGAGTAAATAAAGCTTATAAATTTATGGTTTATTGAAACTAGTAATTCTATACATTGCTTGAGCACAGATGACTCATAGTTCTGGGCATTGTATAGTCATTCACATAAGTGCTCAGTGGTAGTGCAACTCTGTGATTCCGCTCTAATCGTTACTCCGTTGGACTAACACAAGCCTTCCGCGAAACACTGATCCTTATGCCAGGCAAACCCTTATTTTATTGGACGATTTAAAATCAATGACAGCTTATATTTTGTATTCTGTGAAAATGTGAAGGAGAGAGAGTTGGATCTGAAGAATTCCGTTCAAAGGCCATCCAGACCGCAAGCATCAAGGTTTGGACCGTTCAATCAGACAACCTCTCAGAGCAGTGGGTCCACCACCTTAGTTGTGTCTAAAAATCATGAATTCAGGGACATACAGAGAGAAAAAGGCAACATGGAATAATCATTTTTCATTCAGCACCAATCTCGCACCCATTTTGAATGTAATGTCTCTATTAGCAGAAACGAACTCAACACCCTCCTGCTCCCTCCACTTAGTTCTTTCCCTAAAAATAAATACTTTTGCAAGATTCGGCACATGAAGCTGGAGGGTACAGCTAACCTACCGCGTGAATTGATGAGAATTGTCTACAAAAATGGTTTGCAAATGTAATACGCGTGATAAGTGTTCCAGGAAAACAAATTTTTTCGGTGTCAATAAGTCTTATGAGACACCAGGGACGAACAGGAAAAGGGTAATGCTGCGAGGCTTTGTTGAACCAGAGGACATATTTCAGGTCCTGACGCTTATTGAGAGATGATAAAGGCACTACGTTTGCACCATGATTGTTATTATTTCCTCGGAAATATTTCTTCCTCCTTCTCCTGCCAGCAAGGCGGTGATCATGCGGAGCAATCGCGCACCGCCTGGATCAGCCCGAGCAGAAAGGAAACAACATGCGGTGGAGTCTTGAAACACATGGCTGTTAATTACAGTCGTTCTACATTTTCACGAAACTATCTTCTGTTAAAGTTGAATGCTTTAGTCTAGTTTTCCCATCAAAAAGTCCAGATACTCCTGTTATCTTTCTGGCTAATCAGTCCCTACATTCGGCAATGAATCAATCATCCCACCGTAAGTTGAAGTCTCCAATAAGTGGGGCAGCTTGATTATGAGCACGAGTGTTGAAGGTTTCACCTTGGAGTCAATCCTGGGTTGATTTATGTGCGGTTAAAGGAATATTGGTCTCCAAAACAGCACGGTACTACCGGCCATGCAAACTACAGGATAATACGAATATGAACCACCTTTGGAGGCCATTTTTTCCCGCAGAGCAGGGGTTGGCCTTTTTGGGCACCGTGGTCCCCTTTTTGAAGCGATGTTTTATGGCCGGATGCCCTTTCTGCCGCCAACCCTGTTAGTCACCTCTTGCGACACAGGAAATTACCAGTGAACTGGTACTCAATTTCCGGACCTCGGAAGGATGACAGGCTGAGTCAACCCCTCTGGCGTTAATTCAGCGATCGACCAGGATTCGAACCCAGGATCCCAAGCCGGCACCCTAACCGCTAAGCCAGGATAATACAAATATAACAGTCCTTAAAGAAATAGCTCACTCAGAAAAAATCCATGAACATTGAACGGGCATCCCGTCTGCCAGCATTCATTGTGGACGTTAGCGATCCCATGGTGTCCTTCACGAAGATTAGGCGAGCTATCTCCGTCACCCTGAACAAATTCCTTCCCGAACCATCAGAGGGCATTGCATCAGCGGCACAGCCGCACTTTCAGCCAATGATGCTACCCCGCAGCCTTGTGCTGAATACAAACGAAGAACTAGACTAGAAGGGTTCCATGTTCCAGAACTAGAAGGGTTCCATATTACCGCCATTCTCTGCCATGGCAACACTCCTGAACTTGTTTTTATTATTGTTATACTTTAAAGATTCGGCTTTTCCCTCCATTTTCAGGTTTCCTTCATGCAATTAAGAGGCTTCAGCTCGCTAAGCCGGATTGCACAAATTGGGGTTCAGCTTAGAATCATGATGAGATAAAGGAGTGAAAGGCGAGGGAGGGAAGGGGGGGGGGGGGGTGGTTCTTCCTGAATTCGTTTACAGATTAATGCTGTTGCTTGCATGACAAGGTGTACTTTGATTCATCATTCGATAAAAAAAAGTTTGGAGTTGTGGGAAATCATACATATGTATTGGAAATTAGGGTTAGCAGAATGACATATTGGGCATGCGAGGAAAAGTGGGCATTGTCTGCGGTTGTGGAAGTTCGAGAGAAGTTTACGAGAGTGAAAGCTGATTTGGTTTTCTGCGTTCACTGTTGCTAGGGGGGGACGTCTACAACAGGGTGCCCTGTGTTTATTTCACCTGCACAGCAGTTGTGTTGTGGACGGTGAGATTTAGTCAGCAATTGGGGTCAGAGTTGGGAGTATTTCATAGGAATTGCTACGTCCAGTTTCAGCTTCGCGAATAGCTGGAACTCGCACCAGAATATGGTGCATGTTGTTTTCAAGTCGAGTTTGTTTGCATAAAATAACGGCTAGCTGCTTTGCTCTATGGCAGTGAAGGATGAAGCAATTTCGAGTCGGTGTCCATCAAGCCTGAAACGCATTGTTTGGACAGTGCAGCACAATTACCCGGCAGGTTGACCAGGCCTCAGGTGTGTGCCACAGGCGCCCAGCATGGGCATATCACCAAAGTGAGAAGTTTCCTTGGCCTCTTGATCGAGATGAGAGTGTTTTAAGCACAGAAACACAGCGGGAACCTGGAAGGTGTGGTACCTCCATCATCGGAGTTGTTATAGCGAAGCTTCACTTTGTCCCTTCACTATAACCAGACTCGGTGGTGTAATGGTTACAATGTCTACCCTGAGTCTGGAAGGTTGTCAGTTCAAGCCCCGGCTGAGTCGTACCAACGACTTTCTAAATGGTATGTCGTGTATGTGGTGCTTCCGTGCTTGACACTCAACATTGAAAAAGGAAAGAGCATGGACAAACATCAAACAACAATTCATAGCACATGCCTGATGGGCCTAATGGTCTCCTCCTCCATTGGGAATATTCCTTGTAAGGGAACTAGGCTGAGAGGCTAGAGAGAAAATCACTGTTTTTGAATATTGTGCCTATCAAGTAGGAAGTATTTTCTTGTTTGTGTCTTTTGAAGTGATGTTCGAGAGCGTCACAACAAAAGCTACAGAGAAGGTGGTGTTAAGGTTTTTGACCCTGAAGGTTATGTGTCTTTGCAAATGGCGGTCTATATACAGATTTTCCTCTCGATTCATAAAACTCAGGCAATAAAATGTCTGCAAGGGGTGACATTTTTGATGGATGCCACTGTTCGATTTCCAGATTGATTACGATTTCAATCTTGACTCTGTCCGCTCTTGCGCGTGCTTCCAAGGATTTGTTTTTTTGATTCCCCATAGGGAATGTCTTTTGTGCCATTCGTTTTCCCTGGCTCCGTCACACAGTGTGGATATCTTTTTATTAACAATCTTATTCAGGAAACCTAGCTTGGCTGTGGTCTCTCCGTCAATAATTAATGCTTCTTCCTCATCAACTTGCTTGCTTACAATGCTGCTGAGCTTCTTGACCCTGAACCTTCGCTTTGCAATGTTGATTGTTGACCCAAGGAATTTGATACTTCCTTTTGTTCAAGAGACGATGTTTATTCTTGGTACATCTGTTCTGAAAACCTTACAATATTTGCATCAGCAACGGAATATTTACTCTATTAGCATGCACAGAAATTTATTGGGCCATTTCAAGATTCCTCTTCTTTCTTATGCAGCAGCGCATGGCTGTGGGCCGCATCATTTGTTGGGGTGCCTCTGTGCTGCTGATGCAATGCCCCTCGCCCCCATGTGTTAGAGCAGGAATTTGGAATTTCATCACGGTGTCAGTGATTGCTTGCCAACTCTTTTCAAAGGCCATCGTAGGATCTTTAACGTCCACCAACTAATGCTGGCAGATGGGACGCCCAGTTTAACATTCGTATTTCACAGCTGTTTTGTTATCGATGCTTATTTTGGACTTTTATGCACTTATGACCAGCACCTGGTATTGACTCAGCGTCCTGGTGAAACTGAATGGTGCTAGAACCTGTTTGTGATTCTTTCGTGGATTTGGCTTGGTACCGGTTCATGTACAAATCTTCCTGAAATCATGAAATTACTGAAAGGCCTGCATCACAAGTGAGCCTGAAGCCGAGTTTCCGTAGAAATGTTTGAAGTAATCAAGGGTAAAGATAAAACACATGTGGGGATGTGTTGTTACTTGAATGTAGAGTGACAGGACCAGGTGAAAGAGGAGAGTTGTCACAGAAGAAAGACTAGAACAATACTCGGGAGAGTGCATACCCCCACCAGGCTGAACATTTAACGTTTTGTTTCCCACTGATAGGCCGGATCTGGATCCGGACCTTAACCAAAATCTAATCGGCTTGTTCTTGTCGCCTACCCATCTCATCTACCAAGTTTTGTCATAATCTGTCCACAACATTTAGAGATGTAGTGATTTTTTGTTTGTTTTTTGCATACAAGATCGAAGATCATGTAAGAGCTAACATTGATCACAAAAAGAGAAACTGACACATAAAACATAAAACATATGATAAAGGGAGTGGGGAACAAGATGGAGAGCAGGGACATCGGGAGATCTGTGGGAGGGAGAGGGCTTGGGGGAAGGAGGCATGGGAAGGGGGGGTGGGAGAGGTAAAAAAAAAAACACATGGACACTGCTCGGACTTGCAGGAAATAAGTCGGTATTTCAAAAAAGTGGATCTGGGGTGAATTACGGGATATTTATCCCTATCTCTCAATGGTGAAGAATCACTTAACAATTATATTATCCAGATTCGGACCTTCATCAAAATCTAATAAATTCGTCCTTGTCACACACCCAACTGTCCACCAAGTTTCCTCCGAATCGGTCCATAACTTTTTGAGATATCGTGCTCACAGCCAAACGGACAAACAGGGATGAATACGTAACCTCCGTCCACCTTTGGTGGTGGAGACAACTAGGGTATTTTGCCCAGAGTCGTTAAGGTATGGAATGGTCTTCCTAGGAAGGTGGTTTTGGGCTGGAATAGTCGGTTTAAAATATAATTGGATCGGTACTTACAAGCATTGGGAATAGAGGGTTATTAATCGCAATTAATAACCTACTACTTGATGTTAAGCGCAATCCATTTCCATCAAATATATTAAGCTCTTTCATAATGCATTTCATCAAATGTATAAATCTTATATTTACCGTCTTCACGTAGGCCACACCATAGCTTCTGCTTGCTGTTTATATAAGCATGTCCACATGTGCGTGTGCGTACATATACATATATTGAGATCAGACCCCATCACTGCAGTGGGTACCAGGAAGCATGTGCCGTGCCATCTATTGCTGCAAGCCTTTGGGCTGAGGTGCATATAGTATGCTCATGGGACTTTCTTTTTGGACTGTGTACATTGGCCGTGGGGTCAAAGTGCACATCCCAAGCTTTTAAATGTTTTGATTTATTTTTACCTTTTTTGCGTAAAAAAAAGGCTGCCCTTATAAGGCGAAGGCCAAAACACACGTTCGTGGATGTTCCCTTTCCGTTACCTTTTCTGCCTCCCGTTAATCCCCTACCCTCTCCCCCATAAGCCTACCTCCCAAATTTTCAGTTTTTCCTTCCTTAGAGCTTCCTTCTGTATCCATCTTGTCAAACCTGTGCATCCACCCTAACTCTCATTCCTCCCCACATCCCTCATTACCTTCGCAAAAGCGGAAGGTTATGTTTTGATCGCTGTGTATTTATTTGTATGTCTGTGTGTGTGTGTGTATGTTATTCGCATAACTCAAAAAGTATTCAACCGAATTGCATGAAATTTGGTGGGATGATTGGTTATTATACGGGACACATTTGATTAGATTTTGGGAGCAATCGGGTCAAAGGTCAAGGTCAAGGTCACGAAAAGGTCAAAATCGTATTTTTACCATAGCTGCGGCGAAGGTATGCGCTCTACCGAGTGCCCGTTCTAGTTTGTCCAAGTATCCCTCCATTTTATCCTTCAAACCTGCTTTTGGTGTTTCCCCCTTTCTTTCTGCTGTTCCTTTTTTTCTGTTGCTTCCGGATCCGATCTGTGTTCTAACTCTATGATGAGCCTTTACGTTGTATAGAAAAACCCCAAAAATAAACAGCATGATATAATGCCTAGAGATCCCACCTATGATCCAATACCAATCTCACACCAATTTCTGCCTATATCCCTATATCCCTTCCTACTACTTAACATTGCGCTTAACATTCTGCAAACAGCTAAATAACTCACGTAAATCAAGAACGAGTGATCGCAATGAACTCTTTATTTAATAGTTTACAGCTATAGTAATTTGTTTTTGTAAATATTGTCTAGCAAGCCCCGCCCCACTGAATATCCCTCGTCCAAACCCCCTTTCCTCGGATGTGTCCCTGTTTGGTGTATTTCATCACCAGAGATACACAAAAACAGAGGGAATAATCAAATTATTGTTTCTTTTGGTGTATTAGATAATTGATTTTGGCAATCTCATCTGTATTTTGAGGGTTT
Source organism: Myxine glutinosa (assembly GCF_964187855.1). Lineage (NCBI taxonomy): Eukaryota > Metazoa > Chordata > Myxini > Myxiniformes > Myxinidae > Myxine > Myxine glutinosa. Next base: position 62,577,063 of record NC_136274.1, on the reverse strand, counting down.
TTGAACGTATGGCCTTGTATCTACGTTCAACTTGCTGGAACAAAGCGATATCTTTCACTTTCTTTTTTCGGGTTAATTCCCCTCAACGTGGATCATGAGTATAGGGAAAATATGCATTGATGAAAACATGTTCTGAATGTTTGTTAGAACCAGAGTGCCTGATACAGATGCCTGACTGTATATGTAAACATTGACTTAAAATCTGCACTTTTACACTTAACATAGCACATGGTAAATGTTTACAACTTCCTACTCTACTGTACACCGTCTGTTAGTGAAACAAACGCACAGAAACTTCTCTAATCATACCGCCATAAAACCGCGAAACACCCGCTACCTTAGGAAGTGATCATGCCCATGCAAGATCACGTGACATGACATTTGCTTCGGTCACGTCACCCTGTGTGAGCAGAGTGAAGCAACACGGTCGGACTTTCATTTACCGACAGATTTGTGATTTTTATATCTCTGCCGACGAAGTCTCCGGAGGCATTAGGTTTTCGGGTTGTCCGTCCGTTCGTGATAGGTTTTCGTTACCGCGATAACTTGAGAAGGCTGAGGGGGTCCCAGTCAAACTTGGTGCAGGCGTGTATAATGAGGTAAAGATGAACTGATTAGATTTTGGTGTCACGAGGTCAAAGGTTAGAGGTCATGTTAGGTAAAAATCCTGTTACCGTGATAACTTGTGAACCAGTGATGGGATTCTGACCAAGGTTGGTACAAGAATTATTATGATGCAAAGATGACCCAATTTTATTTTGGGGTCAAGAGGTCAAAGGTCAAAGTCTCTACCAGGTTTATAACTTGAGAACGGCTGAAGGGATGTAATTCAAACTTGGTACAAGATCACTATTATAATGATGTACAGATCAACTGATTATATTTTGGGGTCAAGAGGTCAAAGGTCAAATGCCAGATGCCCATCAGGTAGAAATTATTTTACTGCGCTAACTTGTGATCCAGTTATGGGATTTTCACCAAACTTGCTATAATTATATATACCAATGAAAAGATGAACTGATTTTATTTTGGGGTCAAGAGGTTAAAGCTCAGAGGTCATGTTAAGTAAAAATTATGTTGCCATGCCAACTTGTAAACAAGTGATGGGATTTTGAACAAACTTGGTATAAGTATATATGATGCAAAGATGAACTGTTTGAATTATGCCATCAAGAAGAGGTCAAAGATCAGAGGTCGTGTCAGATAAAAATGTGGTAACTTGAGAACAGCTGAAGGGATTTAAATCAAACTCGGTGCGAGTATTATAAAGACTAGGGCATGCCCGTACGTGGGTGCAATGCCCGTACGTGGGTACGTGGGTACGTGGGTGTGAGTACGGTGACAATCCCCCCCCCCTCTATTTACATGAAATGGTTTGGTCCATGAAATGTTTTGGTCCATTCGCAACGCCAAAGCGAACGGCGAACGCTTTACATGAAATGGTTTGGTTCATGAAATGTTTTGGTCCATTCGCAACGCCAAAGCGAACGGCGAACGGCTTGCGAGTACAGTGACAATCCCCCCCCCCCCCCCCCTCTATTTACATGAAATGGTTTTAATTAGTTTTAAAACATAGTTTAACGCCAACATAGCGGCAACATAGTTTGCCAACGTGAAATAAATGAATACGCTCTCAAATGTGCCGTCCGAGGCAGAGTGTGTTCGCCACGTTCGGCACACGCGATAGCTCGCTGCTCTCTGATTGGTTGAATCGTTTTTTGGACATAGCTCGGTAAGTAATTGTCCGATTAATATGAAACCTTGAAAAGGCACATCCTCGGGTCCCCAGCAATATACCTGGCAAGTTTAAAGTATATCGGACCCGTGGTTGTCGAGAAACAGCGGTCACAGACAAACAAACAAACAAACAAACATACACACAGAGAT